>NC_088371.1:2703066-2730566 GCF_034508935.2 Berghia stephanieae | reverse complement strand
TACACATTGAACTGAACACGAGAGGACGAGGACGAAGACATCATTTGAGAAGCTACATTTATATTTTTTGAAAATATCAAATTAAGAAATTAGGGAGCAGGCACCTGAGTCAGATAAAGATCTTACATAATAAATAAATAAATAAATAAATAAATAAATAAATAATTGAGCTTTTATATAGCGCAATATGCACTAAATGTGCTCAAAGCGCTTTACAAGGGGTCCCTGTCCAACAGCAACATTTAACATTTAGGACAAGACATGAAGCCCGAGACAACCCTGTTAACGGCCATGTACTCATTTTACACCAGAGTACGGTGAGAGAATGTGAGTAAAGAGCCTTTTCCAAGGACACAACTATGCGCGGAGCGAGGCTCGAACTCGGGAACTTCCGATCCGAAAGCGAGTGTCATACCACTAGACCACATAGCCACACTAAAGCACTATCCACTGAATGTGTTCAACGCACTTTACAATGAGTTCTTAGCTAACAGCAACACTTAACATGTAGGACGAGACGACCATTTTTTTTTTCGGACAGGAACAACGTTATTAAAAGCAAACAAACAAAAAAGATTCCATTTATTTATCCCATATGGGAAAATTGTCTTTAGGGTCTGTTCCAAGGGAAGACTGGAATAACTCAGGCGTCAGCCGCAATGCAGCGCCGCAAATTGAGCTAGGGCGAAGTGACTTGTCCAAGGTCACACAACGCAGCGTTGTGTGATCGAACTCGGTACCTTTCGGGTACGAAGCAAAGACCGTGCCACTGAGCCACGCTGCCCCACGCCTTTTACACCTGAGTAGGATATGATAATATGAGGAAATTAAAAAAACAAACAAAAAACTTGAGCTTTTATATAGCGCAATATCCACGAAACGTGCTCAAGGCGCTTTACAAGTGGTCCCTGGCCAACAGCAACACGTAACATTTCGAACGGGACATGACGCCTGTTAGGCGGTATTACAAATTTTTTTTTGGACAAAGACAACTCTGTTAACGGCCAGGTACTCGTTTTACACCTGAGTACGGTGAGAGAATGTGAGCAAAGAGCCTTCTCGAAGGACTCAACTATGCGCCGAGTGAGAGGCTCGAACCCAGGACCTTCCAATCCGAAAGCGAGTGTCATACCATTAGACCACATAGCCGCAAAGAGCCTATCCCAAGCACGCCCCGCTCAGGGAAGGACTAGATCTGGGTCTTCCCGGCAAGTGTCAAACCGTAGAACCACAAAGCCCTACCTACGTGCCTTGTCAATACTTGAATATGAAATGAAAACACAATGAATTACAGTACATTCGTGTCTACTTGAACATTTAGAATTTCGTAGTTGCTAGAAGCCGCTTGAGTTAATTTTATAGAACAATGTGTGTGTGTGTGTGTGTGTGTGTGTGTGTGTGTTTGTGTGTGTGCGTGTGTGTGTTTGTATACAAGACTATACTATGTGTGTAGTGTTTTGTTTATGTTGTCTGTCTTGTATAAATGATAATGTGAAGTTGAATGTAAGCTTCAATTTAATTACAAAAAAAAAAAAAACAGATCAAATGAACGTTTCGGGTTTTCCCTTTATCAACAAAACAGGATGAGTGAAACACCACAGATGAATGAGATGATGTGGTAGTGGCGTAGTTAAGATGAATTTTTGATTTTTGAATTTTAGTTTTGATTCATCTTAACTCCGCCACGACCACATCATCTCATTCATCTGTGGGGTTTTATTCCTCCTGTTTTGTTGATAAAGGGGAAACCCGAAACCTTCATTTGATCAGTTTTTGTAATTAAATGGAAGCTTACATTCAATTTCACATTATTATTTATTTCTTCGAGCTGCGAGGAGCAACATTGACATTGTGTCTTGTATAGTACCTCTCACGTTTTGTTTTCCTCTTTTCGATTTAGGTGTCTGCTTGTGTTAAAAGTTGGTTAAATCTTTAGAAATGATCTTCAAAATAGAATGTTCTCGATCTCTTTTGTGATCCAAATTTGCAACAGTAGCAGGCATACATAAAGATAAAGCTAAATCAAGCAATTTATTATTATTTTTTTTTTTAAAAGGTAATCTTTCACTGAGAGTCTTTGTGCACTAAGAAGAACTATGTAAACACTTGTTGCCCAAGGCTATAGCCACTTCCGGGTCGATCGTTGTTTTGGTTTTCGTTGGTTTCTCTAGTTTCCATTTCTTACTTATGTGGATGACATCAACTAGGGAAAATAAAAGAAACTTTTGCTGCAATATGCCAGATATTTTATCATAGAAAGTTGTCTTAATTTTTTTCGTATGCATTTGACAACTCATCAATCACAACAAAGCTGAGTAAATGTAAGTCTGAATCACTGAGTCTCTTCTTTCTTGCCTGTGTCGTGAATAGATTTTTACATCTCATTCACGATGAGAAAATAAAATAAATAAATAATATGCACGAGGCATGTATCTCCACCGAAGTGGGCAGTTCGCGATTTACTAAGTACACATACTTAGATTTTGGTTATCCGGTTAGGAAACGTTAAGTAGAAATTCATATTGCAAAAAAGAGAGCGAGTAAGCGGTGACTGCCGCTAATATACGAGGGCAAACAAGATATGACGTCACAATCACAAACGGAACATCATGACAACAACTCACAACAGCCTCGATCGAGATACTACACACCAACACACAAACACACAACATAAAAAGGCATATTGTTCCCTACACCTGCTGCAGACTGCAGACGGAGACGGACTGAATTTGACCTGAAACTGTTCAACAAGTTGTTGCTGAACAGAAATGAACGTTGGAATTGACTGAGGTCTTCGTTACTCATAGACATGTCTGTGTATAACACCCGGTGATTAAAGCCAGACAGTGTCTTTGTTAACAGAAAGTAGGCTGATTTATTAATACTCAGATAAATTTTTATGCAACAAGCCAAGCCAATTCAAATCCGAAAAAATGCCAATTTTGATATTTGTGTCCCAAATCAGTTAATAATATCAAGTGATATTTAACACAGAATGAAGGTAAACAGTCCTAAAATTCCAAATCCAGCTTTTAAAAACGCCAAATGGCATCAATAAAAAATGCAAGTATTGGGAGACTTCTGACTTTGTTCCTTGATTGGGCGGGGTAGCTTCACTATTATTATTGTTTATTTTAACCGTTGATCTTATTCAATATGTCCATATTTAGTTGAATTTTAAAAGATGTTGAACAAACCTTGACCGATAGGTAAAAGTTTAAATTTCACACAGCATGTCAATGAAAAGACACATCGGTGTGGACACATTATTGACTGGGTATTGACCAGCGTTGATATGCAACTAGCGACACCTATCAATGTAGATGATCTTTGCATTTCAGACCATCATTTAATATCTTTTGGCATCAGAGGGGGGGGGGGGGGGGGGGGGGGGACAGTACACGACACAAAAACAAAAAAAAAATAGTTGTTTCGAGAGATTTGAAGAAAATTGACATAGAACTATTTAAAGCGGACCTCCCTCACTCTCTAACTACACATTGTGAGAAAGAAGTGAGTGGTGACAATTTTGATAAAGCAATTATTAGTGTTATGGATAAGCACGAACCTCTCACGACAAGATCTGTGAACATCAGAAAAGAATCACCATGGTACAATTTGGAGGTAAAACGTATAAAGAAAGAGAAAAGAAAAGCGGAGAAGAAATGGAAAAAATCTGGCCTGACAATTGATAAGGAAACTTACATATCATTCAAACATAGACTCAAAGAGGTGACAATTAAGGCAAAGCGTATCTACAATCTTGATAAAGTTGATAACATATAAAGTCCGAAGGAGTTTTATAAAATCTCAAATAAGCTTCTAGGCAAAGAGATCAAAACAAGCCTGCCACACCACACTGACGACAAGCAACTCGCGGACTGCTTTGTAGAGTATTTCATGAATAAAATAACAACGATACGGAGTGAACTTGACACAGGCGAAACAGAAGCAGAATATACCTCTTTTTATGGTGAACCCTTAACATCTTTCAAAGAAATTTCAATAAATGACACAAAGAAAACGATTCTCTCTAGTCCTAGCAAATCATGTAGGCTCGACCTTTTACCAACATCCCTTTTGAAGGAGTGTATTGATGAACTTGTAACTTACATCACTGAATTGAGTAATCAATCATTAAGGGTGGGAGTTGTTCCAGAAAACTTCAAGAAAGCATTGGTGAAGCCATTGTCGAAGAAAGCGGGACTTGACAGTGATAATTTTAAAAACTTTAGGCCTGTATCAAATCTACCATTCATTTCCAAAATTCTAGAAAAGATTGTACTAAAACAATTTTTTTCTCACGTGAAACATAATAACCTCGATGAGTGCTTTCAATCGGCCTATCGGCAAAATCATAGCACAGAAACAGCATTGATGAGAATCACAAATGACTTGCTGCAAATTATTGATCAAGGAAAAACCACCATCCTTAGTCTTCTCGATCTTTCGGTGGCCTTTGACACCATCGACCATGCCATACTACTTCGAAGGCTACAAGTTACTTTCGGCATATCAGGCACTGCTCTAAACCGGTTTGCATCATATCTTACTCAAAGAACTCAATCAGTTTTAATTGGGGAAGTAACTTCGTCAGAGCGTGACCTTCATTTTGGTGTACCTCAAGGATCCGTTTTAGGTCCAGTCCTTTTTGTACTTTACACTTCCCCTGTTGTAAGAATCTTAGAGCAACATTCTCTCGCTTACCATATGTACGCCGACGATACCCAGATATATAGCATGTGTTTGCAATCCGATATAGTTTAAAAGATAACTGTTTACGAACAATGCATCAACCATGTGATGAGATGGATGTCTGCAAATAGATTAAAATTAAATGGCGACAAGACTGAAGCCTTATTCATTGCTAGTTCCAATAATAAGACAGATCCATTTACACTGTCACTGACAATCAACGATAATGACAAAATACATCTCACAACATCAGCAAAAAATCTCGGCATCACCTTAGAGAGTGATCTGTCTATGAACAAACATATTAACAATGTGAGAACAAGTGCTATCTGCATTCTAAGAAATATCAGAACAATCAGACCATTTATTAATAGGGAAACTTGCTACAAATTGGTAACATCTTTGATATTCCCGAAAATGGACTACTGCAATGCACTGTTTGTTGGTCTCACAAGGACAAAATAAACAAACTCCAGAAAATACAGAACATGGCAGCCCGCGTTGTACTGCAGAAAGACAGGAAAACTGCAGCTCCCGAATTACTACAGCAGCTGCATTGGCTGCCAGTGGACCAGCGGATTAAATATAAATCTTCAACTATCGTTTTCAAATGCCTGGAGTGCTCGTCACCAGCATATCTCTCAAACCTCGTTGAACGGGATAACCCACAGCGATCGCTTCGATCAACGAACGACCACAAATTGAAAACACCCCGCTGTCGAGTGAAGGCTGGTGAACGCGCCTTTCAGCATTCTGGTCCAAGGTTGTGGAATTTACTACCACTAGAGATACGTTCTTCGTCTTCACTAGAGGAATTCAAGCGTCGATTGAAGACATTCTTATTCCGACAGGCTTTCTTTTGATTATGTGTATAATTAGCGTTGTTCGTGTACTGTGTTAGGGCTTAATGATTAAGTTTATATATGTTATGCACCCAGAGCCCTCCTGATGAAGGGATGTTTGGCGCACTATAAATCTATACCATTATTATTTTATTATTATTATTAATATAACCACCGATTTGGTTCTCCGCCGCCTTGTCGTTGAAAGGTAGTGCAGAGCAGTCCTAGGGTTTTTCCTTTTCCTTTAATTAAGGCTTTAAGGGTTTGCTCCATGTCCTAGGATTTTTTTCAATTAGGGCTAATTATAGTTTTTAGTACTGGTCATTTTTGTTGTTGTTTTATAATTAGGTTTTATTTTTTATTTTAGGGTTAGTTGTAAATGAATACTTGGGTTGTTTCCCTTAGCTTGAGAAATGTGTGGAAGATCTCCCCAAGTTTTTGACATTTTGAACTGAATGAAAATGTCGAACTGGCAATTCTGCTTTTATTTTCAATTATTATTATTATTATTATTTTATTATATTATTATTATTATTATTATTATTATTATTATTATTATTATTATTATTATTATTATTATTATTATTATTATTATTATTATTATTATTATTATTATTATTATTATTATTATTATTATTATTATTATTATTATTATTATTATTATTATTTATTATTATTATTATTATTATTATTATTATTATTATTATTATTATTATTATTATTATTATTATTATTATTATTATTATTATTATTATTATTATTATCATTATTATCATTATTATTAATATTATTATTATTATTATTATTATTATTATTATTATTATTATTATTATTATTATCATGATTGTTGTCTTCGTCATTGTTGTTGTTGTTGTTATTATTATTATTACTGCTCCTACAATCATTTTAACTCTTATTTTCTACCTTTTAGATCATTCCCATGACATTCGTTTCTAAATCACACCTTTTGGAAATCTTAGGGATAAAACAGGAAGCAGTGGACGTAATTACAGTCGTCAAAACCAGCAGAAATGTTTCATTCACATTCTGGTAAGTCATCTCCATCCACTCTGTGATGAACATCAAAGCACGCGTTCACATATTTGCAGATCTGAATAACAGAATGGGCTTTCTTAAACTTAAACATTGTTGTAACGGACAATAGTTTTGTTTTGGTTTGATAATATGGCCATTACAACAATAAACCTATAATAAGTGGGTTGTCAGACCTGTAAATAAGTATACATTAATAAAATGCAAAAATGTCAGTGTTTGGAGTTCGAAATATTATGATGATGTCGTGTTTAATCTCCTGTTTCATCCACTAAAACAAATGATAAGTAAGATAGATAAAGGAAATCTATAGTTTCCTATGTTGATCTTACTGGGAGGATAGGTGGAGGGGAGGGGAGGGGGTTCTTCAGAGGTGATCTTGAGAATAAACCAAAATAACCCTGTCCTGTATAATCAGGCATCAAGTGCTTTTCATCAACATCAATTGAAATATACAAATACTAGGTACACCAAACCAAATTTTGAGTTAAGAAAAAACCAAAAAGTCTATGTTTCATCACATAGTACTCAATTTTCTAAGAAGTTTGATACCAAAATGAGCCCTCTAACTCAATTATTAAGGAATTTACGCAATATTGAAGATTCGAAAAATATGCGCCTTCGCGCAACTTGCTCCGGTGTCAACTTTGCGCTATTGTAAAATGAAAAGTAATCAAACCACATACCTAAAACTTGCTAGACAGACAGACAGCAACACAGGGAACACGCCTATTTTTTTCCAAGCATATTAAAGAACTTTATTTTACTTTTAAAAGGTCTTGAAAATGGCTCCGAAGCCAATTTCACATAAAACGACAAGGGAGGTAAAAAAGAGCAATTTGAACGATTTTTAAAAATTCATTAAAAAATAATAAAAACATGTACACATTCATGTGATACATCAAATTAAAGTTCATTATCCATAAAATGACAAAATGTAAATAGCCAAAGTATGCAAGCCACACATTGGTCATTAAAGAACATGAAGCAAGACTGAAATAATGAAATCACAAAAATTTCACCTAATAAAAAAAACTCACAAATATGCAAAATGTCAGGATATACAAATAAAACACTTCATACGTACAGCATGAATAACGTACAATTCAGAAATAGTATGATCTCCTTAGTAAAATAAATTAGATAACTTCAGCAGCTTCAGACTAAGCTATGAAAATTGAGAGAGAAAAATAATCCGAAACCGAGAAATCACCAAAAAAAAAAATGCACATTACATCATTAATGCTTGAAAAAGAAATTAAACTCAATCAGGCTATATAACTCTTCGCTTCTTTGATGGGTTCTCAATGTCACCAGAAACGGAATTTGATTTTAAAAAAGACTTTAAAGCATCCAACATAAAATCAACATCACCAAATCTTAAACTCCTTCCGCCCGACATACATTTATGAAAACGTATTTCACTCTTCAATATATCTTTTATCTTTGTCATTGAATAATTTTCAACTCTAAGCCTGTCAAATAAATCAATTACATCTTTATCTGTTCGACAGGGCCCACTGTGTAATTCAACATCTCGTTCAACCTTGGAAATATTCTCCATATCCTTTATATGCTTATCAATCTTCTTCTGTTGATTCTCTACAAATTTCAATCTTATATCATTATCTACTTTATCTTTTAACATCTTACTCTCTTTTCGCATTTTCTTCCCATGCTTTCTAGCTACTTTGAACATGAGCCCTTGCTCTTCAACAGACTTTTTAGATAAAAACGATATTGTTTTATTGCGTTTGACAGCATGAATGGTGGACCGATTATGGAGTGATGCATTTCTCCTTTTACTAATGTCATAATCGAAATCACCAAATGCACTCTCACCAACCAAATTTGTAAGAGGACAATGGCTCAATGTTCTTTTCATTTCATCACTGACATGAGCATAATAACCATCATTTAAAAAATCTTTCAACTGTCTCTCAGTAACAGAAGAAACATCTTTGCATAATATTTTTAACAAATCAATCATTACAACATTATTAAATTTGTCAATTTGACTATGTACCATATCAAATGCAGGGGATTTGGAAAAAGGGAGAGCATCTCCAAAAACAGATGTAAAAGAAATATCAAGTAATTCAGAGGGATCATCAGCCCATTTCTTAAAACAGTCATGCATCATTTGAACATACATAAAAAAATCAGTATACTTCACTGTATTACTCTTGACAAGAAACCAATAAGGCGAAGTGACTTTTAAACAAAATAGGGCAATACAACAAACCAATGACATTAACCTTAAATCTTGAAGGTCATGAGTAACACTCTTAATCAATAAATTTGGGTTATCATGTAAAATACCAGAAGTGAAAAAATTCAATAAATTGTCATGGTGGAATAAAATAGAAACAGCAGCTTCAAAAAAGCAATTAAACCTGTTGGACTTAAAACTAGGAATGGGAACAACATTGTGAGTATCAGAACAAAAAGTAATCCACTGTGGACGACATCCATTTTTCTGGTCACCCCTGGGACCCAACAAATTACAAGTACATCGAATTATTCTATTTGTCGCAGACTCTGAATCTTTGCTAAAAAATGAAAAGGCCCCATCTTTGTCCCTTCCTAAATACTCATCGTCCTGAGTGATCAACTTTCGTTCAAAAACTGACAATGTCTTTTCAAAGGCAGAACTAATTCCTAATAGAAAATGTGCATTACAATGCAAAAAACTGATCTGAAGGGAATCTCCAAGCTCAGCGTTTAGTTTATCTGTAAATTTATGACCAAAAAGAATATTGGGCGCAGCCCTATCAGACATGACACTAGTAATTTTAGAAAGAATTTCTCTTAAAATAATATCAGGAGAAATGGAGTACACATCTTTATAGCAATCAACTAAATTACTAATAACAATCATAGCAATATCCAAAAGAGTGTCAGAATTTTCAGTGGCAACAGGCAAAAACCCCAGATAAAAGGTTTCCCCACTATCTAAAGTGAACTGATGTCCCACTATCTTTTTCTGATCTCTTGATGTACCATCAAAATGAAACGTAGCATTTTCAGATTTTAAAACATTTTCAACAGTTTGCATATTTGAAAGGACAAAAGCCTCATCACACATGTTTAAAACTGTTTGAGCACAAGGTAAATTTTCAGAAAATACATAATGAAAAATATTGCTTGATACAATATCAATTACTTTTTTTACATTTTTAGCTGAGACACCTGTCTCACAAACTAAGGCGATGACAGCTTTCCTGACATCATCAGAATATTCATTATTTTTAGAATTTTTAATTTTAATTTCAAATGGATTAGATTCTAAATTTTCATATCTGATGATCTCTTTCTGTAACTCATCTGTACGGTATTTATTTTTTGACTTCATTTTCTGTAAGGACAAATCTTTCTTATTTAAATCACTGTGTAAAACAGATATAGTTGAGCAATAATCTTTACAAATTTTGTCATGCCCAGTTTTAATTTCTTTTAACTTTAAATCTTTTTTCTTTAATTCAGCTTCAAACTTTTCTTCTAATTTAGACACAGTAACTAAAGCTTTATCCTCAGCTGAACTAAGTTTCTCTTTCAGTCCTTTTACCTCCTCCAGTAGAGAAAATTTCTCCGATTGAATATCACGTAGTGCAGATTCAACAATTAGAAGTTTTTCATTCAAAGACTGAATCAAATGTAACTGGTCATCTTTCAGCTTTGGAGTAGTTGGAGTTGGACTAGATCGTAGTGGGGTGGGTGGGCGAGGCGTAGGGTGCACTTGAAATGGCAATGATGAAGGCTGTAGATGTGAGGGTGGTTGTGGAGACGAAGAAAGGGAAAATTTTGATAGCAGAAATTGCTGAAGCCTTTCAGGATGTTTGGTCTTGTTGCTCCTGAGTCGTTCATACTCTTTGAATGTTTTTTTTAGGACACAAAAAAGTTTAGAATTGATGCTCAGTCCAGATAAATGACAAACCCATTGAGCCGTTGTGTTTGAACTTAATCCCATATCCCTCCTGGAAAGTTCAATATCAATAACTAATCCGTTATCGATGTGTTTCAAATCCAGTGAAGATGCAGGCGGAAAGGGCAATGAAGCACGGGTGATGCCAAAACTCGACAACTTATCCGAAATAAAGTCGAAGTCAACCCCACATTCCAGGAACGACAGATCATGCCGTTGCATGCAGAATCTCTGGTAAGCACGCTCCACTGCATGCCTTATCCGTGATCTGTGTGATGCAAGGTCTGGGGATATCCGTAGAAGACAGTCTTCAATCTGAAATCAAATTATTTGAAAAGATGAGACAATGGCAATACAACACAATTTTACATTGTCAATTGTTACCTAACTCTGTACCTTTCTCGTTAGCAATGCTTACTCATATGTACAGTGAATCCCACTAGGCACTGAAATGCACCAATACCCCTTCATATGATCCTCACCGAATTCTTCCTGTAACAAAACATCTTAATCTTAGCCAGCAAAAAAAAAAAAAAAAAAAAAGCGGTCAGAGAACAACTGTCTTGACTTTGCTCACTTCTTGACAATGGATGATCACATGATAGCTTTGGGAAACTTCTCTGAAAAAAACGTGATTACATATAAATGACGAAATAAAAATATAGTCACCTCCTTCCAAGATTTTTTTGATGAGCAGTTCTCCGATTCCTGCTTCAAAAAATAAAGCTGTACAAGTAACTTCTGGTTCACTTTTATTGGTGGCAAATCTGGTCGTCTACCTCTTCCAGATACCAAAAAGGTATTTTTTAACCCTTGGTAAACATCATCATCTGAGGAAATATATCAAAATGAAAATTACTAATTTTATCATTAAAATCAAAATCTTCCTTACACAAACATTGAAATAGATACACGTTACTATAATCCCCAATAAATAAAAAATACCAAACAGTAATCTGAATCTGATGAAATGGCAATAATTACAACATGAATATGAAAAAAAAAAGTCATTTGCCATGGTAATAGCTAGTAATAATAAGTACCAGGCAGTCTGGTAGCGCACAATTAATATTTGATCTACTGAAATTATATTGAAGGATCACAATAGTCATATAACTTTATAAACAGATCAGTCCACATCCAAATTATTGACAGGGGTCTGAGCCCATCCAAAGCAAAGTTTCATAACATAATTTTTTTTAAAAAAGCTTACTATTGCTGTAAAGTCACATACGCCTCTATAATAATAATAATTAATGATAATGTCTTGACCAATAACCTTAGAACGCATTCGAACTAAAACAAAACTAATGTGAATCTCGATAAGTTGTCCGCAATGGACTCGTCCGAAACCTGAATTGAGTGTCCGCCATTTTGAAATCAAGATTTCATCGCCACAAAAGTCTAGTGTATTAAGATGACAAAATACAGCTGTATTATTCATTAAAATAAAATTTAGATTGGTGTCATATAAAATTAGATAACTGATTAAAGTCTTCCTGGTATTTGTTTAGGGGAAAATATAACATAAAAAAATACAAAGTGCCACAAAGTTCCCAGTTGCTGGATACGAGGGAATACCGCAAGTGAAAGAATTTTAAAAGACACTGCGTTTACGATTTTGACCAAAAAAAACTAACTAATATAAAAAAAGCAATATTTTCAATGATCAGAAAGTAGATTTCAAACATATAACTTACCTATAATGAGCTTTGAATCCATTCCTGAATGAAATCAATCAATCAATCACACCTTGTTTACAACTAGTCGCGAGTCGACTAACGTCAACTCGGCTCCTTCGT
Source organism: Berghia stephanieae (assembly GCF_034508935.2). NCBI lineage: Eukaryota > Metazoa > Mollusca > Gastropoda > Nudibranchia > Aeolidiidae > Berghia > Berghia stephanieae. The sequence goes on along the minus strand of NC_088371.1, from coordinate 2,718,249 downwards.
TTGAATGACTTCGCCGGGCATGGTCGTTCTTTTTAAATAGCCAGCTTGCGGACGCTGTTCCATAAAATAGTTTCGAATTTTTACCATGAATAGAAAATTGAATACTTTTTCATTTCATGTAAGTTTCGTTTCAATGTTCTCATATTTCGGCATTTTTTTCGTCAAAAACTTCAAAAAAATCGATTTTTAGAGAGGAATATGATTTTATACAATATAAAATTATATACCAAACGAAAGAGAATTCAATTCTGCTTCAAATAACACCATTCATTTCCCGATCTCATAAACGGCGCTCGCAAGACATCCGGTTGAAAAAGATGAGGTCATAAAAACTGACCGTGAGCATTCCGACCAACCGTTTTCTACACATTTTTATTCAAATCTATTAAGATTACTTATTGAACAAAACCATTTTCTTTTTTCCCTATCATAAAGAAAAAAGGATGATCTTTACAATGACACCAAGTGTAATGCATACATTTTACACATTATTTGAGAGTAGCAGTGTGAAAGTGATGAATTTTCCCGATTTTCATCACAATTTTACCCGATAGTGGCTGGTTTGGAGTACCTACAAATACGTAAACAAACAGAAAATTGATTGAAATAAATAGGTTTTAAAAATTTCTATTTGAATATCTCATTACAGCAACGGACAAGGACAGGTGTGTAATTGGAAACGTCTCAATTTCTGTAGCTCGGGATAGAGATAAATCAGAAACGCAACATAATGGTCATAGTCATCTTCATCATCATCTGGCCCAACAACCAGACACTGGTGGTAGAAGTAGCAATGGCCGATGCGGTGATTCGTTGATTGTGGACGAAGAAGCAGAAAGCAGATTGGTGATTGCGTTACAAGATAAACTGTTGAGTGCCCTCCGACAAAAAGACGCCGCTCTCTTGGAAGTAAGTATGGTTTGGTTCATCTTTTTTATTCTCGATTTATTTTTTGGATAGCTCTTCGAATTTCTCTTGTATAATAGTCCAGTATGTTCAATTTTAAGCAATTGGAATATGTTGAAGTCTTAAAAATAATGGCTGCAATGTCTGTAAGTATTTTAAAGTGATATTTCATATGAATAAGGTTGTCGAGAGTGCATTATGGTTAATGTTGATTTTTTTCTCTCTGCTGCTTCAGGTAGGTCTTTGAGTATGTATGTAATCAATTGTTAAGTAACCAAACACCTACTGTGTATGCATTAAAAAAAATTGACATATCATATAAAGAAGATTGAATAACTTGCATTTTGGTGAATACAGATTTGTTTTCCTCTTGAAGTTTAGATTTATTGTTAGGAAATAATAATAATTATAATGATAATAATAATAATAATAATAATAATAATAATAATAATAATAATAATAATAATAATAATAATAATAATAATAATAATACTAATAATATAATAATAATAATAATAATAATAATAATAATAATAATAATAATAATAATAATAATAATACTAATAATAATAATAATAATCATCATCATCATCATCATAAGAAAACTCGTCCTTCAAGTGTCGATCAATATAACTGACACTCATTTCAAATTGCAGTCTTCTTTCTAATCACAGGTTTGAGATACAATTTTATTACAACAAGAACAGCCTTGAAACATTTTCCTTTCTTTTTTTATTTTTCTCTCTTCACTTTTACTAACACCCAGCAAGTGATTGGGTAGCTGGATCTGATATATATGGTGGAAAGTACTTTGCGATAGACTAGCATCCTATCCAAAGGGTAGCAAGCAATTGCTATTGTCAGTTTCACTCTATAGAAACCGGTTCCATGGGCTTATTGGCTCTGAAGGACTACAGCAACTCTTAATTTAAAGTGACATTTCATATAGATAAAGATGAAGAGAGTGCATTTTGGTTAATGTTGATTTTTTTCTTTCTGCTGCCTCAAGTGACTAGCAGGAATTAATAATTCATTTTTTTGCTTCAAGTTGATAGATTTTTTTTTCTGTATCTCTTGTTTTTACTTTTGCTTTCAGATTAAGAGTCTTCAAGAAAAGTTGAAAGCCTCTGAGAAAACGGTGAAGAAACTGACAAAGAAATTAAAGAATTTAGAAGAAGCCATTGTGTTGAGTTCACCCCGTCGTTCGAGAGATAAGAAAAGAAAGAAATCTAGAAAAAGGTCGAGAAAAAGTGTTGAAAAATCCTCCGTTCCTGTTCAGGAGGTTTTGTTGACTCAACATGAAGATTCTCTATCTTCCGTCGGAGAGGTTGATGATAAATATGATGATGATGATGATAATAATGATAACGACAATTTTCATCATAATATAAGTAAGTGAATATGATTTTTTATGTGCTCTAAAGGCATTTAAGAATTGTAATACTGGATTCATTTCTATGAGGGAAATTGTTATCTTGTGATTACTGCCACTTTGAGTCAGGACATGAACAATGCTGCTACAGTAAGTTATGGCGAGGTGTCTTGCCCAAGGTTACACAGTGCGGTAGGTGAGTTGTAAACCCAGTAATACAGTTACTCAGATTCTAGCATGCTCTCTGAAGAAGAAAAAGCGTCCTGGAATCCGAGCAATCTGAAATATGATACTCATGGGAGCTAACGACTTATTATGTCGATCATGATTCAACGGCCCACAGCAAGTTTGAATGTTGTACGGGACCTCCTTTCTTTTTTGACCCATTCTTCCACCAAATTTATACTGAGGCTATTTTTGGGAAGGGGGTTTTAATGCCTTTTGCTATATTGCCCAGTCTTATTGAATGAAAAATGTAAATAGATTTTAATTGTTATATCGATTACTGTAAAAAACAAAAAAAAACAAACAAAAGTAGTCCTTCAGAGCCATTTGGTCTATGGAGTTGGAGTTTATCCCGGTTTCTATAGTGTGAAACAGAAAATAGAAATTGCTTGCTATCCTTTGGATAGGACGCTAGTCTATCGCAAAGTTCTTTCCACCAAATTTAACAGACTCAGCTACCCATTCACTGCTGGGTGGACAGGGGGGTCAGAAAAAATCTTGACAACATCCGTGATCGATCTTGGTCCCTTTGTGTATGAATCGAGTGCTCTACCAACTGAGCTATCACGACTCCCTGATTATTGTAAAGACAGCGGATATTATAGAGTTGTTTAGTGGTCATGTTCAGTAACGCCATTAAGGACAACAACAGCAAACTATAGGAAGGAAGTTACATGAGAATATATAGGGCTCTTCACTCTTCCAGACTAGGTATCAATACATGGGACATAACTCTGTAATTGCTACCACACCATAACAATTACACAGTTATTTCCCATCTATTCGTGGTCTAATGGTAAAGGGCTTTCCCAATGGACCCCATGCAGAGGCCAGAAACAGACCACAATATTTTACATATACTGATGACCTAAGATTCTAACAAGTACCCTTCAGCTTTAAATTCTGAAGCGAAGATAGGGCTAGATTAGAGTATACAAGTTGTGCAATGAAAAACGATATGTAACAGCTTGGAAAATAACAATTTGTAACATCACCTTACAGGCATCATGTCTTGTCCTATATGTTAAATGCTGCTGTTGGCTAAGGGCCTCTTGTAAAGCGCTCTGAGCATATTTAGTGGATATTGTCCTATATAAATGATCAGTTTTTAAACTTAATATATATATTTTTTTAAATGTTAATGTCTATTTACGCTTAGTTTTGATGAAAGATTTTTCAATCCTCTTGTAAAAGTGATGCAGGTTTTTGTCATTTAACAAAGTATTGAAGTCAAAGCAGGGAATATTTTTCTAAATTTCTGTCGCTTCTATTTTTACAGACTGTGATACAGGGCTGCTCAGAAATGAACATGGCAGGGTTTCACCCAAAACGGAAATTGCATTGAAAGATAAAATCAACTTCCTGGAGGCTGATGACTGTAATGGAATCGTCCCGAAAAAACGTCGGTACTTGCCTAAAGACGAGAACGGAGAAAAGATACGCCCCAAGTGTCCGGTTTGCTCGAGAATTTGTGTCAATTACAGCAAGTTAGACCTTCACATGCGGATTCACACGGGGGAGAAACCTTTTAAATGTGCCATCTGTGATAAGGCTTATCGCCTTCGATTCCAACTGGAGGAACACGTCAGAAACCACACAGGGGAAAATCCGTTCACATGTTCAGTTTGCGGGAAAGTATTCTTGTCCAATAGTGCTTTGCTGGTTCATATGAGAGGCCACGTGGGGAACAGATCGTTCCAGTGTTCCATTTGTCCCAAGAGGTTTCTTCAGAGTGCTCACCTCACACAACACATGAGGACTCATACGGGACACAAGCCGTATATATGCTCCATATGTTCCAAGCCTTTCAAGCAAAAAGCACACGTGGTTCAACATGAACGCATTCATTCTGGAGAGAAGCCGTTTCAGTGTTATACTTGTGGAAGGGACTTCATGTGTAGTAGTCATCTTCGACGACACGTGAAAAGTCACACGGGGGAAAAGCCTCATGTGTGTATCGTTTGCTCAAAGGGTTTCAGTGAACTGACTTATCTGACACGCCATATGACCATCCATTCAGGAGTAAAACCTCACCAGTGTGCCATTTGTGACAAAGTGTTCCGTGTAAAATACAACCTAACACAACACATGAGAGTACACAATAAGGGTGTCAAAACAGAATTATTTGACAGTTTTTAGTATAGTGTTTATAAATCTAGTCATGGGGCTACGTGGTCTGGTGGTGTGACCCTCACCTTCGGATCAGAGGGTCCTGAGTTCGAGTCCTGAGCGATGCATAGTTGAGTCCTTGGAAAAGGCTCCTTACTCTCATCCTCTCACAAGAACTCAAGTGTAAAATGAGTACTAGCCGCTAACAGCCTTGTCTCTGTCCGAAAAAAATGGTAATATTACCAAACAAGTGTCATGTCTTGTCCTGTATGTTAAGTGTTGCTGTTGGCTCGGGACCCCTTGTAAATCATGTTGAGTACGTTAAGTGGATATTGTGCAATATAAAAGCTCAAGTTTTTTAGTTGATAGACTCACTGAACAATAATTTAGTAATATTATTTATTATTATTGATTGTAAACACACCATCACAATGTGACCCAGTCTATCAAACTGGTGTTGTGTTGGGTTGATCTAGCTATGTAAATGGTACCTTGTAAGGTACCTTGTAGTAAAAACGAAAATGTTGCTACTTGAAGCTGGAAGGAAAAAATAACTATAAGTATTGAAATCTAAGCTTCAATCTATTAGATGAAGACTGATGCTGTGGATGTTTCGGGTTACTCCTTTACCAACAAAACATGATGAATGAAACACTAAGGACGATTGAGAGATGTGTGAATTCATACATCCGAATTCACAAACCCAAAACATCCACAGTACATGTCTTCATTTAGTAGATTGAAGCTTACCTTTCAATACTTATTGTTATTTTTTCCTAGTAATGAAAACGAAATTACTTGATGGTTTGTGATAATGTTTGTAATTCTAGTCAGACGTGGGCAATGAACGATGTGTTACCAATGATCTAGGTCTGGAGTATACTGCGGGCCTCTTCCTTTCCCTCACCACAATCACACAGTCTCCTGTTTTGAAAATCTTGTCCTGAGGCGATTATGTCCCCTGATTGTGACACATTTCGACCTGTTATTTTGCATGAAAAGTGAGTGCTCTACCAACTGAGCTATCAGTACCCACGATGCTATTTGATGGAATTTCAATTTACCATTCGTGTTTCTGCTCAGGAATGGCCAAAGTACTCCATTGAAATGTTTGCTGTGTAATACAGAAATGTTTTCTGGACATTTCACAGTTTATTTCATCAGTTTTTCTCAAGTTGATGAGATAGATGGAATAGTGAAATGGTAGGGAATTATTGAACTGAGAAAATGCATTTAATTTGTGAGAATATTTTATCATAAATATGTTTATTTAATAATTAAATCATAGAATAAATACATTTTATGATAAATATGAACAATTTCAGCATTGCACGTATGAGTATGGGAATACCCGTTTTTATTAGTTACAACTCATTTTTATTTCTGATAATCAGTCTCTTCAAATTTTTATTTATTTTGATTTATTTATATCTTCTCTTTTTGTGAAGAACCTCAAGAGCATTGCATTTTATTCAAACTTTTAAAAAAATCTGCCCTGCCATTTTACTTTCATGTTGATTGTGCGACTATGTGGTCTTGTGGTATGGCGCTCGCTTTTGGATCAGAGGTTCTTGGGTTCGATCATCGCTGGGCGGTGCATAATTGAGTCCTTGGAAAAGGCTCTTTACTCACATTTTCTCACTGTACTCAGGTGTAAAATGAGTACCTGGCTGTTAACAGAATTGTTTCTGTTGGAAAATAAAAAATTGTAATATGACCTGACAGGCGTCATGTCCTGCGGAAAAAAATATTGTAACATCGCCTAACAGGCGTCATGTCTCGTCCTAAATTTTAAATGTTGCTGTTGGCCAGGGCCCTGTTGTAAAGCGCTTTTAGCACGTTTAGTGGATATTTCTCTATATAAAAGCTCAATTATTTATTTATTTATATATTTTTATCTACAGATTATTGACTTCTGTTTTTTTTACCACATCATTTTAGGGTGTTTTGCCTACAAATATGCATGTGAGTATTTGTCATTCTGTGACAGTGCTTTAGTTATTTTTAAAAATTTCATCCTTGGATTTCAGTCTAGAGATTAGTATTAGTTAAGAGTTTTGGGTGGGGTTCCTGACCTCCCCTAGTGGGCAGGGAGGTACTTACTGTGTCTTCTATCACCCTATATCTGTTTTCCAACATACTTTCTGTCTTTGTCTTGGAATGAGATTACTTGGTTTTTTCCTGGCCCTTTTTGGATACCCTAGCTGGGAGGGAAACAGTCAAATGTATAGTAAGAGTTTGGGAGATATTATATTTTTTTGTTGTCATGTAAATCATATCTCTAGTATGCACTGTATTGTGTTGTTTACATATTATATATGATTTGTAAACATATGAGTGTATTCCTCTTAGTGGGGACCTGTGCTTGTGTCTGGATGAGACTTTTAGGTGATCTCAAAATAAGTACATTGATAGTGTGCTCTTGGAATCTACATCTGTGTCCTATTTGAACCAATTCCCTTTGGTTCGCCTTTTCTTCGGTGCTTTAATTCTAGAACTGTTTACTGGCGCTGATATGATCTTAACTCACTCAACCCTAACACCGACTATATCCATAGTTAACACAGGTTACTTTTACCCCATGCCTATTTATTACATTTTCTGAGACAAATTATAGCAGGCGTAGTATCAAAGCCAATATTTTTTAATTTTTACATGTTAATGGCAGTTGAATAAAACTATCTATGTACATGCTCATTTTTAATACATTTTTTCCAATTTTGAAAAGTAACAAAAATCTCTAGGACTGAGTGAGTTAATGTGTTGCAAGTGCTGTAAAACTTTTAAAAACAACACACCAATAGTTAAGAGAGATTAATTAGGAAGTTCAAGCTGTAGCTCGTTTTATATACACTGTGATATATTATATTGTTTTATGTCCATATTGTTTGTTTATAATGTGATTGCTTGTTGATTTGTTTCGTATTTCAATGAGATTTAACGGTGATTCATATTGCTCGGTACCTATTTAGTGTTGATATGTTTGTATTTGTTACTTCATAAAATGTGACAGGGTGGAATGAGATATCAAAACTTGGCAATTTTATGGCAAAATTATCAGAAAATATGATGAAGACATCAGAATAGTTCTAACTTGTATAGTTTTAGAGGTGTATGGCTAGGGTCAACTATAATTTTGTTTTAAAATATACATAATATTGATCATTTGGAACTTTTCCGAAGTGTAATTTTGTGTCTACAACCCATACAAATGACACGAAAAATGCCTGCTAAATTATTATCAATCAGTCCCGTGAGACCATGGCTTATGTTAGTTCTAGTATTTATTTGAGAGAGAGAGAGAGAGAGAGAGAGAGAGAGAGAGAGAGAGAGAGAGAGAGAGAGAGAGAGAGAGAGAGAGAGAATGTGTTAATCTACTATCCCTATGACATAACAATGAAACAATAGGTACCTTAATTTTTAAAAAGCGCGCGAGGATTTGTGTCATCACTCATCGCGAACAAGGTTGCCAGATGGCCACGCGTGTAGCCTCATATATAATTTTGTTTCTTTTATTAAATTTTATTCATTTATTTTTGTCTCAGTGACATTTATCCTAGTCAATACAATTTTCTGTTTCTTAAAATTTAGCTCATTTTAAGTGGGCCGGTCTTAATAGTGAAAGCCATATGATTTTCTATTTAGCCACTTTTGAAGTCGAATTTGGTCAGGTTAAACTGTCATCTGCATTTTTTGCGGCCGCAAATATCAGGGCGATCCGCAAATTTTGGCAAATTTCCCAAAATTGGCAAATCGTGGCAAATTTTGGGAAAATTGGCAAATCGCGTGGCAAATTTTGGGAAAAAAAGAAGCGAAAACAAAATAACGAGAAAAAACAGTGCGAAATTTGAGAAATGTTGCAGCTTTGCTTGGCCCAAACTCAGGGAAGCTACTCTCTACGGATAATGATCCTTTAAAATCTTTGTAAAAACGCTATTCACAGTCATTTCATTTCTCAAGTCAAATAAATCGAGTCACTTACACTTCCAACTTCAGTCATGGATCGTTTCGTCAAAAAATCTTCAAATAAGGACCCAAAGTGTGGCAAATTTTGGTCTTTTTGGCAAATTTCTTGGCAAATTTGGGGGTTTTTGGGGGCAAATTTTGGCAAATTTTACGTCCCAATTTGGCAAAAAATGCAGATGACAGGTTAAAGTCTGGCATCTGGCAGCCTTGCCTCGCTCACGTCATTTTCGTGTCGCGCGACGGTAGAGCAAAATGGCCGTCTCCATATTTTCACTCATTGAAATGCAAATTGGGTTGATGTTTTGTAAGAATACGGGAAAAGTACTCATCATAATCCAATGAAATTTGAAATATAAATAGAAGAAATGTGCATATATAACCTTATGAGCGACAAAATCTCTGCTCTTTGTAGTTTTGGAAATATTGTACTCCAAAGAGTAAATATCTATTTTTAACGGTCTTCTGGTAATCGCACGAGTTTTGTCACTTGACATAATCTAAAATGACCTCTTTTCTGTGTGCCAACTGCCAGTCATATTCATCGATAAGCAGCGTCGTAATTAATTTTTTAAAAATATACGAAACGGCTTCGTCCCATATTTTGTCGCGAATTTGGGCACTTCGTGAGCGAAAAAGAGGCCCAAAGATTTGTGCGGGATAGTCATTGCTACATTGGAGGGCGGGGGTTCCTGACCTCCCAGGGGCTCAGCGGTACGGTCTTTGCTTCGTACCCAAAAGGTACCGAGTTTGATTACCCATCGCTGCGCTGTGTGGCCTTGACAAGTCACCTCACTCTAGCTCAATTTGTGGCGCTGCACCGCGGCTGACGCCTGGGTTATTCCAGTCATCCCTTTTTTGTCCCTAGAAACAAATTTCCCCTGTGGGATGAATAAAGGGAAAATTGTTTATTATAATATGTTATTTCATAGTGGGAGGTGTGTCTTCTATCCCCCTATGACTGTTTTCCAACTTGATTCTCATTTAAACTTATTCTCCTTCATCTTACATTATCTTGGGTGCTTTAATCGTAATTCTAGAACTTTTTACTATCCCATTTTATTTCTTGAAAACAAAACAAAAAGCTCATCATCTATGTTGCCTCGCCCATAACGTTATAGATTTCAACTTGTTCTGTATTTTCTATGTCGTTACTTACATTGAGAGTGATTTTAATTTGTTAGATTTTTATTTTTCACTGGGTGGGGATCCTGACCTCCCATAGTGGGCAGGGAGGTACATGCTATGTCTTCTATCCCCCCGTACCCGTTTTCCAATTGTTTCCTGTCATTGTCTTGGAATGAGATTACTTAGTTTTGTCCTGATCCTTGCCGGAGTTCCTTGGCTGGGAGGGAAACAGTCGAATGTATAGTTATAGTTTTGAGAGATGATATTTTTTTCTTGTAAATCATCTCTCTGTTATGCATTGTATTATGTTGAGTTTACATATTATATTATATGATTGGTAAACATTTGAGTGTATTCCTCTTAGTTGGGACTTGTGCTTGTGTCTGGATGAGACTTTTAGGTGATCTCAAAGTACTTTGACGGTGTGCTCTTGGAATCTACATCTGTTCCCTATTTGAACCAGTTCCCCTTTGTCTCACCTTTTCTTTTTTGCTTTAATTGTAATTCTAGAACTTTTTACTATCCCATTTCCTTTTTACTGGCGCTGATATGACCTTAATGTGTTGCAAGCGCCGTAAAACCCTTAAAAACAAAAACATTTTATTTTTCTCTTTATCTGTTTACCATTTTTCTCTAATTAAATAGTATGAATAATTCTATTTGTTTCTGAAATGTTTATCAATTTGTTATTTATTTTACTTTCAGTTGGTTTCATTTGTTATTTGTAAAAACTGAGATGACTCCTTGACAAAATGTGACCCCTTCCCATAGTGGGCAGTAGATTAATAACAATGTTAATAATAATAATAATAATAATAATAATAATAATAATAATAATAATAATAATAATAATAATAATAATAATAATAATAATAATAAATAAATAAATAAATGAATAGATATGGTATAAAGTGTTTATTGATTTATTTTGTGAAATCCATGACCATGTTATGTTCTGACGTCATCATTGAGAAGATAAAAGAAACTCCTCCAAACTCAATGCCAATTGACGTCACGAACTGACGCCATTTTCTTCTCGGTGTTAAAAGAATTGTTGGGTTATTTAAACCAGTCAAATAGATATATAATGTTATTTTTACAGTTAAGCCAGTTCTATTTATCATAGCTTGTCAATAAGTCTTTGTACGTATCCTTATGTTTTTTTTTAATATTCGTGTGTGTGTGCGTGTGTGTTTGTGAGTCTGAATACCTTGGTCTATGTTATAATATCAGGTTGACATAATAATATAGACGAGTGAATACCTTAAAAAGCCATTTGCATTATTCCTTTGCCATTTAAACAAAATTTAACAAAACCAAAACAAACAAACAAACAAAAAAAGCAAAGGTAAACAAACAATCATACATACAAACAAACAAACCGAAGTGATCTAACCTAAAACTCAAAACAGATTGTGCTTTTTTTATATTTTTAATCTAAGAAAACAAGTTTTTGGCTGAATGAACACAGATTCAAAAGAAAAAAAAAAAAAAAAGGAAGATAAAATCTGTAATTAAAACTTTCCGAGTCAATCAATGAGGAATCAATCAGTGTGTGTGTGTGTGTGTGTGTGTGTGTGTGTGTGTATGTGTGTGTATGTGTGTGTGTGGAGCCACCCCGTGTTCTTACAATAACACCTTTTGTCTCACACAAGGGATTGAATAATGGGAATGTATTTCACAACAGCCTAAATAACCGATAGAATCTGACCCAAGTTTCACGTGAACCGGCAAACTCAAACTGGCTGGCTGAATGTGACGGTATTGGTGCTATGTGCGTAGGTAAAATACAATATCCGTCAGTCGTTAGATAGAATGCCGGCCTCAAACCCTAGCCTGGACCTTCCGATTCAAAAGGCGATTGACATACCACACCACCACATATCTAGTCGCAATCTCTAAGATCTAAAACAAATTGTGTATTTGTTACTTCAATATATTGGAGACCATTGCCTAACCAGAAAGAAGCTCACAACATTGCCAACCGGAAGTATAATGGACCAACACACAAAACTATGTGTCACCTTAAACGTTTTTATAGATAGAATGCGCTTGGCCAAGGAGTTCACAATATTTGCCATCCGGAAGTATAACGGACCAACACACAAACTCTGTGTAACCATGAACTTTTATAGTCTGGTTAATACAGTTTAGTGAGAACAACTCACAAACGCGGATGGCAAAAACAATAACAAAGGCCTGAGTGACGTCATCTGCATACTATCTATAGTCTGATCGATACAATTTAGTGAGAACTATTCATAAAATTGGCTGGTTAAAAAACAATAACAAAGAGCTGAGTGGCCAATTCGTTAAGATTGAGTGTAACGTGTTTCACCGTAGCCATCGTTTTAAGTGATAGCCTGACACTGAAACCCAAACAGACTCATTTTAACGTCATTATTTGTTTTTTGCACCGTCTAGTGAGTTGTCGTTAGTAGAGCTCGAGGAAACCAGTGATTCCATTGGTTGAACTATTGAATACAACTCACGATTTGTTTTCTTTTGTGGCAAAAGACTGGCATTTTGACGAACATTTTTTAGTTCGTGTCAGGCGAAAAGTTAACGATGGCTACGGTTTCACACCATAATAACCTGTAATGTCAGACCAAATAGATTTATTCGTATGAACTGGTAAACTGGCTGATTGTGACGGGATTGTGTTGAATGGAAACGATCTATATTCATGTTTTCGTCCAACCAAGTCATCAATCACGTGATTTGTTGATGTCCAGCGATTGGATATTTCTGAAAAAATGTAAACACGCTGCTTTGTTTACAAAAGTTATAAACATACCCATGTGTCAAGCTGAATCAAATGACCAATCGTGGTGTTAGATATTTCAAAAGCTGTGAGCACTTTTCACTATGTGGGTTAACACATATTCTAATGTGACCAATGACCTCGAGCACTTGGGAATGTAATATAGATCATGCCCATTGAATCTAACGCACTATTGAATTTCTAGCCGAAATGAATGATCATAATATGAGTTTAGGTAACAGTAACATGCTCAACAAGTGTTGGCGAAGGTGAGAAATGGAAGAATATTGATAAATACCATCAGGAAGAGGAAGTTACGGTTTCTGGGACATGTGTGGAGAAGATATGGAATAGAAAATTTGGTAACATCTGGGATGATCGAAGGAAAGAGAGCTAGAGGAAGGCAAAGAATGACTTATCTAAATAACCAAAGAATGGCCAAAAGTGACTTATAAAAGCAACGCAGACTTCATGCACAACGCAGAGGATCGTGATACGTGGAGACAGTTGACCGGCTGGGTGGGGTTCCTGACCTCCCATAATGAGCAGGGAGGTACATACAGTATCTTCTATCCCCTATGTCTGTTTTCCAACATGCTTTCTGTCTTTGACTTGGAATGAGATTACTTGATTTTGTCCTGGCCCTGGCTGGGAGGGAAACAGTCAAATGTATAGAGATAGTATGCGCTTGGCTAAGAAGCTCATAACATTGCCATCCGGAAGTATAACGGACCAACACACACGACTGTGTGTATCCATGAACGTTTTAGTCGGGTTAATACAGTTCAGTGAGCATTACTCATAAACGCGGATGGCAAAAAACAATAACAAAGACCTGAGTGACGGCATCTTCGAACTATCTATAGTTAGTTTTGGGAGATGATATATTTTCCCTTGTAAATCATCTCTGTTATGCACTGTATTATGTTTTGTTTTATGTATTATATATGATTTGTAAACATTTGAGTGTATTCCTCTTAGTAGGGACCTGTGCTTGTGTCTGGATAAGACTTTTAGGTGATCTCAAACTAAGTACACTGATAGTGTGCTCTTGGAATCTACATCTGTTCTCTATTTGAACAAATTCCCCTTTGTCTTACCTTTTCTTGGATGCTTTAGTTGTAATTCTAGAATTCTCCCATTTTCTTCCTTTTTACTGGCGCTGATATGACCTTAATGTGTTACAACCACCGTAAAACCCTTAAAAACAAAGAAAACAGCTGACCGGCAACGTGCTCAAGAGTATAGATAGAATGCGCTTGGCCAAGGAGTTCACAACATTGCCATCCGGAAGTATAACGGACCACACAAACTCTGTGTAACCATGAACTTTTTTAGTCTGGTTAATACAGTTTAGTGAGAACAACTCACAAACGCGGATGGCAAATACAATAACAAAGGCCTGAGTGACGTCATCTGCATACTATCTATAATCCACGATGGATGACGATGAACATACTCGTGTTCTGTCCGCCTGACGGGCGTCATGTCCCGTCCTTCATGTTAAGTGTTGCTGTTGGCCAGGGACTCCTTGTAAAGCGATTTGAGCACGTTTAGTGGATATTTCACTATATAAAAGCTCAATTAAAATAACAAGGACCCGAGTTACGTCAATTTCGTTCCATCTATCGATAGTATGCGCTTGGCTAAAAAACGCACAACATTGCCATCCGGAAGTATAACGGACCAACACACAAAACTGTGTGTTTATAGTTTATAGTCTGGTTAATATACAGTTTAGAGAAATACTCATAAACATGGATGGCAAAATACAATAACACAGACATGAGTGACATCAACTTCGTTCACATATAGTTCTGTGCGTTTTGGTATGTCATGTACCGATGTTGCGAGTATTTTACTTAAACGCATAGCATCAATAAATGTTTCTGGTTACGTATAGTTTTTTGAGGTTGTTCGATTGATCTGACGGACAGAAACGGTTAGTATTTTACCTCAACGCCTCGCAGATATTTCTATTCTTACTCTGAAGACTTACTTACAGTCCCGGGTTTGGGAGTTTTTGAGACGATCTTGTGATGTGACTTTCGGATCAGAAGGTCCTGGGTTCCAACCTCGCACAGCGCATAGTTGAGTCCTTGGAAAAGGCTCTTTACTCACATTCTCTCACCGTACTCAGGTGTAAAATGAGTACCTGGCCGTTAACAGCGTTGTTTCTATCCGAATAAATTGTAATATCTCCTTACAAGCCTCATGTCCCGTCCTACATGTTAATTGTTGCTGTTGGTCAGAGACCCTTTGTAAAGCGCTTTGAGCATGTTTAGTGGATATTGCGCTATATAAAAGGCTGAACGAATAGGGTAATTTTAATTGGTCGACATTTGAAGGATGGGTTTCCTGGCCAAAATGTTTTCATCGTACGCAGAGCGTGTCCAGTCTATTTCTGAGAATCTTAGGGTCCAATTCGTGTTCAGCTGTCATAATCCTGTAATCCCAATACTATTATGCCGTACCTACTCTGGAAAAACACGTATTTTAAAATTTGGCCAGAAATCTCATCCTTCAAATATCGATCGATTTATATGATCCTCATCTTGACAAAAACTCTCAAACCCGGGACTTCGCCGAAGTCCCGGGTTTGAGAGTTTTTGTCAAGATGAGGATCATATAAATCGATCGATGTTTGAAGGACGAGATTTCTGGCCAAATTTTTAAATAAGGGGTTTCCCAGAGTACGGCAGTATTACTGTTTACT
>NC_088371.1:2698066-2700566 GCF_034508935.2 Berghia stephanieae | reverse complement strand
CCCAAGAAAAGGGAAAAAGGGGAATTTGTTCAAATAGGCAACAGATAGAATGAAGTTGACGTCACTCAGGTCTTTGTTATTGTTCTTCGCCAGCCATTTTTATGAGAAGTTCTTTCTAAATTGTATCAATCAGACTATAAACGTTTAAGGTTATACATCGTTTTGTGTGTTGATAGGTTATCTATATCTGGCTGGCAATGTTGTGAGATTTTTTATAAACGAGCGGCATCTATAGAAGGAACGAAATTGACGTCACTTGGCTATTTATTGTCTTTAGACAACCAGCCAGGTGGTTTGTACTCACGAAGATTTTATATCAATAACGTTTATGGTTAATTATAGTTTTGTGCGTTGGTATGTTTCATCTGGCGGTTAGATGTTGTGAGTAGCTTACTTAAATTATGCAGTCGTCGATTGGTGCTATGCATTAAAGTGAATTGCTTGTTCGGTCCGCCAGATGAATTGAAACAACATATAAAACTAATGTGGTAAATATAAGTTATAAAAGGAACTGTGGAAACATTTATAGATAGAACGACATTGGCGTCACTCAGCTCGGTGTTATTGTTTTTTTGTTTTGTTTTTTATGAGTAGTTCTCACTATATTCCATTCGCCTGGCGGATGTTTTGAGATAACCATTGGGTGATTAGTTCTCACTAATTAAAACAATAATATGACTAAACGTTTGAGTTTAATCATAGTTTTGTTCTCATTGGTTCGTTTCATCAGGATGGGCAAGAAATGATGCTACACATTTAGGTAAAATACTCACTTGTCTATTCGCCAGATGAATGGAACCACCATACAAAAATATTCATGATAAAACCTCAAAAATTTACTGTTTCGGGTTCTTAAGTCTCTCCTTACCGATGATATTCAATATTATCCTAAAATTACAGGGCTTACCAAGCAGGAAAATTGATATTTTAAACTCAAACAAGCTCTCTACAAAATAACTTTATGTTCTTATTAATTAAACAAAGATCATTCTTTAAAGTTTGTGATGTACAAAATAAATCTGAATAAGAAAAAGTGTGTATTGTGTCGTAACAAATGTGAAATTTTGCTGTAGGTGGTAAGGAGAGGGTTAAGTGAGAACTATTCACCCAACCAGGGGCCTAAAAACAATAACAAAAGAGTTTCGAATAACAAGGCCACTGGAAGTAACATCGCGTCGACACATTTCAGTGTACGACAAATTATATAACCAAACCTGACAAAGCAGTGCGTTGGGTATTTTCCTAATCACGGCTATGTGGTCTCGTGGTATGACACTCGCTTTCGGATCGGAAGGTCATGGGTTCGAGCCTCGCTCGGCGCATAGTTGAGTTTTTTGGAGAAAGGCTCTTTACTCACATTCTCTCACCGTACACAGGTATAAAATGAGTATCTGGCCGTTAACAGTTTAAAAACTTGCGCCATGTCTCGTTCTACTTGTTACGTGTTGCTGTTGGTCAGGGACCCTTTATAAAGCGCTTTGAGCGCGTTTAATTGATATTGCGCTATATAAAAGCTCACTTTTTAATGACATAAACACAAATAACTAGCACACAAAAGTAATGTGCCAATAATAATGTTCAAAATATCCTCCGTGTCTTCTACTAATAGAATAATAACATTTGGAATTAGGAGTTATAATCTGAAATGAATAACATTTTTTCTCTTTTTTCTTTATTACAGGAAGTCTTGGGTGAGTATAAAATGGATGGAAAATAATCGAGACCAATTGCACTTTAGAATATTGAAAAAAAAAATAATAAAGAAACCCCCCCCCCCCCCCCAAAAAAAAAAAAAAAAAAAATAAATAAATAAACACACCCCTCCCCCCCCCAAAAAAAAAAAAAAAACAAAAAAAAACAAACAAAAAAAAAACAAAAAAAAAAAGCAAACAAACAACCCCCTCCACCCCCACCCCAGCTAATAAAATAATTAAAAAATAAAAATTAATTTCAGTATTGATATGTTGATAATCCGTGGGTCTATTTAGTAAAAAAAATAATAAATACAACAACATTAAATCGCAAAACGGAAATCATCTAATTTTTTTGTTCAAATTCTTTGATGTTTATTTTATTCGTCTCACAAAAATGGTTAAATTCAATAGATAAAGATAATAGTAATATATGCCTCGTCGACTCAAAACCGTCTTAGGCGGGATTGAACAGGACCCCGACGATTGAATGTAGGATGGAAATGGTAAGGAATTACAGGTGCAGCGTGGCTCAGAGGTACGGTCTTTGCTTCGTAGCCAGAGGGTACCGAGTACGAATATCGGCTGCGCTGTGCGGCCTTGTGCAAGTCACTTCGCCGTAACTCAGTTTGCGGTACTGCACTGCGGCTGACGCCTGGGTTATTCCAGTCTTCCCTTGGAAATTGGATCATAGAGACAAAAAAGTTCACCTTTGAATAAAGGGAATAAAGGGAAATTTATTCAGTTAAATTATTTTATTGCGTAAAATAAGGTCACTCAGGTTTTTTTTTTTTATTTGCCGATACAAT
>NC_088371.1:2690566-2693066 GCF_034508935.2 Berghia stephanieae | reverse complement strand
TAGATAGTATGCGATTGGCTAAGAAGCTCACAACATTGTCATCCGGAAGTATAACTGACCAACACATGAAACTATATGTAACCATTAAGTTTTATAGTCTGGTTAATACAGTTTAGTGAGAATTACTCATAAACTTGGATGACAAAAAAAAAGGAAACAAAAAAGCAAAAAAAAAAAAAAAAAACAAATAACAAAGACCGGAGTGACGTCAACTTCGTTCTATCTAAATTATCTACAGGTGAAAGTATTAAATTAACATCTAAAAGACGTCTTTATTTTAAAATCTATTTATACTATTTTTGAAACCCGAAATAGAACCACCAATCTGCTGCTCTTGTCCACAGCTACAGGGTCAATACCTCCCAGCTGGACCACGAATCTGATCTACAAACCAGAAATGGCCGCTGGCTTTGGGGCCATCTCCGACGGGTTCTTGCGACTCGGCCCTGCCCATCTGGTGAGGAACCGATCTGGAACTTCCTACACAGACGGTGCCAAATGGGCAGTCGGCATGTCCAAAGGGAAACACATCTTTGAGGTAAGTGAGTAACCCGAAATGATGGATGGTGTCGATTGTAGATCGCCCCTATCGTGGCTAGGCCATAAAAGCTGAGTCGTTGGTTCAGCTCTCCATCGCCGCAAAAGTGTTAATTCTCTGACACAAGAACCCACTGGGACTTATAGTTTGACGTCATTTTTAAAGTTTGAGCAGCGTCTCGTGAGTTGTCGTTAGTAGAGCTCAATAAGGAAACATCCCATTTATGAGCTATTGAATACAACTCACGATTTGTTTTATTTCGGTGTTCGTCACCTTTTATTTCGACGTTGATTTGTGGTCAGTGCCAGGCGATGTGTTCATTACATATTATTTAATCGGGTGTTTATCTAACTCTGACACTTCCAATACAATTTCACCCCTTCATCTCTCCCCCCCCCCACCCCCGCTTTCTTTATTTGACCAGATCACGTGGCCGTGGGGTCACAGGGGTTACCATGCCACGGTAGGACTCGCCACCGGTGATGCCTCTCTCACGTCCAGGGGAAGCACAGCCCTGGTGGGCTCCAACCCCAAGACCTGGGGACTGGACATCGTCAAACGAAAGGTCCTCCACAGAAACAAACCAATTCTGACTTGCCCTACGGATGGAAGCTACGTGCCCGACAAGTAGGTAGCGTACTATAGGCTTCAACAGTCGTGACGTCACTTCCCTCATAATGACGAATAGAAACTTAGTAACTGGTTCTAACCTATCGGAACAATGACGGACGCCCTTATGAAATACTTCTCCTACGAGCATAAAAGTGTATCCAGAAGAGAAAAACATTATATAACTGATCATGTTTTGACGTTTATACATTCTGATCACATTACATGTGAAAAAGTTCTAGCCTGCATGAAGAATAAAAAGTACCGATTTTCTTTGTTTAGAACGAAGCTGCTCATTGCTGGAAGGGCGTGACTTCAGACTTTTGAATCCAATTGATGATATGTGTTTAGGTAAATTACTCATAACATCCGTGCGGCTATGTGCTCTTGTGGTATGACACTCGCTTTCGGATCGGAAAGTCCTGGGTTCAAGCCAAGGCTCGGTGCATAGTGGAGTCCTTGGAAACGACTCTTTACTCACATTCTCTCACCGTACTCAGGTGTAAAATGAGTACCTTGCCATTAACAGCCTTTCCCTGTCGGAAAAAAAACGTAATATCGCCTAACAGGCATCTGTCTCGTTCTATATTTACGTGTTGCTGTTAGGTCAGGGACCATTTGTAAAACGCTTTTAGTACGTTAAGTGCATATTACGCTATATAAAAGCTAAGCTAAAAAAGGTTTAAAAACCCAACCACCTCAATCCGCCCGTCGGATATAACGTACCAACACACAAAACTATTTATAATCTTGCGCGTTTAACGATGTTTTGCGTTTATCCAAAAAGGCTCATAACATCGGCCACCCGGATATAACGTATAAACACACAAAAACGTTTATAGTCTGATTGATAGAATTTATTGAGAAGAAATCATCAAAATGGCTGTCAAAAAACAATAACAAAGAGCTGAGTGACGTCAATTTTGTACCTTCTATAGTTGCTGTGCATTTGGCTAAAAATCTCACTACATTGCCATCCGGAAATATAACTGACCAACACCCAATACAATGGGTAACCTTGAACGATCTATCTATCTTTCTATCTATCTATCTATCTATCTATCTATCTATCTATCTATCTATCTATCTATCTATCTATCTTTCTATCTATCTATCTATCTATCTATCTATCTATCTTTCTATCTATCTATCTATCTATCTATCTATCTATCTATCTATCTGTCTATTTGTCTATCTATCTTTGCATCAATCTATCTATCTCGATCTATCTATCGATAAATCTATCTATCTATCTATCTATCTACCTATCTATATATATGTGGTAAATATTTTAAATAATATATATATATATATATATATATATATATATATATATATATATATATATATATA
>NC_088371.1:2663066-2685566 GCF_034508935.2 Berghia stephanieae | reverse complement strand
GAGGAAACATCATTAAAGATCCAACCAAAAGAGTGCCTGCATTCAATAATGCCAGGATATACTGGACTTCCTCAAATCGCCTCTTAACTGGACATGGCAGAACTGCATCAAATATGTGCAGATGGAAACTTCGAAACAGTGATACCTGCTAGAAATGTCAGGCAGCCCAAGAGACCAGCGATCACATCGTCCTACACTGCCCAGTCATAAAACTTGAAGGTGGCTACGAAACCGTCCTTAGGGCGGAGGAAGACTTTAGAAGCTGGGTTGACGAAATAAATTTGGAGGTGTAGCCATACGCTACTACTGTAACTACTAACAATGACACACAACCAATACAAACAGATTCCATTAAAACCCCCAAGCAGCATGTGATAGAGCTAAAGCTCACATATATTTGTTTCTATTATACACGAAATAAACATGTTGTTTTTTTTTCTACACTTTATACATATGTTGCAAAATTTGTTGTGTGAAAGATCCATAAGTATATATTTACTTCTTCTTCTTCTTCTTCTTCTTCTTCTTCTTCTTCTTCTTCTTCTTCTTCTTCTTCTTCTTCTTCTTCTTCTTCTTCTTCTTCTTCTTCTTCTTCTTCTTCTTCTTCTTCTTCTTCTTCTTCTTCTTCTTCTTCTTCTTCTCTCTCCCTCCCCCTTTATCTCTAATACTAATCATGTTTATTTCATTTTATTGATTGATTGATTTATGTTTTTAGAATTTATTTATTTATCTATCTATTTATTTATCTATTTAGCTTGTTATTTATATTTGTTTGTTACACTTTGCATAAACAATTATAATATTTAAAATGTTATATTACAATCTCAACGCAAACAGGACAACTATATTACTATTATTATTATTATTATTATTATTATTATTATTATTATTATTATTATTATTATTATTATTATTATTATTATTATTATTATTATTATTATTATTACTATTGTTATTTTTACAGCATACTGTGTAAATAGCTTTTGTGGTTTTCAATTTGAAATGTTATATTTTCTTTATTTTCTTCTTTTTTTATTTCTACTCTTGTTGTTTATAAACTTTTGTTTGCTCGTTAATAATATAATATTTTTAACAATAAATATAGATGTTACAATATTTCTCAAATAGTTGTCGACTTGTTTATTTATCATTACTATTGTTATTGTTTTTGTTGTTGTTGTTGTTGTTGTTGTTGTTGTTGTTGTTGTTGTTATTACTATTATTATTATTATTATTATTATTATTATTATTATTATTATTATTATTATTATTATTATTATTATTATTATTTTATTCTTATTCTTATTATTCTTATTATTCTTATTATTATTATTATTATTATTATTATTATTATTATTATTATTATTATTATTATTATCATTATTATTGTTGTTATTTGTGCTATTGTTATTATTATTATTGTTATTATTATTATTATTATTATTATTATTATTATTATTATTATTATTATTATTATTATTATTATTATTATTATTACTGATTAGTGAGAATTGATGATCCAAATGTGTTCTTATAACAATAACAAAGAAACTCAATGTGTTGTTTCACTTTGTTGGCGTTGGTAAGAAAATGAAAGAAATTTTAATTACGAGATAAAACGTTCGCGTTCGATTCTTGTACGGTTCGGAAACTAAAATGAGTGAGTTGCACTCTTTATTCATACCCGGATGTGGAAATTTGTCTTTAGGGTCTATTCCAAGGGAAGACTGGAATAATCCATGTTCCAGCTGCAGTGCAGCGCCGCAAAGTGAGCTAGGGTGATGTGACTTGCTCAAGGCTACACAGGCGGCGGGTGATCGAACTCGGCACCTTTCGGGTACGAAGCAAAGACCCTACGGTTGAGCCACGTTGTCTTACTTTGCTCTGATAAAACAAGAGACTGGCTGATAGGATTGGTCAAATGGAGGACAAGACGGACGGGAGAGAAAATTGAATGCACTCCGTTTATAGCCCAAGGTAACACATTTTAATTAACTCATTGAAAACAAAGTTTTATTGTCAGGTCTAGTATATAAAGGAGCTTAAAGCATTAATTTAATGGATTTAAACAAAAAATGGGTAATATTTAATGGTAGTTATAATGTCCACTATGTTATGATCCCAGAAATCTACGATTTTTTTCAAATTTCAAATAGGAAGGTCTGGGTATAGGGTTAAAATAGTTTTAACGTGTGACCGACTCTTAACCCTCTCCGTACCAACTACAGGAAAATCGTCACATTCGTTACGATGCAGCCAACAATTTTCTTATTATGATTTCATTTAGTTATAGTTATAGCCTTAAAAATTCGACTCTGCGTTGCAGGGCTAATTTTTCTGAACAAAATATAGCAAATACTCGTTACTATTCTGTTTGAAAAATGTATTTTTGTGTTGGGTAAAATTCTGAAAATAGCTGGTAAGGAGAGAGTTATAAGCGACAACTTTACATGGTTATTTTAGCTGGAGTGGGATATTATTGTTTTTGTTTTTAACGGTTTTACAGCGCTTGCCACACGTTTAGGTCACATCAGCGCCAGTAAAAAAAAGGAAGAAAATAGGAAGAGTAAAAAGTTCTAGAATTACAATTAAAGCACCCGAGAAAAAGGACGACAAAGGGGAATGAGTTCAAACAGGGAACAGATTCCAAGAGCACACTATCAAAGTACTTCGTTTGAGATCACCTAAAAGTCTCAAACAGACAAAAACACAGGTCCCCACTAAGAGGAATACACTCAAATGTTTACAAATAAAAAAAATAATACAATGCATGATTTACAAGACAAAAAATATCCTCTCCCAAAACTCTAACTTTACATTTGACTGTTTCCCTCAATGACGGAAAGCTTGTTTAAAAACGGATATAGAGGGATAGAAGACGCAGTAAGTACCTCCCTGCCCACTATGGGAGGTCAGGAACCCCACACAAGAGTGGGATATTAGGTGAAGAAACAATGCGGGGGTGGGGGGGGGGAGGGAGGGGGGAGGAGGACAGCTATATAACACAATATCCATTAAACACGCTCAAAGCGCTTTTCAATAAGGGTCTCTTCTGACCAACAGCAACACGTAACATCTAGAACGAGACATGACGCCTGTTTTGCGATAATATACTTTTTCCGTTAGAGACAACGCTGTTAACGGCCAGGTACTCATTTTACACCTGAGTACGGTCAGAGAATGTGAGTAAAGAACCTTTTCTAAGGACTCAACTATATGCAGAGTGAGGCTCAACCCCAGAACCTTACGATCCGAAAGCGAGTGCCATACCACAAGACCACATAGCCGCACCGTAAGTTTTGAAAAAGTAGGTGGACAAATTTAACGTTTCGTTCATTTATTATTTCCCAATCGGATTTTCCCGTTCTCATTTCAAAACTGTGAAGAAGTGGATGTAATAAAAAAAAAAGGCGGGTGCTATTGAAGACCAGGGTAGATATATCTAGGTACGTTTATTATAAACAAGAATTTTGGAAGTATATATAATCGTTTGTAACACTTCTGATGCATATTTTGTTGTTGGTATTATAGATAGAAGACGATGGTGTTGACAACACCGGTGATAATGATGATGATGATGATGATGATGATGATGATGATGATGATGATTATGATGGTGATGATGTTCGCTGAAGAAGGGTTTTGAGCCCGAAACGTTCCGTGCTGGGTAATTTGTTATTTTTTGAAGCTGTTATATTCATTTTTGCGAATTACTTTTTCCAGTCCACAGCTTCGAGCAGCTTTGTGTCACTTTGACGATAGACGGTCTCCATTGATTGTCCATGGTATCTTGGGATGCTTCGTTGATGAACTCATCATTTAAATGTGTATTTTCATCGTCTACCTTCTGAAAAAGTGACACGACCCCTTGAACGTGCCAACAAAAGCCGTTCGTATTTTTTCAACTTTCATGGGGTAAACAAAAAAGTCTATGATAGAATTCAGAATTGCCAGGAGATACGCCCACAAAAAATATCGTTCAATTCGTGTGTGGAACACACCTGACAAAAATAGAAGCGTGTAGTTTGGACTCCAGAGTAGAATGTACACGCCAAGAAGAATGAAGAGGTTTCGTACTGTTTGGAAGTTGTTTAGATCATAACTAAAGCACGATGGTCTTATGGTGTTACTATCACGCTTTGAGGATTTGAATGAGAACCTTGTCAGGAATTTTGAATTGTGGTTGTTGTGGGGGAATTTGTTTGGCTTTGGGTTGCGTTTGAGGATGTGATTAGAATTAGGGTTATGGTTGGAGGTTGGGGTTGGATTAATGTATGAGTTAGGATTGGGGTTCGGATCTGGGAGATTAATTTTATTGGTTGTGTGGTTGATTGTGTGAGATTTATCATTTGGAAATTGGTTGGAATCCAAATATTGGCTTGGTGTAGAATACAGAACACTTGTGTGGTTTGAAGACCTCTGATCTGTTTGGTGTTGTTTATGGTTATAATATTGGTTGTTGTGAAGATTAGGCTGTTTGTTTAGAACAACAATTTGTGATGGAATGTTGTCTGTGTATGTTTTTGACATGGACGTTGTTGGATTTGTTGTTAGAGGTTCGTGGGGATGATTATTTGAGAACGGTTGTCTTTTGCTTTCATTGTAAAATAAATTATCATTTTCGTTATCATCAATTTCAGTTGATTTGGTTAGAGATCCACTATTAGAAATTGTCATTGTAGTATTTGGATTAATTTTAACATTGTTATCATTATTTGTATTGGGGGTGTCTTTGTTTTCTATGACGTCATCTGTTTCCATATTTCCCTCTTTATGCGACCACGCACTGCCATTTGAGATTCCTTGGTAACGAACCTCATTTGTTCTACTAAGTTGACGATTCACATTCTCGTTATCCACGTCAGCTGAATCAAAATCATGGATTGAATCCGAATCATTTACAGAAAGATTTTGTGGAATCATTTCAAATCTGTGAGACCCTTGATCCATTTTTGGTTCTGAGTCATCAACTGAAGTTGGAGTTAATAAAGAAGGTGAACGGTTTAAACTAATTAGGCTGAGTCTTCTCTTTCTGACGATTATAAACAAACTGATAAACATAACCTCACTGGCAATGCAACACATAACATACATGATACACAAAGGAATGAAATTCCCGTACAAAATTGGGTCGGGGTATCCTTTGCTGACGTCACGTTTACCGGAAATGACGTTGAACGTCAATGGAAACACCCAAAATAGAATTGAAAATATCCAAATGGAACACACTAATACTTTAGTTCGTGGCACTGTAACAATATTGTGGTACGTCATGGAATAACGTATGTAGATGTACCTGTCTACAGAGTTAGCGAAGGTGGATAGCAAAGACAATGCACTGATTAGGGCGTAGGTGCTCTTGTAGAACTCCAAAATAATCCAGCTGAGGTCTGCAAAATTCGCGAGATATGACACTATACGAAGCAGTGTGATGCAGGCGAGAGTAAAGTCTGCCAGAGCGAGGTTGGCGATGAAGATGGTGGACGGGGTGTTTCGTAGATCGTAGTTCTTGACGATGATGCTGATGGTGAATATGCTGAAGAAGATGAGGACCACGCACATGACAAAACCCATGGGAATGACGTATTTCCGGGATTCTTCGAAAGCTTCTTCGGGGTCATAATGATGTCTTATTGTTGACGATGCGTTTTCCAGAGAAATTGTTGTGTTGATCATTTGGCAAAGGTGGTGATGAGCTCATCTAATTTGTGTATGCTACCTGTGGGATGAAGATGACAATATTTGTTTTTTTTTAAGGTTTAACTCTCTCCTTACCAGCTATTTTCAGAATTTTACCCCAAAACGTCATACTAACCCAACACAGAAAATAGATTTTTCAAACAGATGAGCAACGAGTATATTCTATATTTGGTCAGAAAAATGAGCCCTGCAACACAGTGTCAAGTTCTTATGGCTGTGACTATAACAAAATGGAATCAGAATATGAAAATTATTGACTGAATCGTAACGAATGTGACGATTTTCCTATGGGTGGTAAGGAGAGGGTTAAACAGAAATCAAGTTTTGTACAAAATCGTGGAATTAATTTTACAAAGTATTAATTTTAACAAAATTATCAATATTCATTTAAAGAGAATCCTGAACTGTCAAATTAGACTCGCTGTGGAAATGTCACTGTGTTATCAGGTCGAAAGTAAAGTGCGAAGTGATTAATACTGTCCATTTCACGCTGCAGAAACCGGGGATAACTCCCCGATCCATTGGCTTCATGGGTCTGTAGATCTACAAACCTTGACAGATTGATTTAAAAAGTATTATATTAATCATATTTACCAAATAGATAGTATGCGCTTGACTAAGAAGCTCACAACATTGCCATCCGGAAGTATAAAGGACCAACATATAAAACTATGTGTAACCATGAACTTTTAAAAAGTGAGAGTTACTTATAAACATCGATGGCAAAAACAATAACAAAGACCCGAGAGACGTCAACTTCATTCTATCTATAAATCTCACTAGGGTTGGTTTTTACCCCAAACCCAATTTTGGTTCGGTCGAACGCTTTCCATAGCCCCCCTCTCCCTTTGAGATAATAGGTGTAAATGCATTTATAAACCGAGAAAAAAAACATGTAATAGGATCAATGACGATGACGCTGTCAACAGAAAGGTCAAACCCAAAGGGTCAAAAACCAACGAGATGGAAAACAATTCTAAAGAATCTGATGCTTCGTTGGGCCTTTTAGGTAAAGGTCCATTTGTATTTCTTCCATCCCAAAGGCCGTTTATCCAAGCAGAACCCAGCAAGGGTGGACAAGGGGACAATGGTAGATACCAGAAGAGGCTATGTGGTCTTAAAGTATGACACTCGTTTTGGATCGGAAAGTCCTGGGTTCGATCAAGCCTCGCTCGGCGAATAATTGAGTCCTTGGAAAAGGCTCTTAACTCACATTCTCTCAGAGTTGTCTCTGTCGAAAATAAAGTTAGGCGTCATGACTCGTTCTAAATGTTACGTGTTTCTGATGGTCAAGGACACCTTGTAAAGCGCTTTGAGCACGTTAAGTGGATATTGTTCTATATAAAAGCTCAAGTATTTTTATTTTTAAGAGAACTTTTATTACAAAAAAAGTGTTTATGAAAGTATAATTTGAAGCGTATTGAGCATAAAATACATAAAATAATACATTGAGAAGCTGTGAATTTTCAGTTTGATGTGGAATTTTTGTATCTCTAAAATTATTTAAAATGTTATGAGCAAACAGTCTTCCAGAGCCATTAGACGGATTAGAGATGGAGTTTTTGTAAAGCACTTTGAGCACGTTTAGTGGATATTGCGCTAGCCTATATAAAAGCTCATTAAAAAAAAATCACATGTTATATACCGTGGAACGAATCATAGTAATTGTGTTTCCCTTTGGAGACGACTTTAGTGTATCGTTAAGTACTTTCAGACAGATCTTACAAATCCAGCTACCCAATCACTGCTGGGTGGTCAGGGAGGTCATAAAATAGCTCCACTTCACCCGGGATCGATCTCAATCCCTTTGCGTGTATAACGAGTGCTTTACCAACTGAGCTATCGTGGCCGCCATAAAACATTGTGTAATGTGTTTTTTATAATAGCTTTTGAGCGATTCACATACCTTGACCCTGACTTTGTTTACTGATGCTATTCGCTTTGGTAAAATACTCACAACATCTGCCAGCCGGAGAATATATTGTACCAACACACAAAACTATGTGTAACCGTGAACGTTTACAGTCTGATTTATTTATTGAGAACTAATCAGTCTAAAAATAATGATAAAAAGCTGAGTGGTGTCGATTTCGTTCCTTCTATAGAGCCCGGTATAGATAGAACGAAGCTGACGTCACTCAGGCCTGTTTTATTGTTTTTTTTGCCATCCGTGTTTACGAGTAATTCTCACTAAATGCATTTACCAGACTATAAACGTTCAAGCTACATTGACTCACACACAGTTTTGTGTGTTGGTCCGTTATACTTCCGCATGACAATGTTGTGAGCTTCTTAGCCAAGCGCAAACTATCTATAGATAGAATGAAGATGACGTTACTCGAGTCTTTGTTATTGTTTTCTTTTTTGTTTTTTTTTTTTTGTTTTTTGACATCCATGTTTATGAATTCTCACTAAACTGTATTAACAAGACTATAGATAGTATGCAGATGACGTCACTCAGGCCTTTGTTGTTGTTTTTGCCATCCGCGTTTGTGAGTTGTTCTCACCAAACTGTATTAACCAGACTATAAAAGTTCATGGTTACACAGAGTTTGTGTGTTGGTCTGTTATACTTCCGGATGGCAATGTTGTGAACTCCTTGGCCAAGCGCATTCTATCTATCAAAGTTTTAGGTTACAAACAGTTTTGTGTGTTGGTTCGATTTATTTCCGGAGGGTAATAGTGCGAGCTTCTTTGCCAAGTGCATACAATCTCTATACACCCTTGTCATAATATTTGATTTATTACACTCGTACAACCAAAACACAGGTGAGGAATGCACGATGTCTTTTATTGTCTGATAGAGAAAACAACACAATACGTGTTGATTTTAGCCATCATGTGATGCGTTGTTTGTTTACATGTCTGAGATACTCTGGACAAACACATATACTCTATTTTAAACTTAGCCAGAAAACTCGTACTTCAAATATCGTAATAAAAAAAAAATGAATATAGATAGTATGCACTTGGCTAAGAAGTTCATAACATTGCCATCCGGAAGTATAACGGACCATCACACAAACTATGTGTAACCATGAACGTTTATAGTCTGGTTAAAACCGTTCAGTGAGTATTACTCATAAACCCGGATGGCAAAAAACAATAACAAAGACCAGAGTGACGTCAACTTCATTCTATCTATAACAGCTAAAAAAAAAACAACAAAACAAACAAAAACACCAAACACGGAACGGTTCGGGCTCAAACCGTGGCCTTCGTAAAGTTATGGCCTGATACTGACCAAAAAATGACGTCAAAATGCCAGTCTTTTGCTACAAAAGAAAACAAATCGTGAGTTTAATTCAATAGTTCAACCAATGAAATGACTAGTCTCCATGAGCTCTACTAACGACAACTCACTAATGACGTCAAACTGCCAGTCCTTTTGGATTTCAGTATCAGGCTATAACATAACGATGGCTACGCTCAAAGCCCTTCTTCAGCCAACACTTATAAAATAAATATTATAAAATATCGATCGATGTAAATGACTCATCTTGTCAAAAGCTCTCAAACCCGGGACTTCGGCGAAGTTGTGACATTCATCTATTCTAACGAAAGACATGCAATTTTTGCTATAAACGATTTTTGATGACTAGTTTTAAATATCTGTGACTTTTCACCAATCTGCACAAATTAAATAAATCATACACCTAATGGAATGCCCAAGGCACAACCAGTTGTGAAGGAACTTCTGGCCTGACCCAACCCTATAGATAGAATGAAGATGACGTCAATCACGTCTTTGTTATTGTTTTTGCCATCCGCGTTTATGAGTAGTGCTCACTGAACTGTATTAAACTGACTATAAATGTTCATGGATACACACAGTTTTGTGTGTTGGTCCGTTATACTTCCGGATGGCAATGTTATGAGCTTCTTAGCCAAGCGCATACTATCTATACTCAAAGAAGCTGTACGGCAGTGAGGATGACCTCAGGACCACTGTGGGCTTCATTCACCAGACCGGACTGACCATGTGACATGACGGGAACGAAGAAGAAGAAGAAGATACACCAAAAAAACCCCAACTAGTTTTGTCTAGTTTCTCGGTATGCTTTTGTCCTTGTGTTTGTTCCAAACAGTACAGAACTATAGATAGAACGAAGTTGACGTCACTCGGGTCTTTGTTATTATTTGTTGTTTTTTTTTTTGCCATCCATGTTTATGAGTATTTCTCACTGAACTGTATTGAAACCAGACTATAAAAGTTGATGGTTACACACAGTTTTGTGTGTTGGTATGTTATAGTTCCGGATGGCAATGTTGTGAGTTCTTAACCAAGCGCATACTATCTACTAGCGAAAACGAATTTATGTCTAGTTTACCTTTTTAAAGACTCTAAGCGGGTGGTTGGATGGGAGCATCACCCTTGAATCATATACCTATGACGTTCGCATGGGTGTACGATCCGATAGTGATGTCGTTTCTTCTTCTCTTTACTAGCCTATCCTGCTTCTTTGGTTTGTGATTGTATTTTTGACAGGGGATATTTTTTTTTCTGTAAATCTTCTGCCTGTTTGTTCTTGGTTATTTATAATTTAGCTTATGATATCTTTAGGTTATGATTTTGATTTACATTTGTACTATTTTTGTTAGATTGCTTGTTTTTTTGTTTCAGCTGTCTCTCATATAACCTCAATTGTGTTGGAAGAGACCTAAAGCAACAAACAAAAAAAAAAGACTCTATGAACAATCCATTTTATTAATGAGTTAACGAGCACGGGATTACTAAATCACAGAACGTAGGCACCCCTTACCTTTCCAGAAAAATGCCTAATCAATCCACATGGAAATACGACCTTATCACAGTAACGTTATAGGGGGAACTAATACCGCGATGATACGGACAAGTCATGGGTGATTATTCGTGTGGAACCGTTTAAATGGGTGTCAACATCGCTTTATGCGAACAACCTCCAAATGGGGAAACGTAAAAGAAGACAAAAAACAAAAAAAAAAAAAAAAAAAAAAAAAACCGAAAAAAGGACGGAAAACAAAACAAAACAAAACAAAAAATACCCGAATTGGTCTGGCTTTTTTTGTTTTTACTAATAAGAACCTCTCCTTGCCCCAAAATGAGCTTTTATATAACGCAATTTTCATTCAACATGCAAAGCGCTTTGCAATGGGTTCTCATCCACCAGCAATACATAACATGTAGGACGAGATACGACACCTGTTAGGGGATATTGCAATTAATTTTCCGACAGAGACAACTCTGTTACTGACCAGGTACTCATTTTACACCTGAGTACGGTTGTGAGGAAAGAGCTTTGAATGTATTAATGTGAAATATCACTGAATGTAAACTTCTTTAACACCAAATTCCGTGTAAGTTTTGTACAGTATAACCTTTCAAAGGAACCGCAGTTTTCAAATACAAGAAATGCATAATTAAGATGACGTAAACATGTATTGATTTGACCTCTCCCCTCTGAGTTCCTGGTTGTAAGCCATATTGCTATTTGCCGCATGCCATGGAAAAGAATTCCGCGCTTCGTCTCTGTGGAGAAATACTTGTAAATTTCCCCCTGTGACAAATGTGCATGTTTATTATTTTTTTTTCAGCTTTTATGAATGGAGAATTCATAACAGGAAGCTACGCCTCTGAAATTGTAACACTTGTTTATGTTAAGTGTGTATAAATTGTACATTTTGCTGTGTCATTTTGAACTCAAGATGGCAATAATAGTGAGTAACAACAAGATATGAAGTGAGTAGAAAAGTGCCAGAAGACAATAGAGAATAAAAAAATTTTTCGCGGCGGTGGTGGGGTTTGAACCTGCGACCTTATTGGTACGACAACTCCGCCTGGCAGGTGAGAGCGTGGCTCTACCGTGTGAGCTATCCACGAACACAAAAATATTCGTTTCAAACCCAAAGTCATTTCTAGATCCCTCTCTCACCCACTTCTTGAGATCGCCGATTCGTTCACCACCATCGCGAAGTAATTTTGACCAGCAGTTAAGCTTAATAGCCAATATTCTCATCACAAACATATAACATAGAAACGATTGAGACATTGAGTTTGCTCCGGTGTATGGGGTGAATTTTTAATTCAGAAAAGTGAGTGGAGCAGGCACTTATGTTGGTAACAACAAGATATGAAGTGAGTAGAAAAGTACCAGAAGACAATAGAGAATAAAAAATTTTTCCGCGGCGGTGGTGGGGTTTGAACCTGCGACCTTATTGGTACGACAACTCCGCCTGGCAGGTGAGAGCGTGGCTCTACCGTGTGAGCTATCCACGAACACAAAAATATTCGTTTCAAACCCAAAGTCATTTCTAGATCCCTCTCTCACCCACTTCTTGAGATCGCCGATTCGTTCACCACCATCGCGAAGTAATTTTGACCAGCAGTTAAGCTTAATAGCCAATATTCTCATCACAAACATATAACATAGAAACGATTGAGACATTGAGTATGCTCCGGTGTATGGGGTGAATTTTTAATTCAGAAAAGTGAGTGGAGCAGGCACTTATGTTGGTAACAACAAGATATGAAGTGAGTAGAAAAGTGCCAGAAGACAATAGAGAATTAAAAAATTTTTCGCGGCGGTGGTGGGGTTTGAACCTGCGACCTTATAATAGTGAGTAGTGCACATGAATCTCGTGAAATGGAAAACCCTGGTCAAGCCCGTGGGCGAGTTAAGCGATCGTTGTCACAACAGAATTCACTGTGTAAAACATCAAGATTTCGCGGCGATGGGGGCTCGAACCCAAGACATTACTGAAACGACAACTCCTCGTGGCCGTGAGTGGGACCCCATACCGTCAACGCCTTCCACTGGATGCGCCATAAGCGCCTGCTCAACTCACTTTTCTGAATAAATGGTTTGGTTATAAGGCAGATTTTAAACCCCATTTTAATTATTTAAATTGTAAATGCATAAAACCTGGACTGAATCTGGACTTTGACTTTCTACATAAAACTGTTGGAGTGCTTTCGACCCTGGTTCATGTGACAAGGCCGTGAAAATAAAATGCAGAGCTGCATACTTGAAATTTCAAAAAATCATAGTTTCCAAGGGGAAAAAACGAAATAGTCATATTAAATTGCTTTATAAATAAATAATTTGCTCCCAGCATGATCCGAAATGCTCCAAAGTCCCGAATATAGGATCAAAGAAGCTAAACTTTCATTTTCAACAAGATTTATTGAGTCAAAGAGTCGAATACAGATCTGTAACTGGATCCCAAAATTCGTTTTTCTACGAATATATCGTAGTGTTAGGCAGGTCTGAATATGGCTATGATAATGAGGCTTGACCGTAAAAGGACCCCTGCCTCTAAAAGCACATCATAAACATTTAAAGAGGGACGCCCAAAGAATAGAAAGGCCGCTATTATAAATATTCCGATTTGTCTGCACCCACTTGTGGTGCAAATTCTACTGTTAAAAGTCGTCCGAGTGGAACGGAATTTGATGGGCTGTTTTTTTATTCCTCATACCATAAATGTTGTTTTGTATGTATATATTGTAGAAAATTATATAGACGTCTATAGTCAATAACGAGTTGTGTTGTAATCCATAGAAATGATTTTATTGTTTGACCAAATAAAGGTAACAAAATAAGGCAAATAAAATTCCAATCGCCAATCCATCCAACAATCTTGTCAACAGATCAAAACATATCATCATCATCTTCAACTGCCGGCTTACTCTAGTTCCGGGGCAAAATACCAAGTTCAAGATTATTTTTAACATATATTATTTATATGCAGTGGATTGTCATTTTGGCTTGGCTTTAGTGAAAGGGAATATTATAGACAGCGGAGAAGGGAAACCAAGAAACAGACATGTAATTATTTGCAGGTCTGATAACCCAATTCCTTAGGGGATCATTGTTGTAATGGAAATGTCAAAAAAAAAAAAAGAACAAAAAAGACGCAAAATATTGTCCATTACAACAATCTTTAACGAGGGTTCGGATGTCAGATGTACACGTCGAAAGTACCCTATCAGATGAATGTGTGGCTATGTTTAGTGGTATTCATTCGCCTTCAGATCAGAAGGTTATGAGTTCGAGTCTCGCTATAACAGTCGTACACTTGAGTCCTTTCCAAAAGACTCTTTACTCACATTCTCTCACCGTACTCAGGTGTGAAACGACGAGTGCCTGGCCGTTAACAGCGTTGTCTGTCGGTAAAAGATTGTATTATCGGCTACAGGCATCATGTCTCGCCCTGCATGTGAAGTGTTGCTTTTGACACATTGGATAGCGCTTTGAACACGTTTAGGGGATATCTGCTCTATAGATAAAACGAAGATGAAGTCACTTTGGTCTTTGTTATTTTTTTTTTTTTTGCCATCCGAGTTTATGAGTAATTCTCACTAACCTGTATTAACCAGACTATAGATAGTTCGAAGATGACGTCACTCATGCCTTTGTTATTGTTTTTGCCATCCGCGTTTGTGAGTTGTTCTCACTAAACTGTATTAACCAGACTATAAAAGTTCATGGTTACACAGAGTTTGTGTGTTGGTCCGTTATACTTCCGGATGGCAATGTTGTGAACTCCTTGGCAAAGCGCATTCTATCTATAAAAACGTTTAAGGTGACACATAGTTTTGTGTGTTGGTCCATTATACTTCCGGTTGGCAATGTTGTGAGCTTCTTTCTGGTTAGGCAATGGTCTCCAATATATTGAAGTAACAAATACACAATTTGTTTTAGATCTTAGAGATTGCGACTAGATATGTGGTGGTGTGGTATGTCAATCGCCTTTTGAATCGGAAGGTCCAGGCTAGGGTTTGAGGCCGGCTGTGAGCGGCGCATAGTTTAGGTTTGTGCAACGTCTAGTGAGGTGTCGTGAGTAGAGCTCATGGAAACAAGTGATTCCATTGGTTGAACTATTGAATACCAACTCACGATTTGTTTTCTTTTGTGGCCAAAGACGTCTTTTGACGTTATCTATTGTTAGTCAGTGTCAGGATATAGATAGTATGCGTTTGGCTAAGAAGCTCATAACATTGCCATCCGGGAGTATAACGGACCAACACACAAAACTGTGTGTATCCATGAACGTTTATAGATAGTATGCAGATGACGTCGCTCAGGCCTTTGTTATTGTTTTTGCCATCCACGTTTGTGAGTTGTTCTCACTAAACTGTATTAACCAGACTATAAAAGTTCATGGTTACACAGAGTTTGTGTGTTGGTCCGTTATACTTCCGGATGGCAATGTTGTGAACTCCTTGGCCAAGCGCATTCTATCTATAGTCGGGTTAATACAGTTCAAGATAGTCGGGTTAATACAGTTCAGTGAGCATTACTCAAAAACGCGGATGGCAAAAAACAATAACAAAGACCTGAATGACGTCATCTTGGAACCATCTATAGAGAGTTCGAAGATGACTCAGGTCTTTGTTATTGATTTTTGCCATCCGCGTTTATGAGTAATGCTCACTGAACTGTATTAACCCGACTATAAACGTTCATGGATACACACAGTTTTGTGTGTTGGTCCGTTATACTTTCGGATGGCAATGTTATGAGCTTCTTTGCCAAGCGCATACTATAGCCTGACACCAGAACCCTCTGGGATTTGCATTTTGGCGTTATTTTTAAGGTTTGTGGGGCGTCTAGTGAGTTGTCGTGAGTAGAGCTCAAGGAAACAGAGATTCCATTGGTTGAACTATTGAATACAACTCACGATTTGTTTTCTTTTGTCTCCAAAGACTTTTTTTGGTCAGTGTCAGGCTATGTTTGCGATGACGACGGATAAACTCCGGCTCCAAGGAGACACATCGACATTACCATACCAAAAAAAAAAAAAAAAAAAAAAAAAAAAAAAAAAAAAAAAAAAACAACCCCCCCCCCGCCAACAAAAAAAACAACAACAAATAAAAAACAATTTTGGCGCATATCTTAATATACGATTCATAAATCTTGGTCCCGTGTCTATGGATATTCAAAAATAACTTTGTAGAACTTGAGCTTTTGTCTCCACTAACAGTGCTCAAGGCATTTTACAACGGGTTACAAGCCAATAGCAACACTTCTATTGAGCTTTAAATTCAGATTTTTAATAGCGCAATATCCACTAATCGTGCTCAAAGCGCTTTCTAAAGAGTCCCCGACCAACAGCAACACGTAACATATAGAACGGGGCATGGCGCCTGTTAGGCGATATTACCATTTTTCGACATATAGTGTGCGTTTGACAAAGAAGCTCACAACATTGTCATCCGGAAGTATGACGGACCAACACACAAAACTATGTGCAACCATGAACTTTTATAGTCTGGTTAATACAATTTATTGAGAATAACTCATAAACGTCGATGGCAAAAAAAAAAAAAGTAAAAAAAAAAGAAAAATCAATAACAAAGATCCGAGTGACGTCAACATCATTCTATCTATATCTACCTCAAAATTTCAATTCTAAAATGACCCTCCATCAAACACAATACCGTTTTGAGACACAAAATAATTTCAGATTTTTACAATTCCGCATTAACGCATAAATTTGTGTTGTCGCTGGGTGTAAACAAAGATTGTGTAGGGTACCGTAGTTACATAACAATCGTTACCGACACGCTCTTTGGTGTCAATAATCCTTTTCTCAATTAAGCGGTTTGCATTGGTCAGGTGGAAATGTCTTAAGACTAAATAAATAAACTAGATATGCTTGTCTTTATGTTGTTTTTCTCGTGAAAGGCTTCGTATTGTGTGTGTGTGTGTGTGTGTGTGTGTGTGTGTGTGTCTGTGTGTGTGTGTGTCTGTGTGTGTATGTGTGTGTGTGTGTGAGAGAGAGAGAGAGAGAGAGAGAGAGAGAGAGAGAGAGAGAGAGAGAGAGAGAGAGAGAGAGGAGGAGGGGGGGGGGGGGGGAATGAGTTTTATGCACGTGGTCACAATGCGTATGTGTATGTGTGTGTTTGTGTGTTTATGAGTTATGAAGCATATTATGGTGTGTATGCGTGCACGGACGATTGTATGTGTGTATCTGTGTGTGTATTGTGGGTATGTGCGTGTTTTCCCCCCACAGGACGTTAATGAAGATCCCTAAAGCCATACATGAAATAATCCCTGCCACGGCTATGTGGTCTCGTGGTATGACGCTCGCTTTCGGATCGGAAGGTCCTGGGTTTGAGCCTCGCCCGGCGTATAGTTGAGTCCTTGGAAAAGGCTCTTAACTCATATTCACTTACCGTACTCAGGTGTATAATGAGTACCTAGCCGTTAGCAGTGTTGTTTGTCTCTGTCGGAATAAAAAGTATTATTATCGCCAAACAAGAGCCATGCCTCGTTATATAGATAGTATGCGCTTGGCTTAGAAGCTCACATCATTGCCATCCGGAAGTATAACGGACCAACACACAAAACTGTATGTATCCATGAACGTTTATAGTCGGGTCAATACAGTCCAGTGAGCATTACTCATAAACGCGGATGGCAAAAAACAATAACAAAGACCTGAGTGACGTCATCTGCATACTATCTATATGTTACGTGTTGCTGTTGGTCAGGGACCCTTTGTAAAGCGATGTAAACACGTTTAGTGGATATTTCCCTTTATAAAAGCTTCTTCTTATTTGTTTTAATCAATTGTATATATCGAATGAAGTTGACATCACTGGAGTCTTTGTTATTGCTTTTTGCCAACCACGTATATGAGTAATTATCACTAAACTGTATTAAACTGACTATAAAGGCGGGTGATAAAAGCAATAACAAAGACCTGCATGACGTCGCTTGCATACTATCTATAACGCCATATCCACTTAACGTGCTCAAAGCGCTTTACAAGGTGTCCCTGGCCAACAGCAACACGTAACATGTGGGACGAGACATGACGCCTGTTTTTTTTCCGACTCAGACAACGCTGTTGGCGCCAAGTAATTATTTTACACCTGAGTACTGTGAGAGAATGAGGGTAAAGAACCTTTTTCAATGAGGCTGGAACCCAGGACCATCCCATCCGAAAGCGAGTGTCATACCGTAAGGCCACATAGTCGCATTAATAATAGAAATCCCATCATACAAAACGTTTGAATTCAACAGAAATCGCTCACAATATTGGCCAAGTGAGCAAATTTAGGGGTTAATGAATAAAAAATATTACCAAACCAAATTGCCTGAGGCGCGGATTAAACCTGGGACCTTCCAGATTACAGTGCAATGTGTGTGCAATGCCTGGCTACCTGTCCCTGCAGACTGTATTTTCTATGCCTGTCACCTACCTCCCCCTTCCCCCCCCCCCCCCCCCCCACTTCCCCACAATCTGTCGCCTTTTAAGTAAAGGTGTGTATGTAGTTACGTACGATTTGTAGGTGTGTGTATGTGGGTATGCGCGTGTTTGTGTGTGTATGTGTGTAGTATGTGTGTAGTATGTGTGTTATATTCTGTGTGTTTGTGTGTATGTGTGTAGTATGTGTGTTATATTCTGTGTGTTTGCCCCACAGGACATTAATGAAGATCCCTTAATCCATACTTGAAATAACCCCTGCCACGGCTATGTGGTCTTGTGCGGTATGACACTCGCTTTCGGATCGGAAGGTCCTGGGTTTGAGCCTCGCACGGCGCATAGTTGAGTCCTTGGAAAAGGCTCTTTACTCACATTCACTTACCGTACTCAGGTGTAAAATGAGTACCTCGCCGATAGCAGCGTTGTCTCTGTCAGAAAATAAAAATGTATTATCGTCAAACAAGAGTCATGCCTCGTTTTATATTTTCCGTGTTGCTGTTGGTCAGGGACCCTTTGTAAAACGCTTTTAGCACGTATAGTAAATATTGCACTATATAAAAGCTCATTTTGGGGGCTTTATTTGAACTGATGTTATATATAGATAGTTCGAAGATGACGTCACTCAGACCTTTGTTATTGGTTTTTGCCATCCGCGTTTATGAGTAATGCTCACTGAATTGTATTAACCTGACTATAAATGTTCAGGGATACACAACGTTTTGTGTGTTGGTCCGTTATACTTCCGGGTGGCAATGTTATGAGCTTCTTAGCCAAGCGCATACTACCTATAGCATTCGCTTAGCTTAGAAGCTCACAACATTGCCATCCTCAAGTATAGATAGTATGCAGATGACGTCACTCAGGCCTTTGTTATTGTTTTTGCCATCCGCGTTTGTGAGTTGTTCTCACTAAACTGTATTAACCAGACTATAAAAGTTCATGGTTACACAGAGTTTGTGTGTTGGTCCGTTATACTTCCGGATGGCAATGTTGTGAACTCCTTGGCCAAGCGCATTCTATCTATAATTGACCAACACACAAAACTATGTGTAACCTTGAACGTTTATTAGTCTGGTTAATACAGTTAAGTGAGAATTACTCATAAACGCGAATGGAAAAAAAAAAATCAACACATTGTTGTTGTTTTCATGCAGCCAAATGGGTGACTAGTTATCACACGATTTTCTCGATCATATTATTATAAACGTGTAAGTTTACACATGGTTTTCTGTGTTTGTTCCATGATCAAGCTGGAGAACAGTGGGCATTTTACATAGACAATTACAATCCATTGTAAAGCATGTGTAGTTTTCTATGTTTTCCAACCACTTCCATTTTGACGACTGTCCGACAGGCGTGTTTATCTCAGTGACTGTCGGCCACAGTAAGGGAATTAGGGGTTAATGATGATAATAATAATAATAATAATAATAATAATAATAATAATAATAATAATAATAATAATAATAATAATAATAATAATAATAATAATAATAATAATAATAATAATAATAATAATAATCTTGCCAAACAAAATTGCCTGAGGCGCGGATTAAACCTGGGACCTTTCAGAATTACAGTGCAATGCCTTAACCACCTGACTACCTGTCACCTCCCCACCCCCATCCTGCCCCTCCCCCCACCAACTCCTACGACTTAATCATTTAATTGTATTATCATGTCTTTTGGCGCCTTGGACAATCTGTCTTCGTCACGCTTCATTGAACATTCGCCTGTTTTTATCTCTTGGTATTAGGTCACGGATTTGTGTTTTACCGTAGCTCCCGAATATGTAGATAGAACGAAGTTGACGTCACTCTGGTCTTTGTTAGTGTTTTCTTTTTTGTTTGTTTGTTTGTTCTTGTTGGGTTTTGTTTTTTTTGGGGGGTTTTTTGTTGTTGTTTTTTTTGCCATCCGCGTCTATGGGTAATTCTCACAAAACCGTATTAACCAGACTATAAACGTTCAAGGTTACACATAGTTTTGTGTGTTGGTCCCTTGTATTTCAGGGTGATCCAACTCGGTACCTTTCGAGTGTGAAGCAAAGATCGTACCTTGAGCCACACGGCCCCCAGTTCCATAACATAAGTTTAATGAGCAATTGTTATTGACTATTTAACGTCACAGAAGCCGGGATAAAGTCCGGTTCCATCTGAGTGAAAACATTACAAGAATGAACTTATTAAACTAATAACAACAAAACATGAAGAGGTTAGACCTAAAGATAGTGTGCGCTTGGCTAAGAAACTCACAACATCGCCATCTGGAAGTACAATGGACCAACACATAAAAATATGTGCAGCCTGAAACGTTTACTATCTGGTTAATACAGTTTAGTGTGAATGACTCAAAAACATGGATGGCAATAAACAATAACAAAGACTGAGTGACGTCAACTTTAATCTATCTATCGAAAGAATTACCAGAGGAGACCGGTTTCAAATCGTTATTGACATACAAAACTAACATATGGGAATTTTAAATAAAATATACAAAACTTTAAAACTTTAGAACGGAATCAAGTATGAAACGAAAAAGCTTCTTCTGTAGATAGATTCAAAATAATGGTTGAAAAAGAATTAATCAATTCCAGATGTATTTATGATTCAATCTAAATCCACGGGGTATTCAAAGGTCAGTTGGTCAAAATAACACATAATATGATATTTTGGCGATGTGATAATATCATTAGGAACGAATTTGACGTCACCCGGCTCTTTGTTACTGGTTTTAAACAACCATTTTGGTGATTAATTCTAAACTAAATTCTGTCAATCGGACAATAAACGTTGTAAGTTACACATACATAGCTCTGTGCGGTTATGTGGTCTTGAGGTATGACACTCGCTTTCGGATCGGAAGGCGCATGGTTGAGTCCTTGGAAAAGGCTCTTGACTCACATTCTCTCACCATACTCAGGTGTAAAATGAGTACATGGCCGTTGACAACGTTGTCTTTGTCGGAAAAAAATGTGTAACGTCGCCTAATAGGCGTCATGACTCGTTCTACATATTACGTGATGCTCTTGGTCAGGAGCCCTTTGACTACGTTTAGTGGATATTGCACTATATGAAAGCTCATTTTTTAAAATACGTTAATTCTAGCTGTCAGATGTTGTGAGAATTTATCAAAACGCATGGCATAAAAATAAATTAAACCTGTAAAAGGGGATGTATGTGTATAGAAATGACCTAAAAAAGACTATTCCATTATCACCTATCACTACACATCCATTGTCAAATCATTTCGCGTCATTGCATGTCGTAATCCAGTCTCTTTGATCTTGTCTATACAACAAAAAAATGTAATAGGACATGATACGGAGATGAAACGAGGTGTACCCCTCACCAAGTCACAGCAGCTTAATCTTTGTCACTTGGGGATTAGAGACTTAATCTGGGGATAATCTCTGCAGATTGGTGTGGATTGATGTCAGTGGAAGATACGCTTCGCCACCTCTTTCAGCGTGAAACCTATTACACCAAGGGGAGATAAATGTGAGTCATTTTGGCAATTAATTCCTGCTGGATTGATTTCATTTTATCTGGTATATGCGGGATTATGGGTGTCTGGAAGACTAAAGGGTGGTGGTGTTACATTGATTTATTCGTTTCTTTTGATGTCATTGGAGTGATAAGTACTCTGATGGAGTTGGTCAGTTTATTTGGAAGAAAAGACAAGGAGGGGGGGGGGGTGCGAGATAGGAAGACGAGGAGGAGGAGGAAAAAGAAGGAGGAGGAAGAGAAGAAGAAGAAGAAGAAGAAGAAGAAGAAGAAGAAGAAGAAGAAGAAGAAGAAGAAGAAGAAGAAGAAGGAGAGGAAGAAGAAGAAGAAGAAGAGGAGCAGGAGGAGGAGGCGGAGGAGGAGGAGGAGGAGGAGAAAGTGGATGAAAGAGAAGAAAGGAAAAA
This sequence comes from Berghia stephanieae, assembly GCF_034508935.2. NCBI lineage: Eukaryota > Metazoa > Mollusca > Gastropoda > Nudibranchia > Aeolidiidae > Berghia > Berghia stephanieae. Next base: position 2,663,761 of record NC_088371.1, on the reverse strand, counting down.
GTGATAGTAGAAGTAGTCGTAGTAGTAGTAGTAGTAGTAGTAGTAGTAGTAGTAGTAGTAGTAGGTAGTAGTAGTAGTAGTAGTAGAAGTAGTAGTAGTTGTAGTAGTAGAAGTAGTAGTAGTAGTAGTAGTAGTAGTAGTAGTAGTAGTAGTAGTAGTAGTAGTAGTAGTAGTAGTAAACAAAAACTAGAGTTTTTATATAGCGCAATATCCATTAGATATGCTCAAAGTGTCTTACAAAGGGTCCCTGACCCACAACAACACGTGAAATGTAGAACGCTGTTGACGGCCAGGTTACAGTAAGAGAATGTGAGTAAAGTTTTTTTTCCAAGGACTCAACTATACGTCGAGACTCGAATCCAGGACCTTACGATCCGAAAGCGATTGTCATACCACACGACCACATAGCCGCATGTAGCCGTAGTAGTAGTAGCAGTAGCAGTAGTAGTAGTAGTAGTAGTAGTAGTAGTAGTAGTAGTAATAGTAGTAGTAGTAGTAGTGTAGTAGTAGTAGTAGTAGTAGTAGTAGTAGTAGTAGTAGTAATAGTAGTAGTGGTAGTAGTAGTAGTAGTAGTGGTAGTAGTAGTAGTAGTAGTAGTAGTAGTAGTAGTAGTAGTAGTAGTAGTAGTAGTGGTAGTAGTAGTAGTAGTAGTAGTATTAGTAGTAGTAGTAGTAGTAGTAGTAGTAGTAGTAGTA
>NC_088371.1:2640566-2658066 GCF_034508935.2 Berghia stephanieae | reverse complement strand
AAAATTGAGCTTTTATATAGCGCAATATCCACTAAACGTGTTCAAAGCGCTTTAAAGGTGTTCCTGACCAACAACAACACGTAACATGTAAAACGGTACATGACACCTGTTAGGCGATATTGCTTTTATTTCGACAGAGACAACTCTGTTGATGGTCAGGTACTCATTTTACACCTGATTACGGTGAGAGAATGTGAGTAAAGAGCCTCTTCCAAGGACTCAACTATGAACCGAGCGAGGCTCGAACCCAGGACCTTCCGATCTGAAAGCGAGTGTCAAAGCACTAGACCACATTATAGCCTAACAACTTAGGTGTGAATGAATTGGTGGCTCAAGGCAGTGACGGATGTTGTGAGAATACAAGTATAAAAATTACGCCTATCGGGCGACATGTTCCGTATGTCCTACTTCGGGAATAGATAAAACATATAATCATTACTTCTATTATCATCATCATTATTTTTTTATTATTGTTATTATTATATTATTGTTATAGTTGTTATTATTATTATTATTATTATTATTATTATTATTATTATTATTATTATTATTATTATTATTATTATTATTATTATTATTATTATTATTATTATTATTATTATTATTATTATTATTATTATTATTATTATTATTATTATTATTATTATTATTATTATTATTATTTTATTATTATTATTATTATTATTATTATTATTATTATTATTATTATTATTATTATTATTATTATTATTATTATTATTATTATTATTACTATTATTATTATTATTATTATTATTGTTATTATTATTATTATTATTATTATTATTATTATTATTATTATTATTATTATTATTATTATTATTATTATTATTATTATTATTATTATTATTATTATCGTCATCCTCTTCAGCATTTTCACCATCCGTATCATTATGAAAAATGTAATAATATATATTTGTTAAACATTAATTTGAGGCAACAATCTCTTCCCCCTCGCGCAAACATGTTTCAACACCTGTCTGATAACAATTAATTTTGAAATACTATCCTAATCCAAATCTTGACCATCGTGTCATACTAATTATTACAACAGTAGTAGTCAATTATTGTCGTCAACAATAGAGTCTCTAATCCTGTGTGCACACACAAGACCGTCCCGTCAGAGGCGGCACGTACCACAGACACCCTGGGGCTTAACGCCACGACGGACGGTATCGACTGCAATTGCAACAACAACCAATTGGAGACGCCCCTGGCGTTACCTACCCCCTTGTTTCTTAGGCAATGGCTACCCTTTTAATTATGTCCCTTTGTTTGTCCGCGCACCTGCAAATCATCCCCCCCCCCTCTCCAGACCTGAGTCATCTGTTTTTGCAATTAACCATCGTTTTTATTGGTTTGTTAACTATTTCTCGTAATGTTTTAACCAATCGCAGCGAAGTAACCCGGTGACATCATAACGTTTGACATACGTTCAATTTAGACTTATAATCTGTTTGAGTTTGAGAATTTTAGTTCAGTTTAGATTCGCAGTGGAAGAGGGTGGAGGTTGAGCTGAGAGACTTTTCACTTTGATACTTCACCAGATTTTCATTAGTTAAAAAAAAAAAATCTTAGCTTTAACTTTCCTTGAGAATTAAATAACAATCTTCTATTTATTAGCAAAACTATTAAGAATTTAAATAATAACATATCTTAACAAGTAGCTGGTATTGTATATTTGTGAAAAGAATCTCTAGCTCTCTCCAAATCTACTTTGTGACTTAGAAAAAAAAAAAGAAAAAAATAGAATTGTGAATTTCTTTTCGTGAAATTTAGTTTTAGGTCGTGCTAGTTTTATAATTGAAACATTTTTTTCTCCTGTGTGTTGTTGTTCTTCATCTTCATCTGTGCAAGTTTCAAGATTCAAGTTCAAGTGGGGAAAAGGAGAAAGCAGTCACCCGAGAATGACAGACGACTTCCGGAGAAGAAAGAACTCAGATAAGTTTTTACTTTATCCATTTTTTGACAATGTTATCCATGCACATATTTGTTACAGTAAATGACACAATCAGTCGGATAGTGAAAATGTTTGAACTGATTAAAATTTATTGTCAAGTTTAGAGAGAAGGTCAATTTTTATAGTAAAAAATGAGTTCTTGTCATAATTGATTAAATATTAAATCAACCCTTTTTGTACATCTTCGGGAAATATCAAAGCCGAATTTTACTTCTAAATATTTTTTTTTACAGCTCGTCTAGGTGAAAAAGTATGAGAGTTGATAAAAGTTGCTGGATACCTTTCCCATACATCTGACCATAACTTCATTAAAAACCACCCGATTTACTTCAAATAAAGATTAAAATGCTCTGGGGAGCATATTCTTTCAGAAAATGCAAATCCAAAATTTTCACCTTCCGACTGGTCATGATATGTACTGACACATTTTTATAACCTCCAGACCTGCCTCTACTAGAATTTAATCGTTATCTATTTTTTAAAATATAATTTTTCTTTGTTGGTCCGAGTTTATGTTTTGCCCAACGTTTACATATATGCAGGTCTGACGTTCGAACACACTTATGGGCCAAGTTTGACATTGTTGGAATGGACACTAATTTGGATAATTTTTGTAAAGAGTTCCATTACTACAATGAGCCCATTAGGAATTGGGTTATGAGACCTGCAAATAAGTGCACGTTTTGCCATTTCTACGTATTATTAGGATTTTAAAGCCAAAATTTGAGAGAACTGGAGATAAGAATATAGTTATTTTTCTCAGAAATGAATAGACCATCTATGTGACAGGAATTAACGACACTGCATCATATATCATCTATCCTATTGCTTTTTGAACTAAGATTTAAGGTAGATTCGGGATTTTTTAGCCAAAACTTTGTAGTAAAACTGATGATGGATGTCAAATTATTTTTCAAAGACTTTGTATCAAGAACTACTGCATTGTGCCAATAGAACTATCTAGATATATTGTGCCAATCCTAGCGTATTTTGAAATAGTCTTTTATGTAAATTGAACGAAAACAGCGGGCACTGTCGATTATTATAGATTTGTTTTGCTTGTTCTTTGAGCTTTATATAGCGCAATATCCACTAGATGTGCTCAAAGCGCTTTACAAGGGTCCCTGGTCAACAGCAACAGAACATGTAGGACGGGACATGACGCCTGTTAGGCGATATTACAATTTTTCGGACAAAGACAACGCTGTTAACGACCAGGTACTAATTTTACACCTGAGTATGGTGAGAGAATGTGAGTTAAGAGCCTTTTCCAAGGACTCAACTATGTGCCGAGCGCCAGGCTCGAACCCAGGACCTTCCGATCCGAAAGCGAGTGTCATACCACTAGACCACATAGCCGTTCTTCTGCTTTTTTTGGGGGTTTTTTCTATTGTTTTTTTCATCTTCCCTGTTTGTTGGTATTGGCAGGTCTGTTGTAAGGTTATGACTGATTACAAATGTTTAACCAATCGTCTCAACACTAACTATTATTATATTGCTGTCGGACTCTCTAATAACCCATAATATATGGAAATTTGGCCAGAAAACTCGTCCTTCAAATATCGATCGATTTTAATGACACTCATCTTGGCAAAACTCTAAATCCTGGGACTTCGCGAATTCCTAGGTTTGAGGTTTTTGCCAAGATGGGGTCGTTTAAATCGATCGATATATGGAGGACGAGTTTTCTGACCAAATTTTCAAAATGTTTTTTTACGGAGTACAGCAGATTTGGGTGTTCCTTATTAGTTTTGAGCTACATTAAGAATCAGTGCATGATATAATCAGTCGGAAGGTGAACATTTTGGATTTGTATTTTTGAAAGAATATGCTCCCCATAGCATTTTAATCTTTATTTGAAATAAATTGGGTGATTACTTTTCAATTTGACAAGCTGTAAATAATATTTAGAAGTAAAATTAAGCTTTGATATTTCCAGAAGATGTACAAAATGGATGGATTTAATTATTTATGAAAAGTACACATTTTTGATAAAATTGATCTTCTCACTAAACTTGGCAATATCTCAGTTTAAACCTTTTCACCATCTGACTGATTATGTCATTCACTGTTAAAATAATATGTGCCCATTGTTCATGGGAGTAAGTTTGTTTCTTCAAATTCAAAGTTTTAATTTTTCTTTTTCTGGTCTTTTTAAAATGACTGAACACTCAATTTTGTTTATCTGATTTGCTACAATTATGTCTTACAATATCAGTTTGATGAATTGGGGCGCGTATGATATTTATTTATTATGAGTGTATGTGTGTGTGTGTGTGTGTGAGAGAGAGAGAGAGAGAGATGGGGGGGGGGGGGAGAGAATACGCGAGGGATATTGATTGGAACACGTATATTTTCATGTACATTTGTGTATGTGTGTGTGTGTGTGAGAGAGAGAGAGAGAGAGAGAGAGAGAGAGAGAGAGAGAGAGAGAGAGAGAGAGAGAGAGAGAGAGAGCAGGGGGGGGGGTGAAGAGAGGAGTTACCTAAATATGTACTATGAGTACATGTATTAGTCATTCGCATTTGTAAGATCAAAGCTTTCAGTTACTGGGGGGGGGGGGGGGGGGGGGGGGGGGGGCGTTGATTGATTGACCGGGGTTCATACGTATGTGTCATCCAAGTCAAACATTTAATCCAAAATCCTATCTAGTTCCAGTTTGTAGATTTATTGTTGCGTTTCTGAGAGTCCAATAAATGAAAACTATTTTACTGTGTCGAACGAAAGATAAAGGGAGTAAAAACAAACAAACCCTTTTAAGGGATACAACACAAGATACATGTACAAGTAAACGACGTTTCGGCCTTTGGCCTTGTTCGGGTAATCAAGAACAAGAAATATTACATTTGCATTATGGTTAAAATGATGCCGTCTAGTGCAGCTGCAATAAAAGGTGTCTCATGCTTTATTAAGAGATCACAATGCCTGAAAGTAAAACTTTGATGGGTATACCTATCTAAAGAATGAACATAGGCCGGGGCGTGGCTATATTGGTTGATTTGGTGCCTGGCACCACATCTATCTTTTAAAAATGGATTACAGCATTTAAAATAAAATGGAACTGATAAATAGTCAATACGACCTCTTACTTATTTGAGTAAGTCTTTTCTGTATAGTTTTGTCTTTCTTTTGTATTTACAAATATAGCATGTTTTCTGTCATTTTCTTCTGGTTTTGGCATCACCTTATACTGTGATCATGTCACGCCAAAAAATCAACAGTATTAAATGCCTCACTTTCTTTGTCCATTCCTCACTTAATAGCAGAAACATTTGATAAGTCGTTCTTTAATGAAATTACATAATTTAATAAGCTCATTGATATTGATTATGTATAAATGTTTGTGTGACATACCGAATAAAACGTTGATGCTGTATTCCTTCCCTCCCATAGCCTGTGCACACCTTTGACTTATTTTGGGCACAAGTCTCCTTTTCAGCACACAATGATTGCTCGGGGGTACAAGAGTAATCCAAATTATCACAAATTCGAAGGATATCGTATGACCGATCAATAAATTAATTTGTAAACGATCTAAAAAGTACCGATATTTTGATAGAGGGAATGAAAGTAGTCTGATGCTCCTTCACAACAGATAAAACGCCACTCTTTGATGATAAGGGTGATCATTTTTTAAGGAAGGTCTCCTTCACGGCTGATAAACATTCAATACACCTAGGTCTCGGGTTTGGAGTTTTAACTATTTCTTCATTTAGAAGCATTTTCCTTTGGGACTGGGCTCCAGTGAAATTAATGTCAACTGTCCTCAAACTCTCTCCACCATTTTGTTGGACACTATTGCCCATCACTGGGATTCCCATGAAGTTGTCATGACAACCATGGTGGCATTTTGGTTTGTGGTTTCCCCGAATCTTGGATCCGACAAAGTCTGTCATCTCATCGAACAATTTTTGGCATGTCTGTCTCAGTGTTGACGTAATGAACAAAAGTTGCCTGCTGCGAAAATATACTTTCTCCATCGGAGATTTGGTTGTGAAAGATCAGGATTCTAACACACGCAATAACAGAGTCACGATGATGTAGGATCCATATGTGTTTTTCTGCTAGCCAATTTGATTCGATGTACTGGAACGTCTCATTGTGTTTTGCTGACATTGTTCTGTGGAAGCTCGTCCATGTGGTCCTCATACCTGGCATAAATTATCTGTCTCATAGTCCTGAAGATTTCTTACTTCTCCTTTGTGGGCAACAACAATTCGCGAACTTAAAAAAAAAAAAAAAGATTTTTAGCAATTGATACGTGCAAAGCAGGACCCAAGCGTGACTAAGGTTGCTATGCATAGATGCAACTGCATTGTGGTCTTTCTCGACTCTATCAAAATTCGCGGTCTTTTTGCTACAGTATTTTGCTTGCTTTTTCCGAGACTCTTTGAGGGTGGAAGTGGCGATTGACCAGCTTGTGTTCTTCAGATCATTGATGTACTGGGAGGCATTTTTGACTGACTCAGCCACACTGACCTCTGTCCAATGTTTTGTAGTGCCTCGAGAAGGTCCTGTAATAGGTCGTCCGAAGAGGAGAGTTGTTGGAAGGAAGTGTGTGGGGCCTCTCGGTACGCCTTGAGTTGTTCTCAGTTGTTCCACAATGACAAGCTGATTCAATCCTTCGTATGTTTCTGGACTGCCAGATAGTTTTAGCCATTGTTGGAGGTTGAGTTGAAGATGATCTGCAAACTGATGATACGTTTCGTGTATGTCCTTTTTCAGCGTCCTGAACATTCTGCGATAAGATTCCACGCTTACATCAAAGTGTCTCAGTGAGAATGCCTTGAACTCTTGGAAATTATTTTTGTTATCCCGTGTCAAGCGATTATAAACATCATAAGCCTTGCCTTTGAGATGCTGACGTGCTTTAAGAGCCCATTTGTATTCTGGAGGGTCATATGATATGGCTAATTCCTCGAAGCGCGTTAACCACTGGTCAATTCCCTCAATCTGCGGGTTGAAAGTTTCCACTGGAAATGACATTACTTTGTCTATGCTTCCAGTATTCTGACTAGTTGGAATGGGACTGGTAGTAGAAAGTCTGATTTCTGCACTTTCACGTGTCATGGACATTTTTATTTCCTTTAGGCGAGTACGTTGTCGTTCTGTCTCCAGTTCTATTTCCAAGTCCCAGTTCCTCAGTTGACTCTCTTTATCTTTCAATGCATGTGAGTGTTCATTATTCCACCTTCCCTCCTCCTCTAGTCTGACAATCTTTTTCTCTGCGTTCTCCGTGACGTAGGCAGATAACTGTTCACCCGATATGCCTAACTCTTTACCTAACTGCAAGAACTCGCGTCTAATTGTAACGTCGGTGGCCATGACTAGTTGATTACATGTTGAACTGCAGAAGGTGAATGAGGATGATGCAATCGACCAAGGTATATCAAAAAGAGTATAGCAGAGAGCAACAATAGAAGAGCCTTACCAGTAAGGGTTATGTATGAATAACTCTGCCCTACTTTGATTGATACTTTTTGTCTTGGGTATGGTTGGAATGTGATTTATTCTTCGTTCTTTCTTTCTTTATACGTGATACTAGCATGGATTATACATTCTATCATTCTTTATAATCAATTTTTATTATTTGTCAATGTTAAAGTCAATTCACAAAGAACAACTAACACACAGTCCTTCTGAATTAACGTCGTACGCACAATTTGTTGTTGATTACGGTAAACAAATGTCTTTTTATATTTGAATTCTCTACATTCTGGCAAACTCTAGTTTCTTTTGCTTATGGATCTTTAGGTGGTATCAGGCAGTGGGCATGACAAAAAACTTTTCCAGCTGTTTTACTAAACAAATAAGATCAACAAAGGATTACTCATACTCATCCCATTGGAGGAAATTCTTACAATCAACAGGCAAAATGTGTCTTTTACACCCGTCAGCTATTTTTATGGTGACTTTAGAATCTACATTTTTACAATTGTCTTGCAAGTGGGATAACTTTTTCCTGAACCCTACTGAAATCCCTGCCTTCTAAAGAAGTCTTGACTTCTTTTGCTTGTGGGTCCTTGTCTGGGATTTTGGATAGCTGGTAGCGTCTAAACAAATGTTTCTGAGTGCGCTAAGGCTTTTTGTGTATAAGACAGGGATTCAATGTACCACGAGTAATAATGACGCTGCTTCCAGTTTTCCAACATCATAATGACATTCAATATCTTCTTTGGGCCATACTCCTAAAGCACATTCCTTCAGAATAGAATCCACATTCTCCCTATCTCTGATGTCCAATACAAGTCTGTAAAATCAAAAGTAGGATCCTCCTTGGTCAACAAGTACCACAAATCCATTCCTAAAGAATACGAATCTGCTTTAAATCCGTTGTATCGATGCCAAAGTCGGTGGCTGGAATCCGAGAGTTCCAAGTCCAAACACGTCAATGGATCCGGCGTGAAGATTTAGGGAAATCTCAAAGCCAGCGAGATAAGCCGTGTTATTTTTCACCATTATGTTGTCGAGAGAGATATCTCGATGGACGATCCTTCTAGAGTGGATGTGTCGTACTGCACACGCAATCTGGAGCAAGTATTGGGGAACGTTCTTGTACAGCAATAGAGAAGTGAGGTGTTTCCGAATAGGTCCTTCAGCTATGTAGTCCGTGATAATAGCTCCAAAAGATAGTGTCATAGCCAGTCAGCACTTGACGATTTTCTCGTGTTCTAATTTCAGAAGGATGCCGGTCTCTCTCTCTCTTGAATGTCTCCAAAATCTATCACCAAAGTCCTCATCATCCAAGCTGAAGACTTTGACTCCCATAAGTTCCATATGATTTCCATTACTTTCCATTAGAAATACATGAGTTGTGTCCCCTCCGTGGGTAATACCGACTGGTTTTCAAGGGACATTATTCAGGATATCGTCCTCACAACTATAATACATGGCTCCCGTGTCGTTGTGACGAACTTCTTTCACAGGTTCCTGGAACCGGACTCTTTTCACCGGTTTAGATACCTCCTGGTCACAAACTCTCTTCAAGGGTGTTGCTATCTTCTGACCACAACAAATATTCAGCGGTTTGGGTTTCTTGTTAGAATCCATTACTCAGAACACGTGTCCAATTTGAATCAATTAAAAAAGTCAGTAAAATTGTTAGAAATTTAAAAGACTTTTCTATATACAACATTTGTGGGGTTTTTTTACATTACAGTTAAAAAATAAAACGTCATAATTTACATTTTAAAAGACTACTTTCTCAAAACCTCATCTTACAGACAAGTCTAGATTAGACACTTGTAATTATGAATTATGTAATGGGATGACACAATATGTTGTAGAGAACGGCCACGTTCTGTCCATTTACTTTGACTGTGTCAATAGCTGGAGGGAGATCCCCAACGATGCACCTACATTTTCGTTGACAGGTTTCCCCTTTTGATGACCGATGCGTTTGTTATCGCCACGGCATGCCTCTGTCGAATGTCCTTACATATTACAGTTCTTGCTATTCAATTGTTGCTGTTGTTTGTGTGGTGTTGCTTTCATACTGTTTGTTATAGTTCTTCTTTTCGTAGTTTGGCGGTAATTTATTTCTGTCGCCATGTGAGGTGAACGGTTTTGTTCTCTGGAATTGACTTCTTTCTTTTAGGTAATTTTCTTCAGCTGTCGCAAAAGGGTCCGAGCGCTTTGCAATGTCGTCCAATTTATGAGCGCCTTGTTCATCATCAAAACGACGGACATCCATGGGCATTGCTTCTCTCAGTTGTTCCACCATGACAAGCTGATTCAGTCCTTCGTATATTTCTGGATTGCCAAATAGCTTTAGCCATTGGTGGATGCTGAGTTGAGGATAATCTTCAAACTGGTTATACGTTTCGTGTTTGTCCTTCTTCAACGTCCTAAACCGTCTACGATAAGATTCCGCGTTTACATCAAAGTGTCTCAGTAAGGATGCCTTGAGCTCTTGGAAATTATCTTGGTCTAAATATAAGAATGACGTTGCATCCTTTATTGCTTCTCAACATGGATTGAGATTTTATTGATTTTTAATAATTAATTTCATACTTTGCAATTATCTAAAAAAAACATAAATTCTTAATATTTACTTCACTAAACAAATAAAATCAACAAAAGATTACTAACTTTCATCCCTAGGGAAAAAAGTCTTACACACATCGGGCAAAGTCTGTCTTTTACATCCGTCACCTATATCGTTTTTTATGGTGACTTTAAAATTTACATTTTTACAATTGTCTTGCAAGTGGGATAACTTTTTCCTGAACTCTATTGAATTCCCTGCCTGCCTTCTGACAAAGAGGGGGATTTAGTGTACCACGAGTTATAATAACACTGTTTCATGTATTCCAATATCATAATGACATTCCATCTCTTCTTTGGATCCAAAAGTACTAAAGCACAAGCTTCAGAATAGAATCCACATTCTCTCCATCTTTGATGCCAAAAACAAGTCTGTAAAATAAAAATTAGGCTCCTCCTTGGTCAACAAGCACCACAAATCCATTCCTAAAGAATATGAATCTGCTTTAAATCCGATATAATTCGATGCCAAAGTCAAAACACTAGCTTCCGGTGCCCAGAATCAGAGAGTTCCAACAAGTCCAAACAAGTCACTGGATCTGACAGGAATTTTTAGGGAAATCCCAAAGCCAGCGAGATAACCCGCGTTATTTTTCACCAATACGTTGTCTCGAGAGATATTTCGATGGACGATCCTTCTAGAGTGGATGTGTCGTACTGCACACGCAATCTGGAGAACGTATCGGGGTACGTTCTTGTAAAGCAATGTAGAAGTGAGGTGTTTTCGAATAGGCCATTCAGCTATGTAGTTCTTGAAAATAGCTCCAAGAGATGGAGAGGTCATAGCCAGTCAGCACTTGACGATATTCTCGTGTTCTAATTCCAGAAGGATGCCGGTCTCTCTCTCTCTTGAATGTCTCCAAAATTCTATCACCAAAGTCCTCATCATCCAAGCTGAAGACTTTGACTCCCATAAGTTCCATAGGATTTCCATTACTTTCCATTAGAAATACATGAGATGTGTCCCCTCCTTGGGTAATACCGACTGGGTTTCAAGGGACATTATTCAGGATATCGTCCTCATGACTGTAATACATGGCTCCCGTGTCGTTGTGACGAACTTCTTTCACAGGTTCCTAGAACCGGACTCTTTTCACGGGTTTAGATACCTCCTGGTCCCAAACTACCTTTAAGGGTGTTGATGTATTCTGGCCACGAAAAAATATTCAGCGGTCTGGGTGTCTTGTTGGAATCCGTCACTCAGAACACGTGTCCAGTTTGAATGAACTAAAAGTAATTCAGTAAAATTATTAGAAATTGTAGGTTGTGAAGACGTTGATGGACATTGTCTATTTGTGGCGAGTCTTGCTGAAGGGCCAAATTGCGTGCATTAAAAGGCGGCAGAGTCTCACGGAGGAAAATTCAGTACAGGCGAGATGTTAGGTCGCTCATAAACTTATTGACTCACCAAATCCTGTCAAATTTTAAGGGTTCTTTTTTGAGAGTCTGATGACATTTCTGTACGGAAAAATGACTGTAATGACTCCGACTGCTTCAGAAGAGTGTCACACAGGCTTTAAGGGAAAACCAACGGTTTAAAATATTGTTCAGATGAACTCAACATACTAGCTGGAACTTTCCAAATTTGTTTTTGCGCTTCGTACTATTATCCAAAAAGGCATAGATGATAGTGATCCCTCAATATCCTTAAGCAGCTCCTTTCTGTCAGATTTGGCCGCAAGGTGTAGGAGTTGTCAGACACATCCTTTAATAAACACCGCAGACTTTTGTTCTCTAATAAATTTACCCACGCCTCCAGAAAAATTGAATCGCTCGTGTATTCATCGATTTCAAAATTTGCAAAATGATATATCAGACATTCAAATAAAAAAAATAATAATACAAAAATAAATAGATTAATGAAAAAAAAAATCAAAAAATCAAAATTCCTCTGCATTGACAATCCGGAATTATAAGTTCGATTCCGGGATTCCGGGATGTTGTTTCGAATCTGGGATGATTCTGGAAAATCCGAGATGTATGGCAGTTCTGTATAATGTGTAATGGGATGACAGAATATGTCACGTGTGGTGATCAAGTGACGGAATATATCATGTGTGGTGATGTGATAACTGAATATGGCATGTGTAGTGGTGGGATGAAGAAATATGTCATGTGTACTGGTGGGATGACGGAATCTGTCATGTGTACTGGTGGGGTGACGGAATCTGTCATGTGTAGTGGTGGAATGAAGGAATCTGTCATGTGTAGTGGTGGGATAACGGAATCTATCATGTGTACTGGTGGGATGACGGCATCTGTCATGTGTAGTGGTGGGATGACGGAATCTGTCATGTGTAGTGGTGGGATGAGGGAATATGTCATGAGTGTTGGGATGACGGAATATGTCATGTGTAGTGGTGGGGTGACGGAATATGTCACGTTTAGTCGTGGGATGACCCAATATGTCATTTGTAGTGGAGGGATGACGGAATATGTCATGTGAAGTGGTTGGATGACGGATTATGTCATGTGTAGTGGTGAGATGACGGAATATGTCATGTGTAGTGGTGAGATGACGGATTATGTCATGTGTAGTGGTGAGATGACGGATTGTGACATGTGTAGTGGTGAGATGACGGAATATGTCATGTGTAGTAGTAAGATGACGGAATATGTCATGTGTAATGGTGGGATGACGGAATCTGTACTGTGTATTGGTGGGGAATGACGGAATATGTGTGAGTAGTGGTGAGATGACGGAAAATGACATGTGTGGTGGTGAGATGACGGAATATGTATTGTGTAGTGGTGGGATGACGGAATATCTCATGTGTGGAGGTGGAATGACGGAATATGTCATGTGCAGTGGGATGACGGATTATATAATGTGTACTGGTGGGACGTTGGAATATGTCATGTGTGGTTGAGATGACGGCATTTGTCACATGTATTGGTGGGATGACGGAATATGTAATTTGTAATGGTGGGATGACGGAATATGTCATGTGTAGAGGTGGATGACGGATTATGTCATGTGTAGTGGTGAGATGACGGATTGTGACATGTGTAGTGGTGAGATGACGGAATATGTCATGTGTAGTGGTGGAATGACCTAATATGTGTGTGCATTTCACCTCAACAACCACCAAGCCCACAAAAAACTTAACATCAAGTGGAATGGCCAGACATTAGAGTACAACTACCACCCAGTGTACCTCGGAGTGACGCTTGATCGGACTCTGTCCTTCAGAGAACACGTGAGGAAGACCAAGGCAAAAGTGTCCACGCGTAATGCCCTCCTTGGAAAGCTGGCAAACATGAACTGGGGAACTGACCCTAAAACTCTAAGGACCACAGCATTGGCTCTCAGCTACTCAACTGCGGAGTACTGCTCAGCTGTATGGGCCCGATCATGCCATGCCTCCAAGCTAGACCCGGAGCTCAACAACGCCTGCCGGATCATAACTGGCCAGCTGAGAGCAACACCATTACCACTTGTCTACCATGCAGCAGGAATAGCCCCACCACACATCCGGAGGGAAGCTCATGCCCAAATACAAAAATACAAACAGGAAATGGACCAGAGACACCCCCTTCATGACCACAATTGCCCCAAAAGCAGGCTCAAATCAAGAAAAAGCTTCCTCACAGTAGAGAGCCTTCACCCAGACCACTCAGCATTCTTCCGCCTGGACAAATGGGTAGAATGGGACAAGACAGCAAACGATGCCCTCCAGCCCCCAACAGAAAAGCTCCCAGCAGGCACAGACCTCAAGAGAAAAGAATGGGTGGCGCTGAACAGAGCTAGAGCAAAGGTGGGAAACACCGCCACCAACCTCTTTAAATGGAAAATCTCACCGGGCACTGAATGCCCATGCGGTTACCCCAGACAGACCATGGACCACATCCTGTCCGAATGCTCGATGGGACCTCACTGCACCAATGCTGACCTGAGGGAATGCAACCAGACTGCCCGGGACTGGCTGACTCACTGGCGCGACAAGATATGATGATGACCTAATATGTCATGTATGGTGGGATGACGGAATATGTCATGTTTAGTGGTGAGATGGCGGAATATGTCATGTTTAGTGGTGGGATGAAGGATTATGTCATGTGTCGTGGTGAGATGACGGAATATGTCATGTGTAGTTGTAGGATGACGGAATATGTCAGATGTGGTGGCGGGATGACGGAATATATCATGTGTAGTGGTGAGATGACGGAATATGTCATGTGTAGTGGTGAGATGACGGAATATGTCATGTGTAGTGGTTGGATGACGGAATATGTCATGTTTAGTGGTGAGATGACGGAATATGTCATGTGTAGTGGTGAGATGACGAAATCTGTCATGTGTACTGGTGGGATAACGGAATCTGTACTGTGTATTGGTGAGTAATGACGGAACATGTGTGAGTAGTGGTGAGATGGCGGAAAATGTATTGTGTAGTGGTGGGATGACGGAATATCCTTTGTGTGGAGGTGGAATGACGGAATATGTCATGTGCAGTGGGATGACGGAATATATAATGTGTACTGGTGGGATGACGGAGTATGTCATATTTAGTGGTGGGATGACGGAATATGTGTACGTAGTGGTGAGCTGACGGATTATGTCATGTGTCGTAGTGAGATGACGGAATATGTCATGTGTAGTTGTGGGATGACGAAATATGTCAAATGTGGTGGTGGGATGACGGAATCTGTCATGTGTAGTGGTGAGATGACGGAATATGTCATGTGTAGTGGTGGAATGACCTAATATGTCATGTGTGGTGGGATGACGGAATATGTCATGTGTTGTGGTTTGATGACGGAATATGTCATGTGTAGTGGTGAGATGACGGATTGTGACATGTGTAGTGGTGAGATGACGGAATATGTCATCGGAATATGTCATGTGTAGTGGTGGGATGACGGAATATGTCATCTGAATATGTCACGTGTAGTGGTTGGATGACGGATTATGTCATGTGTAGTGGTGAGATGACTGAATATGTCATGTGTAGTGGTGAGATGACGGATTATGTCATGGGGTGTGGTGAGATGACGGAATATGTCATGTGTGGTGGGATGACAGAATATGTCATGTGTAGTGGTGGGATGACGGAATATGTCATGTGTAGGGGTGGGATGACGGAATATGTCATGTTTAGTAGTGGGATGACCCAATATGTCATGTGTAGTGGAGGGATGACGAAATATATCATGTGAAGTGGTTGGATGACGGATTATGTCATGTGTAGTGGTGAGATGACGGAATATGTCATGTGTAGTGGTGAGAAGACGGATTATGTCATGTGTAGTGGTGAGATGACGGAATGTGACATGTGTAGTGGTGAGATGACGGATTGTGAAATATGTTATTGTGAGATGACGGATTATGTCATGTGTAGTGGTAAGATGACGGAATATGTCATGTGTATTGGTGAGATGACGGAATATGTCATGTAATATGGTGAGAAGAAGGAATATGTCATGTGTAGTGGTGGGGTGACGGAATATGTCATGTTTAGTCATGAGATGACCCAATATGTCATGTGTAGTGGAGGGATGACGGAATATGTCATGTTTAGTGGTGAGATGGCGGAATATGTTATGTTTAGTGGTGGGATGACGGAATATGACATATTTAGTGGTGGGATGACGGAAAATGTGTACGTAGTGGTGAGATGACGGATTATGTCATGTGTCGTGGTGAGATGACGGAATATGTCATATGTAGTTGTGGGATGACGGAATATGTCATATGTGGTGGTGGGATGACGGAATATGTCATGTGTAGTGGTGAGATGACGGAATATGTCATGTGTAGTGGTGGAATGACCTAATATTTCATGGTGGTGGGATGACGGAATATGTCATGTGTAGTGGTGAGATGACGGATTGTGACATGTGTAGTGGTGAGATGACGGAATATGTCATGTGTAGCGTTGGTATGACGGAATATGTCATCTGTAGTTGTGGGAAGACGGAATATGTCATGTGTAGTGGTTGGATGACGGAATATGTCATGTGTAGTGGTGAGATGACGGAATATGTCATGTGTAGTGGTGAGATGACGGAATATGTCATGTGTAGTGGTTTGATGACGGAAAATGTTATGTGTGGTGGGATGACGGAATATGTCATGTCTAGTGGTTGGATGACGGATTATGTCATGTGTAGTGGTGAGATGACTGAATATGTCATGTGTAGTGGTGAGATGACTGATTATGTCCTGTGTAGTGGTGAGATGACGGAATATGTCATGTGTGGTGGGATGACAGAATATGTCATGTTTAGTGGTGGGATAACGGAATATGTGTGCGTAGTGGTGAGATGACGGAATATGTCATGTTTAGTGCTGAGATGACGGAATATGTCATGTGTAGTGCTGGAATGACGGAACATGTCATGTGTAGTGGTGGGGTGACGAATATGTCATGTGTGGTGGGATGACAGAATATGTCATATGAGGTGGGATGACGGATATATGTGCGTAGTGGTGAGATGACTGAATACGTCATGTGTGGTGGTGGGATGACGGAATATGTCATATGAGGTGGTGAGATAACGGATTATGTCATGTGTAGTGGTGGTAATACGGGATATGTCATGTGTATTGGTGGGGGATGAAGGAATATGTCATGTGTAGTGGAGGGATGACGGAATATGTCATTTGTAGTGGTGGGATGACGGAATATGGCATATGAGGTGGGATGACGGATATATGTGCGTAGTGGTGAGATGACTGAATACGTCATGTGTGGTGGTGGGATGACGGAATATGTCATATGTGGTGGGATAACGGAATATGTCATGTGTAGTGGTGGTAATACGGAATATGTCATGTGCATTGATGTGGGATGAAGGAATATGTCATGTGTAGTGAAGGGATGACGGAATATGTCATGTGTAGTGGTGAGATGACGGAATATGTCATGTGTAGTGGTTTGATGACGGAATATGTCATGTTTAGTGGTTTGATGACGGAATATGTCATGTTTAGCGGTGAGATGACGGAATATGTCATGTGTAGTGGTGAGATAACGGATTATGTCATGTGTAGTGGTGAGAGGACGGATTGTGACATGTGTAGTGGTGAGATGACAGATTGTGAAATGTGTAGTGGTGAGATGTCGGATTATGTCATGTGTAGTGGTGAGATGACGGAATATGTCATGTGTAGTAGTGGGAAGACCCAATATTTCATGTGTAGTGGAGGGATGACGAAATATGTCATGTGAAGTGGGTGGATGACGGATTATGTCATGTGTAGTGGTGAGATGACGGAATATGTCATGTGTAGTGGTGAGATAACGGATTATGTCATGTGTAGTGGTGAGATGACGGGTTGTGACATGTGTAGTGGTGTGATGACGGATTGTGAAATGTGTAGTGGTGAGATGACGGATTATGTCATGTGTAGTGGTGAGATGACGGAAAATGTCATGTGTAGTGGTGAAATGACGGAATATGTCATGTGTAGTGGTGGGATGACGGAATATGTCATGTATAGTGGTGAGAAGACGGAATATGTCATGTGTA
>NC_088371.1:2572264-2640467 GCF_034508935.2 Berghia stephanieae | reverse complement strand
GGGTTTGGGATGAGGGATTTTTTATGTGTAGTGGTGGAGACGGATTGTGGGTATTTGTAATTTGAGGTATGTATGTGTAGTGGAGGGAGAGGAATTGTCATGTGTGGGGGTGGATACGGAATATGTCAGGGGAGTGGGGATGCGAAAAATAGTTCATTGTATTGTGTGGATGAGGAATATGTCATGTGTAGTGGGGGATAACGGAATAATGTCATGTTTAGTGGTTGGATGACAATATGTATGTTGTGTGGGGGATGAGGAATTATGTAAATGTTGTGGTTGGATGACGGATTATGTCATATGTGGTGGGATGACGAAATGTCATGTTTTAGTGGTGAGGTGACGAATATGTCATGTTGGTGGGGTGAGATGACGGAAATATGTCATGTGTAGTTGGTGGGATGACGGAATATGTCATGTGTAGGGGTGTGATTGACGGAAAAAGTCATGTTAGGTGGGATGACGGATATTTTCATGTGTAGTGGAGATGACGGAATATGTCATGTGTAGTGGTTGGGATGACGGAATATGTCATGTTTAGTGGTTGGATAAAGGAAATGTCATGTGTATGGTGAGTTGATAGGGAATATGCCCATGTTAGCGTGGGAGAAGGAATATGTCATGTGTAGTGGTGAGATTGAGGGAAATTATGTCATGTGTAGTGGTGAGATGCGGAATTATGTCATGTGTAGTGGGAAGGATGAGGGAAATATTCATGTGAAGTGGTTGGATGACGGAATATGTCATGTGTAGTGGTGAGATGACGGAATATGTCATGTGTAGTGGTGAGATAGGGAAATATGTCATGTGTAGGGTAAAAGGAGGGAAAATTGGGAATGTTGGGGTTTTGATGGGGGGATTTTGTTAGGGTGGGTGAGGAAATATGTCATGTGTGGTTGGATACGGATTAGTCATGTTAGTGGTGGGAGACGATTGTCGTAGTGGTGAGAACGGATATGTCATGTGTGTGGGGATGACGGAATTGTATGTGATGGTGGATGCGGAATGTCGTGTGTGATGACGGATGTCTGTGTATGGGGGATGACGGATATGTTGTGTGGGTGAGAGACGGAAATGCATGTGTGTGGGAGTGAGGAATATGTATGTGTAGTGTGATGACGGAATATTCATGTGTGTGGATGACGGAATATGTATTGGTGGATGACGATATTAGTGTGGGGACGGAATGTCATGTGTGGTTGGATGACGGTTGTATGATGGTGGATGACGGAATTTTTGGGTGACGGATATGTCATTGGGGGATGACGGATTAGTATGTGTAGTGGTGGTGACGGATTGTATGTGTGTTGAGGACGGATTGTCATGTGTGTGGTGGATGCGGAATATTTGTGTATGGTGGGATGACGGAATATGTCATTGTAGGGTGGATGACGGAATATGTTGTAGTGGTGGATGACGATTGTCATATGTAGTGGGATACGGATTGTCATTTAGTGGGGATGAGGATATGTCATGTTAGTGGTGGATGACGGATATGTATGGTAGTGGTGGTGACGATAGTATGTTAGGTGGGATGACGGAATATGTCATGTGTAGTGGTGGGATGACGGAATATGTCATGTGTAGTGGTGGATGACGGAATTGTCATGTTTAGTGGGATACGGAATATGTCATTAGTGTGGATGACGAATATTTTAGTGGTGGATGACGGATATGTATGTGTGTGGGGATGACGGAATATGTCATTGTGGTGAGACGGATGTATGTGGGGATCGATATGATGTGGGGAGATTGTCATGTGTAGTGGGATGACGATATGTCATGTATGGTGAGATGACGGAATTTCATGGTGTGGTGTGACGGAATATGTCTGTGTGTGGGAGAGAAATTTGGTATGGTGAGATGACGGAATATGTCATGTGTAGTGGTGAGATGACGGAATATGTCATGTGTAGTGGAAAGGATGACGAAATATATCATGTGAAGTGGTTGGATGACGGATTATGTCATGTGTAGTGGTGAGATGACGGAATATGTCATGTGTAGTGGTGAGATAACGGATTATGTCATGTGTAGTGGTGAAAGGACGGATTGTGACATGTGTAGTGGTGATGACGTTGAAATGTGTAGTGGTGGATGAGGATATGTCATGTGTAGTGGTGAGATGACGGAATCTGTCATGTGTAGTGGTGGGATGACGGAATATGTCATGTATAGTGGTGAGAAGACGGAATATGTCATGTGTAGTGGTGGGGTGACGGAATATGTCACGTTTAGTCGTGGAATGACCCAATATGTCATTTGTAGTGGAGGGATGACGGAATATGTCATGTGAAGTGGTTGGATGACGGATTATGTCATGTGTAGTGGTGAGATGACGGAATATGTCATGTGTAGTGGTGGATGACGGAATATGTCATGTGTAGTGGTGAGATGGCGGATTGTGACATGGTGTGGTGAGATGACGGATTGTATGTGTAGTGGTGGATGACGGATATGTCATGTGTAGTGGTGAGATGACGGAATTGTCATGTGTAGTGGTGGATGACGGAATCTGTCATGTGTATGGGGATGACGGAATCTGTACGTGTATTGGTGGGGAATGACGGATATGTGTGTAGTGGGAGATGACGGAAAATGCATGTGTGGTGGTGAGATGACGGAATATGTATTGTGTAGTGGTGGGATGACGAATATTCATGTGTGAGGTGGAATGACGGAATATGTCATGTGAGTGCGATGACGGAATATATTGTATGGTGTGACGTGGAATATGTCATGTGTAGTGGTGGGATGACGGCATTTGTCACATGTATTGGTGGGATGACGGAATATGTATTTGTATGGTGGGATGACGGAATATGTCATGTGTAGAGGTTGGATGACGGATTATGTCATGTGTAGTGGTGAGATGACGGATTGTGACATGTGTAGTGGTGAGATGACGGATTATGTCATGTGTAGTGGTGAGATGACGGAATATGTCATGTGTAGTGGTGGGATTACGGAATATGTCATATGTAGAGGTGGGATGACGGAATATATTTTGTGTAGTGGTGGGATGACCTAATATGTCATATGTAGTGGGGATTACGGAATTTGTCATTGTAGTGTGGGATGAAGGAATATGTCATGTGTATTGGTGGGGGATGAAGGAATATGTCATGTTTGTGGTGGGATGACGGAATATGTGTGCGTAGTGGTGAGATGACGGAAGATGTCATGTTTAGTGGTGAGATGACGGAATATGTCATGTGTAGTGGTGGGATGACGGAATATGTCATGTGTAGTGGTGGATGACGGAATTTGTCATGTGTGGTGGGATAACGGAATATGTCATATGATGTGGATGACGGATATATGTGCGTAATGTTGAGATGACGGATTACGTCATGTGTGGTGAGGGATGACGAATATGTCATATGTGGTGGGATGACGGAATATGTCATGTGTAGTGGTCGTAATACGGAATATGTCATGTGTATTGGTGGGGATGAATGAATATGTCATGTGTAGTGGAGGGATGACGGAATATGTCATGTGTAGTGGTGGAATGACGGAATATGTCATGTGTGGTTTGGATGACGGAATATGTCATGTGTAGTGGTTTGATGACGGAAAATGTTATGTGTGGTGAGATGACGGAATATGTCATGTGTAGTGGTGAGATGACGGAATATGTCATGTGTAGTGGTGAGATGACGGAATATGTCATGTGTAGTGGTTTGATGACGGAATATCACATGTGTAGTGGTGAGATGACGGAATATGTCATGTGTGGTGGTGGGTTGACAGAATATCACATGTGCTGTGGTGGGATGAGGGAATATTTGATGTGTGGTGGTGGGATGACGGAATATGTCATGTGTAGTGGTTGGATGACGGAAAATGTCATGTGTAGTGGTGAGATGACGGAATATGTCATGTGTAGTGGTGAGATGACGGAATATGTCATGTGTAGTGGGATGACGGAATATGTCATGTGTATTGGTGGAGGATGACGGGATATGTCAGTGTATTGGTGGGATGACGGAATAGTTCATTTGTAGTGGTGTGACGAAATATATCATGTGTAGTGGTGGGATGACGGAATATGTCATGTGTAGTGGTTTGATGACGGAAAATGTCATGTGTGGTGGTGAGATGACGGAATATATCATGTGTGGTTGTGGGATTACGGAATATGTCATCTATAGTGGTGGGAAGACGAAATATGTGTGCGTAGTGGTGAGATGACGGAATATGTCATGTGTGGTGGTGGGATGACGGAATATGTTATGTGTAGTGGTGGGATGACGGAATATGTGTGCGTAGTTGTCAATTGACGGAATATGTCATGTGTAGTGGAGGGATGACGGAATATGTCATGTGTGGTGGTGAGATGACGGAATATGTCATGTGTAGTGGGGAGATGACGGAATATGTCATATGTAGTTGTGGGATGAGGAATATGTCATGTGTAGTGGATAACGGAATATTCATTATGTGATGACCTTATTGCAGTGTGGAGAGACGAATATGTCAAGTGTCGTGGTGATGACGGATTATGTCATATGTGTGGATACGGAATATGTCATGTTTAGGTTTGATGACGGAATTCATGTGTGGGGTGAGATGACGAAATATCATGTTGTGGGGGATGACGATATTCATTGATGGTGGATAACGAATATGTGGCTAGTGGAAATGACGATATGACATTTTGGTTGTGGATTACGATATGTCATCTATAGTGGGGAAGACGAATATGTGTGCGTAGTGTGAGATGACGGAATATTCAGTGTGGTGTGGATGACGGAATATGTTATGTGTATGGTGGATGACGAATATGTGTGCGTATTGCAATTGACGGATATTCATTGTATGGAGGGATGACGATATGTCATGTGTGTGTGGATGACGAATATGTCATGTGTAGTGGGAATGACGGAATATGTCATATGTAGTTGGATGAGGAATATGTAATGGTGTATGGATACGGAATATTCATGTTAGTGTGAGATATATTCATGTGTATGGGGTGAGATTGACGGGGATATTATGTAAGTGTGGATGACGAAAAGTTTAGTGGTAGGTGACGGAATATTCATGTTTAGTGTGAGATGACGGAATATGTCATGTGTAGTGGTGGGATGACGAATATGTCATGTGTATGTGAGTTGACGAATAGTCATGTGTAGGGGGATGACGGAATATGTCATGTGTGTGGAGATGACGAATATGTCATGTGTAGTGTGGATGACGGAATATGTCATGTTTAGTGTGGATACGAAATGTCATGTGTAGTGGTGGATGACGAAATTCATGTGTAGGTTGTGACGAATATGTCATGTGTAGTGGTGAGATGACGGAATATGTCATGTGTAGTGGTGAGATACGGAATATGTCATGTGTAGTGGAAAGAGACGAATATTCATGTGAAGTGGTGGATGACGGATTAGTCATGTGTAGTGTGAGATGACGGATAGTCATGTGTAGTGGTGAGATAACGGATATGTCATGTGTAGTGTGAGAGGAATTGTCAGTGTAGTGGAGGACAGATTGTGAAATGTGTAGTGGTGAGATGACGATTATGTCATTTAGTGGTGAGATGACGGAATTGTCATGTGAGTGGTGGGATGACGATATGTCATGTTAGTGTGAGAGACGGAATATGTCATGTGTGTGTGGTGACGAATATGTCACGTTAGTGTGGATGCCCATTGTCATTGTAGTGGAGATGACGATTGCATGTGAGTGGTGGATGACGGATTATGTCATGTGTATGGTGAGATGACGGAATATGTCATGTGTAGTGGTGAGATGACGGATATGTCATGTGTATGGTGAGATGCGGATTTGCATGTGTAGTGGTGAGATAGGATTGTCATGTGTAGTGGTGAATGACGGATTAGTCATGTGTATGTGAGATGACGATATGTCATGTGTAGTGTGAGATGACGAATTGTCATGTGTAATGTGGATGACGAATCTGTACTGTGTATGGTGGGAATGACGAATATGTGTGAGTATGGTGAATGACGGAAAATGACATGTGTGGGTGAGATGACGATATGTATTGTTAGTGGTGGATGACGGAATATCTCATGTGTGGAGTGGAATGACGGAATATGTCATGTGCAGTGCGATGACGGAATATATAATGTGTACTGGTGTGACGTTGGAATATGTCATGTGTGGTTGAGATGACGGCATTTGTCACATGTATTGGTGGGATGACGAATATGTAATTTGTAATGGTGGATGACGGAATATGTCATGTGTAGAGTTGGATGACGGATTATGTCATGTGTAGTGGTGAGATGACGGATTGTGACATGTGTAGTGGTGAGATGACGGATTATGTCATGTGTATGGTGAGATGACGGAATATGTCATGTGTATGTGTGGATACGGAATATGTCATATGTAGAGGTGGGATGACGGAATATATTTTGTGTAGTGGTGGGATGACCTAATATGTCATATGTAGTGGAGGGATTACGGAATTTGTCATTTGTAGTGGTGGGATGAAGGAATATGTCATGTGTATGGTGGGGATGAAGGAATATGTCATGTTTAGTGGTGGGATAACGGAATATGTGTGCGTAGTGGTGAAATGACGGAAGATGTCATGTTTAGTGTGAGATGACGGAATATGTCATGTTAGTGGTGGGATGACGGAATATGTCATGTGTAGTGGTGGATGACGGAATTTGTCATGTGTGTGGGATAACGGAATATGTCATATGATTGGGATGACGGATATATGTGCGTATGTTGAGATGACGGAATTACGTCATGTGTGGTGATGGATGACGAATATGTCATATGTGGTGGGATGACGGAATATGTCATGTGTAGTGGTCGTAATACGGAATATGTCATGTGTATTGGTGGGGGATGAATGAATATGTCATGTGTAGTGGAGGGATGACGGAATATGTCATGTGTAGTGGTGAGATGACGGAATATGTCATGTGTAGTGGTTTGATGACGGAATATGTCATGTGTATTGGTAGATGACGGAATATGTCATGTTATGGTGGAGATGACGGAATAGTTCATGTGTAGTGGTGAGTGACGAATATATCATGTGTAGTGGTGAATGACGGAATATGTCATGTGTAGTGGTTTGATGACGGAAATATCATGTGTGTGGTGAGATGACGGAATATGTCATGTGTGGTGGTGGGTATACGAAATTCACATATGTGGTGGGAAGGACAAACTATGTGTGTAGTGGTGGATGACGGAATATGTCATGTGAGTGGTGGGATGACGGAAAATGTATGTGTAGTGGTGGATGACGGAATATGTCTGGTAGTGGTAGATGACGGAATATGTCATGTGTAGTGGAGGATGACGGAATATGTCATGTGATTGGTGGAGGATGACGGAATATGTCATGTGTATGGTGGAGATGACGGAATAGTCATATTGTAGTGTGTGATGACGAAATATATCATGTGTGTAGTGGTGGGATACGGAATATGTCATGTTAGTGGTGTGATGACGAATATGTCATGTGTAGTGGAGGATGACGGAATAATCAAGTGTGTGGTTGGGATACGGATATGTCATTATGTGGTGGGAAACGAAATATGTCATGTGTAGTGGTAGGAGTGACGGAATATGTCATGGTTGTGGTGGGATGACGGAATATGTTATGTGTAAGTGGTGGATGACGGAATATGTGTGCGTAGTTGTCAGATGACGGAATATGTCATGTGTAGTGGAGGGATGACGGAATATGTCATGTGTGGTGGTGAGATGACGGAATATGTCATGTGTAGTGGGGAGATGACGGAATATGTCATATGTAGTTGTGGGATGAGGGAATATGTAATGTGTAGTAGTGGGATAACGGAATATGTCATGTTTAGTCGTTGGATGACCTTATATGTCATGTGTAGTGGAGGGATGACGGAATATGTCAAGTGTCGTGGTTGGATGACGGATTATGTCATATGTGGTGGGATGACGGAATATGTCATGTTTAGTGGTAGGGTGACGGAATATGTCATGTGTTGTGGTGAGATGACGGAATGTCATGTGTAATGGTGAAATGACGGAATATGTCATGTGTGGTTTGGATGACGGAATATGTCATGTGTAGTGGAGGGATGATGGAATATGTCATGTGTAGTGGTGGGATGACGGAATATGTCATGTTTAGTGGTGAGATGAACGGAATATGTCAGTGTAGTGGTTGGATGACGGAATAGTCATGTGTGTGGTGAGTGACGGAATATGTCATGTGTGCGTGGATGTACGGAATATGTCATGTGTGGTGAGACGGAAATATGTCATGTGTGTAGTGGTGGGATGACGGAATATGTCATGTTAGTGGTTGGATGACGGAAAATGTATGTGTAGTGGTGGGATGACGGATATGTCATGTGTAGTGGTTTGTTGACGGAATATGTCATGTGTAGTGGTGGGATAGACGGAATATGTCATGTGTAGTGGTGAATGAGGATATGTCATGTGTAGTGGTTGATGACGAAATTTATGTGTGGTGGTGACGGAATATGTCTGTTAGTGGTGGATGACGGATTATGTCATGTGTAGTGTGAGATGACGGAATATGTCATGTGTAGTGGTGAGATGACGGATATGTCATGGGTGTGGTGAATGAGGAATGTCATGTGTGGAGACGAAATGTATGTGAGTGGTGGATGACGGAATATGTCATGTTAGTGTGGATGACAATATGTCATGTGTAGTGGGGATGAGGAATATTCATGTGAGTGGTGGATGACGGATATGTCATGTGTAGTGGTGAGATGACGGAATATGTCATGTGTAGTGGTGGATACGGAATATGTCATGTGTAGTGTGAGTGACGGATTGCATTGTAGGTGGATGACGATTGTATTGTAGGTGAGATGACGGATATGTCATGTGTAGTGGTGGATGACGGAATATGTCATGTTAGTGGTGGATGACGGAATGTCATGTGTATGGTGGGATGACGGAATATGTCATGTTAGTGGTGGTGACGGAATATGTCATGTGTAGTGGTGGTGACGGAATATGTCATGTGTAGTGGTGAGATGACGGAATAGTCATGTGATGGTGATGACGGAATATGTATGTTGTGGTGAGATGACGGAATAGTCATGTGTAGTGGTGGATGACGGATATGTCATGTGTAGTGGTGAGATGCGGAATTGCATGTGTAGTGGTGAGATGACGGATATGTCATGTGTAGTGTGGATGACGAAATGTCATGTGTGTGGATGACGGAATATGTCATGTGTAGTGGTGGATGACGGAATATGTCATGTTGTATGGTGGGATGACCAATATGTCATGTGTAGTGGTGGATGACGAAAATAATGCAGTGAGTGGTGGATGACGGATATGTCAGTGTAGTGGTGGATGACGGAAATATGTTACATGTGTAGTGGTGAGATGACGGATATGTCATGTGTAGTGGTAGGATGGACGGATTGACATGTGTAGTGGTGAGATGACGAATATGAATTGTATGGTGGATGACGGATTATGTCATTGAGTGGATGACGGAATAGTCATGTGTAGTGGTGAGATGACGATTGTCATGTGTAGTGGTGAGATGACGGAATCTGTCATGTGTAGTGGTGGGATGACGGAATATGTCATGTGTAGTGGTGGGGTGACGGAATATGTCACGTTTAGTCGTGGAATGACCCAATATGTCATTTGTAGTGGAGGGATGACGGAATATGTCATGTGAAGTGGTTGGATGACGGATTATGTCATGTGTAGTGGTGAGATGACGGAATATGTCATGTGTAGTGGTGAGATGACGGATTATGTCATGTGTAGTGGTGAGATGACGGATTGTGACATGTGTAGTGGTGAGATGACGGATTGTGACATGTGTAGTGGTGAGATGACGGAATATGTCATGTGTAGTGGTGAGATGACGGAATCTGTCATGTGTACTGGTGGGATGACGGAATCTGTACTGTGTATGGTGGGAATGACGGAATATGTGTGAGTAGTGGTGAGATGACGGAAAATGACATGTGTGGTGGTGAGATGACGGAATATGTATTGTGTAGTGGTGGGATGACGGAATATCTCATGTGTGGAGGTGGAATGACGGAATATGTCATGTGCAGTGCGATGACGGAATATATAATGTGTACTGGTGTGACGTTGGAATATGTCATGTGTGGTTGAGATGACGGCATTTGTCACATGTATTGGTGGGATGACGGAATATGTAATTTGTAATGGTGGGATGACGGAATATGTCATGTGTAGAGGTTGGATGACGGATTATGTCATGTGTAGTGGTGAGATGACGGATTGTGACATGTGTAGTGGTGAGATGACGGATTATGTCATGTGTAGTGGTGAGATGACGGAATATGTCATGTGTAGTGGTGGGATGACGGAATATGTCTTATGTAGATGTGGGATGACGGAATATATTTTGTGTAGTGGTGGGATGACCTAATATGTCATATGTAGTGGAGGGATTACGGAATTTGTCATTTGTAGTGGTGGGATGAAGGAATATGTCATGTGTATTGGTGGGGGATGAAGGAATATGTCATGTTTAGTGGTGGGATGACGGAATATGTGTGCGTAGTGGTGAGATGACGAAAGATGTCATGTTTAGTGGTGAGATGACGGAATATGTCATGTGTAGTGGTGGGATGACGGAATATGTCATGTGTAGTGGTGGGATGACGGAATTTGTCATGTGTGGTGTGATAACAGAATATGTCATATGATGTGGGATGACGGATATATGTGCGTAATGTTGAGATGACGGATTACGTCATGTGTGGTGATGGGATGACGAATATGTCATATGTGGTGGGATGACGGAATATGTCATGTGTAGTGGTCGTAATACGGAATATGTCATGTGTATTGGTGGGGGATGAATGAATATGTCATGTGTAGTGGTTTGATGACGGAATATGTCATGTGTAGTGGTTTGATGACGGAATATGTCATGTGTAGTGGTGAGATGACGGAATATGTCATGTGTAGTGGTGAGATGATGGAATATGTCATGTGTAGTGGTGGGATGACGGAATATGTCATGTTTAGTGGTGAGATGACGGAATATGTCATGTGTAGTGGTGGGATGACGGAATATGTCATGTGTAGTGGTGAGTTGACGGAATATGTCATGTGTAGCGGTGGGATGACGGAATATGTCATGTGTAGTGGTTGGATGACGGAATATGTCATGTTTAGTGGTTGGATGACGGAAAATGTCATGTGTAGTGGTGGGATGACGGAATATGTCATGTGTAGTGGTTTGTTGACGGAATATGTCATGTGTAGTGGTGAGATGACGGAATATGTCATGTGTAGTGGTGATTTGACGGAATATGTTATGTGTAGTGGTGGGATGACGGAATATGTATGGCTAGTGGTGAGATGACGGAATATGTCATGTGTAGTGGAGGGATGACGGAATATGTCATGTGTGGTTGTGGGATGACCGAATATGTCATGTGTGGTGGTGAGATGACGGAATATGTCATGTGTGGTGGTGAGATGACGGAATATGTCATATGTAGTTGTGGGATGACGGAATATGTCATGTGTGGTGGTGAGATGACGTAATATGTCATGTGTAGTGGGGAGATGAAGGAATATGTCATATGTAGTTGTGGGATGACGGAATATGTCATGTGTAGTACTGGGATGACGGGATATGTCATTTTTAGTCGTGAGATGACCTAATATGTCATGTGTAGTGGTTGGATGACGGATTGTGTCATATGTGGTGGGTTGACGGAATATGTCATGTGTAGTGGTTTGATGACGGAATTTGTCATGTGTCGTGGTGAGATGACGGAATATGTCATGTGCAGTGGGATGACGGAATATGTTATGTGTATTGGTAGGATGACGAAATATATCATGTGTGATTGTGAGATGACGGTATATGTCACATGTATTGGTGGGATGACGGAATATGTCATGTGTAGTGGTAATGTGGCGGGTTTGTGTGTTATTTTTGTGGGATCGAGTCCAACCGATAGCTCAATGGTCTGGATTTGAATTAGAATGCGCGCTATGGCTCTCGTTACCAGCTGCACCACTCAATCTCTAACACTAACGGCTCAGCTTTAATCTAGGGGGTCATTAAAAATTGCCTTAGGGTCCGTTATAACTTAATTGTATTAATAACATGTGATTCAAGATAATAGTAACGCCCAGTGCAATAATAACAATTCTATACATAAAGTTTAATTAGATTGTGACAGGAAAAGATAGAAAGAATAAGTATTTATTTGATATCAGGAAGAATAGCTCTAATTGAGTGGATCTAATTCATTATTTATTTATCTATTTATTTTGATATAATCATTTGTGTCTGTGGAAAAACATTTGAAAATGGTATAAGCCCGTTTGGCTTATCTTTATTCCGCCGGCTTGCTTGACTGAGGCAAATGTATCAGCTAGTTCCAGGGTTGGCGCGTGTTGTAGTTAAAGGCTGACATCAGGGGTTTACCGCTATCCATGGACTGGGATGCAGGGATTCGGCACGACTGGGTACTCCAAGGACACGGAAAAGGACCTCCAGTTAAGAGTTAAAACAACAAGGTCTTAGAACCAATCGAGTTTGTCTTTCGCCACCGAATCGTCCTTGAGCGACACATCATAATAGCCTTTATTTGCCGACAAAGGCAAGAAGAAGCAGTAACTCCATGATAATGGTAGTTAGTATATAAGTAATAAACATCAACTGACAGTCGATCTATCTTACATGATGAGAATTTAACAGGGTTGTGTCCCTGGTATTTCTTTATTTATTTTTATTAATCATAATTGAGGTTATGATGTGTGGCCGGCGATTGGCTGTAGGGTACAGACATTCAAGCAATATACATATTGAATATAAATGAAATGATAGCATAGATCATAAGCAAATGTTAACTATAGTATAAGATACATATAGATATAGTTTTGTACAGGTATTCCAACTTCCGAACATCCATGGAAAAGCACATATATATATATATATATACAAACTATAATAATAAACGACCAAAATTTCCGTTAGAAAGATTTGGGGCTTTATTGGAGAAAGGCTGTCCATGTTTGAGTATTTTAAATGGAGGTGTTAATCAAATATATGTCTCGTCCACTAGGTTTGAAGTGGTTTTAAATGAGACACTGACGAATGATAAGGAAACACACAGTGAAAGAAAATCGTTCGTCACATTCTCCCCCTCTTGAAAAATCTCCTTGTGAGATTAAAATTAAGTCTATTTTAAGATCATCTGAGAATTGTGGACAATAGTGGAACGTTGTGGTGCGTTTCTAAGTTTTTCCACATTTTTCAATTGGGGCGTAACTGTTCCCTGTTGCAGCTCGTGTCCTAAAAATTCTAAGTTGCGATACCCCAACTTACATTTTGTCGGGCGTGCTGTGAGCCCGGTCTCCTTTTGGCGTTCCAAGAGAGCATTGAGAGTTTCCAAATGTTGTGGCCAGTCCTCTGAGACTATGAGTAGATCGTCCATGAAATGAACTATGTTGTGACGTTTGACAAGCGGTTGCAACAACTCAATCATCATTTTTGAAAATATACTTGGCGCGTTATGTAGTCCAAATGGCATGACATTGTAGTGGTAGTGGCCTTGATGTGTACTGAAAGCAAGGTATGGCCTCAGATGTTCCGGAATTGCTATCTGATGGAACCCACGGGATAAATCCACCTTAGAAAAATATTTGGCTTTGCTAAGGCGAGAAAACATTCGTGCCGTGTTTGGTAAGGGCTTAGGTTGAAATTGAGTGACGGCGTTGAGCCTCCGGAAGTCCACGCAGACACGGTGTTCTCCACTAGGCTTGCGAACCAGTACTAGAGGAGCGCTGTATGGCGAATCGGATTTAGATATTATGCCAGCTTTTAACATGGCCTGCATTTCTTCCTCGATTACTGTCTCTTTTGCTATAGGGACTGGGTAGGGCTTACATCGTATAGGCTTGTGGACAATTAAGGTCATGTCAAAATTTACGATGTTGGTCCGTCCTGGCTTGTCTGTCAGAGTGGGTGAGTGTTGAATTAAAATGTCTTGCAACTCGTTTTGTTGCGTCTCAGACAGCTCTTGGTTGATGGCAACATCTGTGTGTCTCTCCTGTCCGACCAACGGTAGGTCTGGTGCCAAGTGCTCCGTGGCGGGAATTTCCTCTGCCACCATCATGACCATGAGGTGAGAGAAGGGAGGTCTGTCGACAAATTTTTTGAGTAAGTTAATGTGGTATGTTTTTTCCTTTCCATCCACATTGACGACATAATTTGTCCTTGACTTCTTCTTAATGATGGTATAAGGGCCTTGCCATTGGATCTGCAGCTTGTGGGTTCGCTTGGAAGTAAGAGCAGAGCTTTATCTCCTTCCTGTAGTTCGCGGTCCATTGCTTTTTTATTATAATATTTCGCCTGCTTTTTCCGTGCCTCTCTGAGGGTGGAAGCGGCGATTGACCAGCTTGTGGTTAGTCTGTCTTTCAGGTCATTAACGTACTGGGAGGCATTTTTGACCGTTTCATCCACATCATCTTCTGTCCAAAGCTTTTTTAGCGCCTCAAGGGGTCCTGCAATGGGTCGTCCGAAGAGTAGGGTTGCTGGAGGAAAGCCCGTAGAGGTGTGTGGAACCTCTCGGTAAGCATAGAGGGCTGGGACGACGAAGGTATCCCATGTTTCCGGCCTGTCTTTCACTAACTTTTTTAACATTAAAATTAGTGTTCCATTAAACCGTTCCACTTGTCCGTTGCTCTGCGGATGATAGACAGAGGTGGTCAGGTGCTCAGTGTGGAGTAGGCGATAGACATCTTCCATAAGTTTGCCACATAACTGAGACCCATTATCCGTCAGTATTTGTTTCGGGAATCCGAGTCGTGAAAATATGCCTATAAAAGCGTCGGCCACTGTCTTTGATTCTATGCGCGGTAGCGGTGTCGCCTCGGCCCACATCGTGCATGTGTCCACGAGGGTCAGTATGTACATGTTTCTCTTTTTTGTTAAAGGGAATGGTCCGACTATATCAGCGGCAACGCGTTCAAAAGGAGTGCCTACAATTGGCATCTCGCCTAAGGTCACTGGGACTGTGTAGGTCCGAGCAGATTTCCGCTGGCAGATGGGACAGGATTTGACGAAACGCTTAATGTCTTCAGTGATTCCGGGCCAATAATAGTGAGTTGTGATGCGCTCTGTTGTGGCTGCTGTTCCCATGTGTCCACTAAACGGAATATTGTGTCCCATTTCCAGAATCTGTCGACGATGAGTGGCTGGCACGACAAGCTGAAGGCGGTCTTGACAGGCAACTCGATATAGTAGTCCACTTTTGATTACAAACCCTTTTTTTCTCGGTGTATCGCCTTTTCCCGTCACTTTGGCGAAGCAGCGTGCTAGCGTTGTATCCTCGGCTTGAGCCTTTTTAATTTCTTTTGGTCCTGGATTTGGTAATAGAGTTGGTAATTCCTGTTGAACCTGTGCCCTTGTCTGCATGGGACAAGCGTGAACTGGGTGCTTCGGCGTTCCAAAAAATACATATTTGCATCCAAGGATGAGAGGGTGAGTAGGGGCGTCTAAAACTCCAGCAGGTATTGTTCCTACTACGTAGGGAGAGGAAATTTCGATATTGGCTATCGGAAGTGACAGAGGTGGGGTGTCTTTAGTAGCGCACTAAATATTGATAATTTCGTCCGTGAACTGGTCTGGCCGAACTAGGTCGCGTGCTACGACCGCGTGAAAATCTAATCCCGTGTCGTAGAGAACGGTCACATCCTTCCCATTCACTTTGACTGTGTCAACGACTGGAGGGTGATCCGACGGTTCTTTTGTTTTTAGAGGGTGATCGTCAGAAGTGCGTCCTACGTTGGCACTGACCGGTTTTCCTTTCTGATGACCGTTACGTTTGTTATCGCGACAGCATTCCTGTGTTGCATGTCCCTTCATATTACAGTTCTTGCAATATAGGTGTTGTTTGTGTTGTGTTGTGTTACTTCTTTCGTATTGGTTATTGTTGTTTTTCTTTCCGTATGGTGACGGAAATTTGGTTCTCTCTTCATATGAGGTGGGCGGTTTTTGAATCTGGTGTTGTCTCCTTTCTGTGAGGTAATTTTCTTGCGCTGTGGCAAAACGGTCAGCACATGTTACTATATCGTCCAGTTTATGAGCGCCTTGCTCATCGACAAACCGACGGACATCCAGGGGCATTGCTTCTCTCAGCTGTTCCACCATGATAAGCTGGTTTAATCCCTCATAAGTGTTGCCAGATAGTTTTAACCATTGTTGGAGGCTGAGTTGAAGATGATCTGCCAACTGGTGGTATGTTTCATGTCTGTCCTTCTTTAATGTTCGGAATATTCTACGATAGGATTCTGCGCTGACATCAAAATGTCTCAGTAGAGATGACTTTAACTCCTGAAAGTTATTTTTGTTGTCCTGTGTGAGGCGAGTATAAATATCATAGGCTTTGCCCTTGAGATGCTGAGACGCTTTGAGTGCCAATTTGTCCTCCGGAAGATCATATGAGATCGCTAACTCCTGGAATCCCGTTAACCATTGATCAATCCCTTCAATGTATGGGTTGAAAGTTTCTACTGGGAACGACATTACTTTATCAATGCTTCCATTGCCCTGACTAGATGGAATGGGGCTATGGGTAGAGAGTCTGTTTTCTGCCATGTCTCTTGTTAAAGACATTTTAATTTCCTTTTGGCGTGTGCGCTGCATTTCTGCCTGAGCACGATCTCTCTCCAGTTCCCGATCTTTGTCTTTCAAAGCCTGTTCATGTTTTCGCGTTTCCTCCGCTTCTTCTAACACGCTTCTCCTTTTCCTCCTCTTTTCTAACACGCTTCTCTTCCTCTTCAAGTCTAGTAATCTCCCTTTCTGCGTTTTCATTGACATAGGCAGATAACTGTTCACCAGAAAGGCCCAATTCTTTTCCTAACTGGATAAACTTGCGCCTAATTGTAACACCAGTAGCCATGGCTGATTAATTACAGATTGAACAACTGCAGAAGGTGAATGATAATGATGCGATAGATAGGAGGAGTAGAGCAGAAAGTAAACAAATAGAACTTTGCCAGTAAGGGTTAAATATGAATGAAGACGATAGTGAAGTAAGTCACAACACACTGTTGAAAAGTGCTAGGTTTCGCTAAGCCAAATTTTAATATATGACACACACAGTGACACGATACTTAGAAAGAGTAGTTATTGCATGGGGCTTAATTTGGCGTGCTCGTGTCCATGGAGAGATAATACTATTTACCGTTACACGTGTAAACAACAACTTGCAAGATGGCCTAACTTGAAGTTTAGAGTGACTGTAATTTTTAATTAAGATATGTTTAACTTAATTTTTGAAAGGGCGGGGGGTATCTCTCGGCTGAAGGTCCAAATTTTATGGCAACAATGGCATAACACAGGTGGCAATGAAATAACAATTTATGTTTTGTAAACTGCTTTAAAATTACGTTGCCTAATTATGCATAATTAAAATAACATGGTTGTCATAATCATAATCATAAATCAGTGTTAGTAAACTAATTATCGATTAGTGAAAATATAGAAAAATGGGCATGTTCCAATTTCAAATGTAACCACAGTGACTTTCGATAATAAATAAGATTTCTTCCCTATGATATTTGTAATTAATTAATCAAATGATTTATTGATTGGTTTGATTTAAGGTAGATATATTTACGAGCCCCCCAATGTAATGGAATGTTATTGTTAAATTGAGATAGTAGCAGAAGTAAAGAATGGGTGTTTAAATATTATATCTAGATTAATGACTCACATATTATATTATATTGAAGATTCATAATCCCGGACGAGTCCCCTTAGGATCCCTTATAACTTAATTGTATTAATAACAAGTGAGTCAAGACAATAGTAACGCCCAAAGCAATAATAACAATTCTATACATAAAGTTTAATTAGATTGTTACAGGAAAAGATAGAAAGAATAAGTATTTATTTAATATCAGGAAGAATAGCTCTAATTGAGTGGTTCTAATTTATTATTTATTTATCTATTTATTTTGATATAATCATTTGTGTCTGTGGAAAATACATTTGAAAATGGTATAAGCCCGTTTGGCTTATCTTTATCCCGCCGGCTTGCTTGATTGAGGCAAATGTATCAGCTAGTTCCAGGGTTGGCGCCTGCTTGCAGAGTTTTCTGGACGTTGGTGTCCCGATTGCTCAGGTGGTAGACCTGATTTACTCGCAAAGGGATTGAGATCTATCCCGAGTGCAGTCGAGCACCCCTGTGCACTACGAGGGTACTGTGTAAGTCCTATCCAACAGTAGAAAGCAATTGCTAGTGTTAGTTTCACGCAATAGAAAATGGGATAAACTCAGGCTCCACTTTTCAAACAGCTACGATTGAGTTTTTGTACCATCAGGAACCTTATCCCTAAAGATTTGTCTTATCTCCTTTCAGCGTATCCCGCATTTTGCAGGGTTACCATAACGAATGCCACATCTCCATGCATCTCGGTTCATAGCATCATCTTCCTCCAGGCCCAGTTCATTCATATTGTCCTTTACCTTATCCCACCATCTAATCTTTGGGCGTCCAGATATTTCTTATAAATCTCCGTTAATAAATTGCTTGATGAAATAATATAATATCTTCGTAGTATAATTTTTCAGAATAAAAACAACTAAACAAAAGTTACTGTGAGACTTTTGAATATGATTTGAACCTAGAGTGCAATGTCTCATAGCATTAAGATGCATCATAACACCTCCCCTCTAGCCTGAAAGATATTGAATGCCCAACTTTCTAAATATCTAAATAGACCCACATATCTTGAACTTAATTTCACTGTTGTTGAAAATCAATTGGTATTTAACAGGGCTCGTCCTTCTTTATAACAATGATAGTATAATAATATGATATCCTTATATAGAGCCCTTTAATCCGCTGACAAGTGCTCTATGTCGCTTTACATTCACTCAGACTATATAAAATAGCATACAAACTAACACGCTCACACACATAAACCCGTACACCCACATACGGAAACTATTCCGCATATTCCATAAATTCTTTACATACTCGTTACTGCCTTAAATTAAAACATGAAGCCTATTAATTGTTATTTTCTAAATAATTCGGAATTCAATTTCTTTTTTCTATCTAAATTTTTACTTCTTTTAGTATTATAAGAAAGGGAATTCCACAACCCGGTCGCAGTCCGGAGGCAGAGTAAGGGAATCCCATTCGTAGGCCTGTGGTCCTTAACTTGAAAAATATCAAAACTAACCTCTTTAAAAAATATCTTCCGAAATGTGAACTCCTGTAGAAATTGTAAAAAAAAATGTTTCATTATCAAACACGATTAACATAAAAGAGCACCTTGGTCTCTATAGGCAGACAGATAGTGACCAAGGCTAGAAATGAGCGCTTCATTGAGTTAAAAAGTATTGAAAGCTCCGTTAAACACATGGAAACAAACAAAATAAACAATCCAGGGTCGTCCATGAACACCAAACTCCGCATTCTTTCCCCAATTGTAGTCATCGAGTAGCCTCTACAAACCCTGATGCTATGTCTGTTTCGACTAGGGGCAGTCCTATTTATTGGTACAACAGGAGTATCATAAGCGTTGAACTTGGTTAACTGTGGGTGTGGGGGGTAAACTTCCAGCATCACGTCATGGTTTTTTTAACATCATTTCTGTCAGGCTTGTCCTGTTGCACGTCATCACTCTTTACAACATTTTTTTCAGGCTTGTCCTGTTGCACGTCCTCATTCTTTACAACATTTTTTTCAGGCTTGTCCTGTTGCACGTCCTCATTCTTTACATCATTTTGTCAGGCTTGTCCTGTTGCACGTCATCACACTTTACAACATTTTTTTCAGGCTTGTCCTGTTGCACGTCCTCATTCTTTACAACCTTTTTTTTCAGGCTTGTCCTGTTGCACGTCATCACTCTTTACATCATTTTGTCAGGCTTGTCCTGTTGCACGACCTCATTCTTTACATCATTTTGTCAGGCTTGTCCTGTTGCACGTCCTCATTCTTTACATCATTTTGTCAGGCTTGTCCTGTTGCTTGTCATCACTCTTTACACCATTTTGTCAGGCTTGTCCTGTTGCACGTCCTCATTCTTTACAACATTCTTGTCAGGCTTGTCCTGTTGCACGTCATCACTCTTCGCATCATTTTGTCAGGCTTGTCCTGTTGCTTGTCATCACTCTTTACACCATTTTGTCAGGCTTGTCCTGTTGCACGTCCTCATTCTTTACAACATTCTTGTCAGGCTTGTCCTGTTGCACGTCATCACTCTTTACATCATTTTGTCAGGCTTGTCATGTTGCACGTCATCACTCTTTACATCATTTTGTCAGGCTTGTCCTGTTGCACGTCCTCATTCTTTACAACATTTTTGTCAGGCTTGTCCTGTTGCACGTCTTCATTCTTTACATCATTTTTGTCAGGCTTTTCCTGTTGCACGTCCTCATTCTTTACATCATTTTGTCAGTCTTGTCCTGTTGCACGTCATCACTCTTTACATCATTTTTGTCAGGCTTGTCCTGTTGCACGTCCACATTCTTTACAACATTTTTGTCAGGCTTGTCCTGTTGCACGTCTTCATTCTTTACATCATTTTTGTCAGGCTTGTCCTGTTGCACGTCCTCATCCTTTACATTTTTGTCAGGCTTGTCCTGTTGCACGTCCTTATTCTTTACATCATTTTGTCAGGCTTGTCCTGTTGTACGTCATCACTCTCTACATCATTTTGTCAGGCTTGTCCTGTTGCACGTCATAGTTCTTCACATCATTTTGTCAGGCTTGTCCTGTTGCACGTCATCGTTTTTCACATCATTTTTGTCAGGCTTGTCCTGTTGCACGTCATCACTCTTTACATCATTTTTGTCAAGCTTGTCCTGTTGCATGTCATCCCTCTTTACATCATTTTGTCAGGCTTGTCCTGTTGCATGTCCTCACTCTTTACATCATTTTGTCAGGCTTGTCCTGTTGCACGTCCTCATTCTTTACAACATTTTTGTCAGGCTTGTCCTGTTGCACGTCATCACTCTTTGCATCATTTTGTCAGGCTTGTCCTGTTGCACGTCATCATTCTTCACATTATTTTTGTCAGGCTTGTCCTGTTGCCGTCTTCATTCTTCACATCATTTTTGTCAGGCTTGTCCTGTTGCACGTCATCACTCTTTACATCATTTTGTCATGCTTGTCCTGTTGCACGTCCTCACTCTTTACATCATTGTGTCAGGCTTGTCCTGTTGCACGTCCTCACTCTTTACATCATTTTTTCAGGCTTGTCCTGTTTCACGTCCTCATTTTTTACATCATTTTGTCAGGCTTGTCCTGTTGCACGTCCTCATTCTTTACAACGTTTTTGTCAGTCTTATTCTTTATTGATGTAATATGAGAACCATATGCATTAAACTTGGGTAACTGCCAAAATTCCTGCTACACGTCCTCATTCTTTACATTGTTTTTTTTTTCCAGCCTTGTCCTGTTGCAAGTCATCACTCTTCACATCATTTTGTCAGGCTTGTCCTGTTGCACGTCCTCATTCTTTACATCATTTTGTCTGGCTTGTCCTGTTGCACGTCCTCATTCTTTACAACATTTTTGTCAGGCTTGGCCTGTTGCACGTCATCACATCATTTTGGTCAGGCAAAGTCTGGTTGCTCGTCCTCATTATTTACATCATTTTTGTCAGGCTTGTCCTGTTGCACGTCATCACATCATTTTGTCAGGCATACTCTTGTTCTCTCCCAAGGAGATAGTCTGAGCCCGATTCTGTTCACAATATACTTAGAACACGCTCTGAAAGTTCGAAAAGTCATTTCAAAACCAACGACTCATATTGAGAATGCAATCCCTAGAGAAATCACCTATGCAGATGATGTCGATTTTATTGGATCAACACCAGCAAATATAGACATCATACAAAATACCCTCATGAAATATAACCTCCAAGTCAATGCCAATAAAATCGAATTTACAACAATATCGAGGAACAAAGAGGAATGGAAAAGAACAAAGAAAGTCGGCTCACTAATTGGAGATACCGAGGATGTGCAAAGAAGAAAACAGCTATCAAACGCCGAACTCAGTAAACTCACCAATGTATGGATTAGAGGTGACAAAATAAAGAGAAAAACCAAACTGAAACTGTACCGTGCTCTTGTAAAACCGGTACTTCTGTATAACTGCGGCACTTGGGCGTTGACAAAATCCGAAGAAGAACATCTGGAAGCCTTCCATCGCATACAGCTAAGAAGGGTACTGGACATCAAATACCCAAAAAAGATCTCAAATGAATCACTCTATAAGATCACAAAAGAAAGACCAATCTCCCTTGACATTTTACAACAACGATGGCAACTTTTTGGTCACATACTACGCAGGGACAAAAACATACCAGCTAACCAAGCCATGTCGAGATACTTCCAAAAACACGGGAACCTTTTCAGAGGAAGACCGATCACAACACTCCCTGTGATCCTAAACAAAAACCTCACAACACTTGGACAAAGCATTAGTCTCATAACGGCAGGGAACCTTGAAAATCTGAGAACCCTAGCAGAGGACCGGCATTATTGGAGACACCTCACACAGGAAATACTGGAAACAGCCAAGGCGACCCGATCTTTCGGTCGAGACGCGAAAGGCATCTAAGTCAAGTAAGTCAATACTCTTGTTGAACGTCTTCATTCTTTACATCATTTTTGTCAGGCTTGTACTGTTGCACGTCATCACATCATTTTTGTCAGGCATACTCTTGTTGCACGTCCTCATTCTTTACATCATTTTTGTCAGGCTTGTCATGTTGCACGTCATAGTTCCTTACAGAATTTTTCGCAAGGCACTATTATGCCCCATTAAAATGGCACGTAGGTAATTCTTCATATTGAAAACAATTTGTTCCGTGACCTCTTAAAATATAGACCCGTCCACAAAAGACAACTCTTCTTCCTTTTCTACAAATTTTGGTTCAGAAACCCTGATGCTAGGTCGAGAAGTCTTTTTCTTTATTGATGTAATATGAGAACCATATGCATTAAACTTGGTTACCTGCCAAAAGTCCTGCTACACGTCCTCATTCTTAACATTGTTTTTTTTCCAGCCTTGTCCTGTTAAACATCATAGTTCTTCACATCATTTTGTCAGGCTTGTCCTGTTGCATGTCATCGTTCTTCACATCATTTTTATCAGCCTCATCGTCGCCACTATTGTGCGCCATCAAATTGGCACATGATTAATTCCTCAAATTGAACATAATTTAATATGTAACCTTATTTAGTCCAGACCCATCCTAAAACGACAACTATTTCCTCCGAATGATGATTCACAATCCATGATGATAGGTTTTTTTTTTTACCAGAGGCAGTCTCTTTCTAGATTGATACGGTATAAGAACTGTCTAACGTCCTGCCATATGTCCTTATTTTTTTACACAATTTTCTCCGCGTAGTCCTTTTGCACGTCATTGTTCTCTACATCATTTTGCTCCGGTTTATCGTCGTCACTGTTTTGTGCCATCAAAATGACCAGTAGGTGATTCCTCAAATCGATAATTGATCTGCACCCTAAAGCAATCCAGAGACGTCCACAAACAGTTATACTAACTTCCCTCAACCTTAGGATACCCGACCACAGAGTAGTCTCCACAAGCCCTGATGACAAGCCTTTTTACCAGGGACAGTTTTCGTTTTGATATGCACGACAGGAGTACCGTATATGTTGAACTTGGGTAACTTCAACATCAACTGCTACTCATCCTTGTTCTTTTCATCATTTTGGCAGTATTATCCAGTTTCACGTCAGAGTAATTCATCTTATGTTAGCTAAGATTGTTGACAACATAATGTTTTGTACATCCAAATGGCACTTTGTAATTCCTCTAACAATAACTCCTTTGATCTGTAACCTCATACAATTCAGAGCCGTCCACAAAAGACAGGCTTTTCCTTCCTCAAACCAAGTTCTTCACTTCATTTTTGTCACATTTGTTGACACCACAATTGCTATTTCCATCAAAATGGCAATTGTGTAATTCCTCAAACAGTAGATCGTTTGATCTGTAACCTCATGCAATTCAGAGCCGTCCACAAAAGACAGGCTTTTCCTTCCTCAAACCAAGTTCTTCACTTCATTTTTTGTCACATTTGTTGACACCACAATTGCTATTTCCATCAAAATGGCAATTGTGTAATTCCTCAAACAGTAAATCGTTTGATCTGTAACCCCATGCAATTCAGAGCCGTAATCAGTCGGTTTCAGAACATACACT
The DNA here is from genome assembly GCF_034508935.2 of Berghia stephanieae. Lineage (NCBI taxonomy): Eukaryota > Metazoa > Mollusca > Gastropoda > Nudibranchia > Aeolidiidae > Berghia > Berghia stephanieae. The sequence continues at coordinate 2,616,266 of NC_088371.1, read as the reverse complement.
TAGACGATTTAAAGAATTGACCTCAAACAATTCAGAGCCGTCCTCAAAAGACAAGATTTTCTTTCCTCAAACCAAGTTCTTCACTTCATTTTTGTCACATTTGTTGACGCCACAATTGCTATTTCCATCAAAATGGCAAGTGTGTAATTCCTCAAACAGTAAATCGTTTGATCTGTAACCTCATGCAATTCAAAGCCGTCCACAAAAGACAGGCTTTTCCTTCCTCAAACCAAGTTCTTCACCTCATTTTTGTCGCATTTGTTGACACCACAATTGCTATTTCCATCAAAATGGCAAGTTCCTCAAACAGTAAATCGTTTGATCTGTAACCTCATGCAATTCAGAGCCGTAATCAGTCGGTTTCAGAACATGACTTAGACGATTTAAGGAATTGACCTCATACAATTCAGAGCCGTCCTCAAAAGACAGGCTTTTCCTTCCTCAAACCAAGTTCTTCAGTTCATTTTTGTCACATTTGTTGACGTCACAATTGCTATTTCCATCGGTTTCAGAACATGTTCACTTTGCCAGTAAGTCGATATATAAATTTTAAATCAAAAGTATTTACATCATAGAGCTGCTATGGAGTTTCTATGCCGATAAATATTTACCAAAGCTAGAAAAGACCTAATAGTGTTGAAACCTATTAACACATAAAACCAAACCAACAATCTTTTGCATGCAGTTTTTGTTTTATATTCTTTATCATATTATGGTACATGTTATACTAACTTCATCAGTGTATTTATATCGTTCCTGTTGATTGATTGATAATCCTGAAGTGGACCTAATCCTTCATCAGAGGGTTCATTTAGTCCCTAGATCACACGCATGCTTTTGATAAAGTTATTTTTTTCCACTGAAACCGCAAGGTAAAAATAAACAATGGAAGTCTCTCTTCCTAGGAGAATAAAAGTAAAAGGGTTTAAGGCAGGCATACTGCCTAACCTCCCCACAAAAAATTAGGATACCTAGTCAGACAAGATTCATTTCCTGGAACATCAGAGGGATCAGATCAAATAGAACAGGATTGGACCTCCTCCTCCAGAGGAATCCTGATGTAGTCTGTCTGCAGGAAACAAAATTACCAGCAGACGTCTACACAGTAAAAGGATATACGGCCAATCATCTGATTCACTCTGATGGCCAGATAGCGTGTGGGGGAGTCTCAATTCTCACTAAGAAGAGCACCCCCACCGCTTGATACCAATAAGAACAAATCTACAGGCAATAGCAGTGAGAGTGACATTGCACAGACCAATCACCATCTGCTTTGTGTACATCCCACCAGATCACCGCCTCCAGTCTGCTGAGCTAGAGGGAGTTTTAAACCAACTCCCCCCCCCCCTCCCTATGTGATAATGGGAGATTTCAATGCTCACAGTCCTCTTTGGGGAAACACAGACACAAATCAGAGGGGAAAAGCAGTGGAGACATTCATAATGAAAATGGATGTATACTTGGCAAACGGTCTCGAGGCAACACGGGTAAATATTCACAATCTTACCACGTCTGCCATTGATCTCACTTTTTGTGATCCTACACTAGCTCCAGAGCTCTCCTGGACTGTGATCGATGACGATCACGTTCTGACCATTTTCCAGTCTGCCTCGACATCACCCCGACTTCAAGGGCCCCACAGCCCAAACGTTGGAGTGTTCGGCGAGCAGATTGGGAAACTTTCTCACAGGAGTGTCACAGACTCCTTACGACAGAGGTGGACAGATATGACAAATTCAAAAATATTCTAACAAATATCTTCAGCTCGACAATACCAACAACCCCTGGAAGACCGAGAAAACACAATCCCTGGTTTACAGAGGAATGTCGAGCGGCCCTATGGGAGAAGAAAAAAGCATACAGGAAAGCGATGAGATTCCCAATCCCTGAGAATTTCACAACATTTAGGAAACTACGAGCAAAGTGTAGGAAGATCTTCCGAGAAAACAAACGGAGATCCTTCCAAAACTCAAAAATAAATAGCCAGACACCCCTGAATAGGGTGTGGAAGATGTTACGGAAACTGAAGAGATCTGATAGTGATTCACTAAATCACTTGACACGTCCCGATGGATCCGTGGCTGAAACAGAACAAGAAATTGCCAACACTCTGGCCGAGAGGCTGGCGCACAACTCCTCGTCTGCACACCACACACACCACAATTTCTGCGCCATAAACAAAACGCAGAAAACACACCAATAAACTTTACATCTACAAACACTGAAGACTACAACAAACCATTTACACTTGAGGAGTTGGGTGCCTGCCTCCGTGACACAAATGTCACAGCACCAGGTCCTGACAACATCAGTTATGAAATACTCCGACATCTTCCACAAGATAGTCTGGTTGTCCTTTTGAATATCTATAACAAGATATGGACAGCACAGACTTTTCCACCTAGTTGGAATCTGGCCACCGTGATTCCAGTACCAAAATCTGGGAAAGACCATTCGGACGCTTCAAACTACCGACCAATCTCCCTCACCAGCTGCCTATGCAAGCTGATGGAGAAAATGGTCAACAAGCGTCTGATGTTCTACTTGGAACACAACAACTCCCTCTCCGACCTCCAATGTGGCTTTCGAAAGAACAGATCAACTGTTGATCACCTTGTTCGACTAGAGAGCTTCATTCGTGAGGCCTTTGCCAAAGGTGAGCACTTGGTAGCAAATTTCTTTGTCCTCGAGAAGGCCTTTGACACAACTTGGAAATTCGGAATCCTCAAAGATCTGCACAATCTTGGTCTACGAGGAAACCTTCCAATGTTTGTCAGAGCATTTTTAAACAACAGGTCCTTTCAGCGGGATCCACCTTTTCTGATCCGTTTGATCAGGAAGAGGGAGTTCCACAGGGTAGCATTCTGTCTCCCATTCTGTTTGAGATTAAAATAAACTCAATAGTGAATGCAATGAGACAGAATGTTGACTGTTCCTTATATGTTGATGACTTTCTTGTATGCTATCGAAGTAAATCGAGTATAGACACCATTGAGAGACAGTTACAACTCCAACTAAACAAACTGTCGGAGTGGGCAAATCTCAATGGTTTCTCCTTCTCCCCATCAAAAACAGTAGCTGTCCACTTCTGCCGAAAACGCACCACATCAGACAGCCTGACCTCAACAATTTCAGAATTTAGGTAAAGGACGAAGCCCGATTCCTGGGTTTGATCTTTGATAGGAAACTAAATTTCCTTGCCCATATCAAAGATCTCAGACTGCGATGCATGAAAGCAATGAGAATATTGAGAGTTCTGTCGAGCATGGAATGGAGTTCGGACTCTAACACTCTTCTAAAGATATACCAAACCCTTATTCGATCAAAATTGGACTACGCATCTTTTGTATACGGCTCTGCAAAACCATCCTACTTAGGAATGCTGGACCCAATTCATCATCAGGGACTGCGCTTGGCACTCGGGGCTTTCCGCACTTCTCCAGTGGCAAGCCTTTATGCTGAGGCAGATGAGCCACCTCTCCATCTCAGGAGTAATAAACTGGCTCTCCAGTATGTTACTAAGGTCACATCGCTGCACGACAACCCAGCACACAAACATGTACACTACACGGATAGGACACTAGAAGAAAAATTTCGCAAGCACCCAAAAATGACACCACCATTAGGTTGCAGAATAAAAAAAGACATCGCAGACATGAACATCAGTCTAGATAGGATACATCCATACGTCCAGGCAAAGACAACACCGTGGTCCATACATAGACCAAACATAAATTTGGATCTAACAAAACTCGAAAAATCACAAACAGATCCACATATTTACAAACAGACACTAAAAGCAATATTACAAACATACAAAAATTATACTCACATCTTCACGGATGGTTCAAAGAGCGCAGATGCAGTAGGATGTGCCTATCACTCATCGGAAGGCACAAGATCACTTCGCCTGAATAAAAATGTTTCGATCTTTACAACGGAATCGAGAGCAATCCTAAATGTTCTCCGTTTGGCTGAGAGATCGAATAAGAACAAATTCTTGATCTTGTCTGACTCGCTATCCGTACTTAAGGGGATCTCAAATTTTTATTGCATCGATCCAAGACTCATATGTATCTTGGAAGGTGCAAATAAATTATTTATTAAGAAAAAGAAAGTGTGTTTTCTCTGGGTACCTAGTCATGTGGGTATCCAGGGGAACGAAGAAGCGGATCGACTGGCAAAAGAGGCGGTGAGCCAAGAATTACAAGAGGGCAGTAAAATCCCGCACGCGGATTTAAAGATCAATATAAAAAAAACATGTCCGAAAGGAATGGGAACGATCCTGGAGTCGAGATGTACATAACAAATTAAAACAAATTAAAAGTGACCTCGGCCCCAGACCCAACTCGGGGCTAAAAAGAAGAGACGAGGTCAAAATAACTCGACTCCGGATCGGACATACTGCCCTCACTCACCGTTTCCTTCTGGAGAGGGATGAAAAACCCCTCTGCAGAAGATGTAACTGTGACCTCACAGTTCAACACATTTTAACTGAATGTACAGAATTAGAACAGATAAGGTCACAACATTATGATAACAGAGACTTGAAGTCTCTGTTCCAGTCGGTCGATCCGCTTACAATATTAAAGTATCTGCAGGAATGTGAACTCCTGCAGAAATTATAAATAGATATTTTTACAAAACAAACATGTAACTATTATGATTTTATAAAGATTTTATTACAACAGTACACGTTTTGAGCAGCTATGGCCCCTCAAGGCCGATAAAAATTGATAAAAAACAGAAACGGGCGCTTAAATGACCTAAATAGTGTCGAAAGCGCCGTTAAACACCTAAAAACAAACAAAAACAATGACGTGTTGAGTGCTGCAGACGATGGCTTAGTTTTTATTATTTCTTTCTTCTCGATCTGTCGGCCACACTCGACGCAAGCGGTTACAAAATTCTCATAAATAGATTAATCATGTCTTTTGGCATCTATAGCGCTTTCTTGGTTTCAGCTTTATCTTAGTGGTCGTTGCCGTCAAATATCACGTCTAAATCCCAATTGGGTGTGCCGCACGGTTTGGTTCTCTAGATTTTATTGTAAAGCGCAAAGAGCCCTTCACAAGGAATATGCACTTTATAAACGCAGTCTACCATTATTATTTATTATAAACATGCTCTTGAACAAGATGGAGCATTGGTTCTAATAATTGTTCCTAATATCTTCAGTATATCTTTATACAGTTACTTCGCCTATTTCTGCAATGAAAATATATCCCGGTCATTTTCACTATTTTCTCTTCTATCTTTGTTGCAGTAAAACATATTATCCTAGCATTTTTCTGTCAACATTATCAATGACTAAATGCGTCCCTTATTCTAAGGGAATTAACACCGGATGATACTTTTGTTGGCAAAAGATAATTGTTATCTCCCTTAACGGTCTGCATACTTTTAAGATTTACACGAACTGTCGTGTGATATGCACGATTAAATAAAATCATCGTTGCCGCTTTTAAGAAAAACCTTTTTTCCTTGTATTTCTTCCAATGTTAAATTTTCTTTCAAAGAAGTTAGAAAAGAGGAGTAAGAGAAGGAGCAGGAAGAGGAGGAAATGAAAAAATATGAAGGAGAAAAAAAGGTGAAAAAAAAGGAGAAAACGAAGAAGAAGAAGATGAAGAAGAAAAAGAAGAAGAAGAAGAAGAAATGAAAAAGAAGAAAAGAAAGGAAAAAGAAGAAGAGAAAAAGTAAGAAAAGAAGAGAAAAAGTAAGAAAACCAGAAGAAGAAAAAGAATGATGTGGTCGTGAAGGATAAAAAGAAGTGGATCATCATTATTATCATCATCTACATAATTTTCAACAATTTCATCATTATCATCATCTACATCATTATCAACATATCATATCATATCTCATCTACATAATCATCATCATCACATCAATCATCATCATCATCATCTATCATCATCATCATTATCATCATCATCATCATCATCATCATCATCATCATCATCATCATCATCATCATCATCATCATCATCATCATCATCATCATCATCATCATCATCATCATCATCATCATCATTCATCATATTATCATCTCATCATCATCATCATCATCATCATCATCATCATCATCATCATCATCATCATCATCATCATCATCATCATCATCATCATCATCATCGTCATCATCATCATCATCAACATCATTATCATCATCATCATCATCATCATCATCATCATCATCATCATCATCATCATCATCATCATCATCATCATCATTATCATCATCATCATCATCATCATCATTATCATCATCATCATCATCATCATCATCACCATCACTATCACCATCATCACCACCATCATCATCATCATTATCATCATCATCATCATCACCACCACCAGCACCACCACCAAACGACAATCACAATGACCCACCGGATTGTCACCAAAAGGGAGAAACCAGAACACCCCACCAATTCCCAATGTCCTTGGTAAGTATCTATTTCTTGTATTGTAATATTTCTGTTTTGATTATTTGTGTAGTGGGTTTGTTTTCTGACACGTCTTGGTTGGCCACAAATAAATAACAATGTGAAATTGAATGTAAGCTTCAATTCAATATATGAAAACAGATAAAATGGACGTTTCGGCTTTCCCCTTTATCAACAAAACAGGATGAATGAAACACTACAATTTAGAATTAGATAGTGTGGTAAGACGGCCATAACCCCATTATCTCATTCGTCTGTAGTGTTTCATTCATCATGTTTTGTTGATAAAGGGCAAACCCGACTATGATTGTTATAGGTTACAAATAACATCTTTTGGTACTTTACGTATATCCGGCAGGCAGATCTTGTGAGTTTATTAGGCAAACGCACAGCATCTATAAACAAACACATAACGTCCAACACACAAAACTATGTGTGACCTTAAATGTTTTTAGTCCGATTGATACTATTAGTGAGAAATGCTCATATTTAGTGAGTACTTTTCACTATCAGACGGTCGAAAACTAAAAATAATTTTAAAAAGATCAACTTCGTTCCTTCTTGGCTAAGAAACTCACAACATTGCCATCCGGAAGTATACCACCAGCACACAAAACTATGTGTAACCTTGATCTATTTTTTTGTCTGGTTAATTCTGTTGAGTGAGAATTACTCACAAACACGGATGGCAAAAACAATAACAAAGGCCTGAGTGACGTTATCTTCGTTCTATCTATAGATAGAACGAAATGACATGACGTCACTCAGGTCTTTGTTATTGTTTTTATCCTACCATTTTCATGATTTGTTCTCACCAAATTGTATCATTCAAGGTTACAATAGTTTTGTGTGTTGGTCCATTGTACTCCCGGATGGCAATGTTGTGAGCTTCTTAGCCAATACGCTTCAACAGTCGTAACGTCACTTTCCCTCGTAATGACGCATGGTAACTTAGTAACTGGCTCTAAACGATCGGAACAATGGCGGAAGCCCTTAAGAAATACTTATCCGACGAGCAAAAAGTGTATCCAGAGGAGAAAAACATTATAAATATGATCATGTTTTGACTTTTATACATTCTGATCACAAGACATATGAAACGTTCTAGCCAGCACGAAGAATAAAAAGTATGTTTTCTTTGTTTAGAACCACGATGGCCGTTGTTGCTGGGCGGCGTGACATCAGACTATTCAACATAGTTTCGTGTGCTCTACCGTTATATCCGGCTGGCGGATGTTTTTATTTTTTAAAAAAAACTAAACTCATAGCATCCATATATTGTTGAAGACTGAACACTCCTGGCTCAGTAAAAATATTTAGATAAAATGAAGATGACGTCACTCGGGTCTTTGTTATTTGTTTTCGCCATCCATGTTTATGAGTAATTCTCACTAAACTATATTATCCAGATAAACGTTCATGGTTAAACACAGTTTTGTGTGTTGGTCCGTTATACTTCCGGATGGCAATGTTGTGATATACTTAGCCAAGCGCATAATATCTATATCAACGACTCGAGAAGACAACCTCAAAATATGTTCTTAATATCAACAAACAAATACATAAAACACCGTGTTAAAACTGTGGCACGTGGTTAAGTGAACTACTCACCAACTCTGCCCTCCAAGACAAATCGTATCAAAGACAAAAACAAATGTAACGTTTTCCTTATGTAGTAAAGATGGAACAAAATTAAACTCACTCAGCCATTTTATTTCTCACTAAATTCTATGAATTAGACTTTAAACATTTAAGCAGACACATTGTTTTGTATGCTGGTTCATTATCCGGCTGGTTGAGTATTTTATCTAAACGCACTGCGTCAATAATGCCAGAGAGTGAGAAAGAGACTTTTGTGAGAAGTTATCACCTGTCAGTTGATATAAAACAATATGGCATAAGACTTAGTGACGTCTACCTCATTCATCGTCTGAAGTTGCACCTGAGATTAATATAAAACGACATTAAACTTCGGGGCTTTTATAGATAGTATGCAGATGACGTCACTCAGGCCTTTGTTATTGTTTTTGCCATCCGCGTTTGTGAGTTGTTCTCACTAAACTGTATTAACCAGACTATAAAAGTTCATGGTTACACAGAGTTTGTGTGTTGGTCCGTTATACTTCCGGATGGCAATGCTGTGAACTCCTTCGCCAAGCGCATTCTATTCTATAATCGCAGACGAAGCGTATCCGCATGAAGCCACATCTTTTCACTCATAAGGTGTTATTAACTTTTGTTTTTGGTAATTTACTTAAATTTGGCACGAGTTTTCGCAGGTTCTGACTTCAATTAGGTGATTACGTCCCATTAATTTCTTTCTAACAAACGGGGAAAGTTACGAATCCTATCAATAGATAGTTCGAAGATGACGTCACTCTTGTATTTGTTACTTTTTTTGTCATCCGCGTTTATGAATAATGCTCACTGAACTGTATTAACCCTACTATAAACGTTCATGGATACACACAGTTTTGTGTCCGTTGTACTTCCGGATGGCAATGTTATGAGTATCTAAGCCAAGCGCATACTATCCATAAACGTTCATGGCTACACACAGTTTTGTGTACTGGTCGATTATACTTCAGGATAGCAATGTTATTAGCCAAGCGCATACTATCTATAAGTGATGTTTTCCGACTTGGCATTGCATTTATAGATAGTATGCAGATGACGTCACTCAGGCCTTTGTTATTGTTTTTGTCATCCGCGTTTGTGAGTTGTTCTCACTAAACTGTATTAACCAGACTATAAAAGTTCATGGTTACACAGAGTTTGTGTGTTGGTCCGTTATACTTCCGGATGGCAATGTTGTGAACTCCTTGGCCAAGCGCATTCTATCTATACAAGGATATCTCAAAGTTTCTTGTCTCGATATGACCATTGTGGTCTCGGGTAATACCTGTAGAACACATCTTCGAGATTTACTCATAAAATGACCACAAACATAAACAAAAGCCCAACACACAATCCAAAACAAACTCATAGAATTTCAACTACCTGATTACACTTCCATTTTATTTTTAACCTTTGTACAAAAAACACCTTCCTAAATTTTTATTGATCTGATGTTTCGTATTTAATTCATGCCTTTGATAATTTGTTCCAGACTTACTTGAAACCAGGATTTGTTGCAGATTTGGACATTCCTTACTGTTATCTGTGGTAAGTCAGTGAGTTTATTTGCTATTCCACTATATGTAATTATTGGAGGTATTCGTGTGGCGATGTGGTCTGGTGGTATGACGCTCGCTTTTGGATCGGAAGGTCCTGGGTTAGAGCCTCGATTGGCGCATAGTTGAGTCATTAGAGAATGCTCTTTACTCCGATTTTCTCACCGTAGTCGGGTGTAAAATGAGTACCTGATCGTTAACAACTTGGTCATTAACAGCGTTGTCTCTGAAAAAAATGTAAATGTCGCCTAAAAGACATGTCTCGTTCTAAAAGTGCTGCTGTTGGCAAGGGACCCGTTGTTAAGCGCTTTGAGCACGTTTAGTGGATATTGCGCTATATAAAAAAGCTCAAGCTCATTGCTGGAGGTTTTCATATTATGAAATCGATGCTATCTTTCAAAGGAGTTAGAGCATTGTTCATCGGCAGATATGTTTCAAAAGGGGAGTCTTTCCACAAGTTCCTGGCAGTGAAGGGCAAAGTCCCGTTGAAAAAAAAAATACAACCCCCCCCCCCTTCCCGCACCCCTATCCCCCATCCTTTATACTGATATAATTAATATACTAATAGATAAGAAAAAAGATAATAGATAAATTAAATATCAAAGTGAAGCCAGTGCTAGGAACCTGTGGATAAACAGCCTTAAACAGCATCTGAATTAAGACTGTGTTCTTCTTTCAAATTGAATCGATGTCCCTCTTGTGATCTGCTAGAGCCTTCAACAAATACACTATGCTATCATTTATTATTATTTTATCCCTAAGTAATTTGTTCGGTGTCAACCTGTCTTTACAATTATTTAATTTGACCATCATAAAACTCATTTATTCGAAGTGGAATTAAAACGAGATTCAAGTAAAAAAAATTTCCAACAGTTTTGTACGTTTTGAATTAGACGTCTATATGAAAAGTTGTTTGTTTTGTATAAGACTATGGAATTCAAAAATTAAAGATTGATTATCATATTTTGGGGAGGACTTTCGTAGTTTCACAGCACGGGTTAAGAGGGGATTTTCTTTTTTTATCAAGGGGGGGGGGGGGGAGTAGACTCACAGAACTCCCCTCCCCTTTTTTTTTATCGAGGGGGGGGGGTAGACTCACAGAACTCCCCTCCCCGTTTTTTATCATCGGGGGGGGGGGGGGGGGGGGGGAGACTCACAGAACTCCCCTCCCCGTTTTTTATCATCGGGGGGGGGGGGGGGGGGGGGGGTAGACTCACAGAACTCCCCTCACCTTTTTTTATCAATGGGGGGGGGGGGCACCCCGCGAACCCCCATTTAACCCTAATAATACTATAACCTGATGAAACATAATGTTTGCCATCACTTGCAATATCAAAACTGATGGGGAACACTGTAAATAATAATGGCGTCGGCAGGAGTCTAACGACAATCGACTTAGCAATTTTTTTTGTAATGAGAAATTAAACTTATCTTAAATAGTAATAGACATTGCAACTAATTGAAAGTCCATATTGGCTAAAAGATTAAGTAATACGATAAAAGTGACGTGAAACTACGGAAGTCCGCTCTCTCTCTCTCTCTCTCTCTCTCTCTCTCTCTCTCTCCCTCTCTCTCCCTCTCTCTCCCTCTCTCTCTCCCTCTCTCTCTCCCTCTCTCTCCCCCCCCCCTCTCTCTCCCTCTCTCTCCCTCCCTCTCTCCCCCTCTCTCCCTCTCTCTCTCTCTTTCTCTTTCTTTCTCTTTCTTTCTCTCTCTTTCTCTCTCTTTCTCTCTCTTTCTCTCTCTCTCTCTCTCTCTCTCTCTCTCTCTCTCTCTCATATTTTCGTCCCTTTTACATTACATTATAGATCTGGACAGAAACAACCACCACAGGGGAAATAATCATTATAAAATGTGAATTTTCATTTGTTGCGATTAGCTCCCTTTGCTATTTGTCGGCTTTCTCTCTCTTTACATTAAATTTTTTTTTTTTTTTTTTGGGGGGGGGGGGGTAAGAATATGTGATTCGCTCGAACCCAGGATCTTCCAATCCGAAGGCGAGTGTCATACCATTAGACCACATAGTAGCCGAATATATTCAATCGAGTGTAAATACTAACGGGGGCCCCGATGGCTCAGTTGGTAGAACAATCGCGTCACACTCAATGGGGCCAAGATCGATCGAGATTTTTTTCTGATCTTCCTGTCCATCCAGCAGTGATTGCTGAGCTGGGTCTGTTTGATCTGGCGGAAAGAACTTTTTGTCCCATCCAAGGGATAGCAAGAAATCGCTATTGACGTTTCACGCTATAGACACCGGGGTAAACCGGCTCCATGGGCTTTATGGCTTTGCATGACTTTTTAAAGACTAACATCTTCACTCATTCAATCACTGTCCATGCTCACTGCTGCTTCCTAAAATACACTTTATACCATTGTCAACTAATCGTGAGCGGATATGTGGGTTAATGGTACTACACTCGCCTTCGGATCGGTCCTGAGTTCGAGCCCCGCTCTGAGCGGCGAATTGTCGAGTCTTTTGAAAAAGGCTCTTTACTCACATTCTCTCACCGTACTCGGGTGTAAAATGAGTACCTGACCCTCGACAGCGTTGTCGTTGTCGGGAAAAATGTAATATTACCTAACAGGTGCATGTCTTGTAATATGTTAAGTCTTGCTGTTTAGCCCATGATCCCTTGTAAACCGCTTTAATCACTTTTGTGGCTATTGCGCCATATAAATGCTCACTTTTCCATGTCATGGGAATTATACGCTTTTCACGTTGGTTCATTCACATTGCTGGCCTAGAGCATGGATCCAAGTCTTTTTTTTTAATTTAATAAAAAAGTAAATTCCATTTATTCATCCCTAAAGGGGTCTATTCCAAGGGTAGAGTGGAATAACCCAGGCGTCAGCCGCAGTACAGCGCCGCAACGTGAGCTAAGGCTAGGTGACTTGCTCAAGGCCACACAACGCGGCGGGTAGTCTAACTCGGTACCTTTCGGGTACGAAGCAAAGACCGTACCGCTGAGCCACGCTGTCGCATTTCATACAGAGCAAGCCAACTGTCAGACACAATATTTTGTAGCAGCATTCTCACAGTATTATCCTCATTGCTAATGACCACTTTTAGTGGACGTTGTGCTATATAAAAAAGATCACTTTTAATCTTATTTTTTTATTTCCTTAAAATTTCACAGCGAGTAACAGGAGGAGCTATTTAAAATAGGACAAGAAAAATGAGTGCCGAGGGGGATTCATCTAAGACATCAATTGAAAACGTATCGGAACCCGATCCAGACGAGAGCGCCAATTCAGAGCCAACTACGTCCAGACCGACTGAGTCCGAGTCAAATTCAGGTGTGCAACAAAATAAGCACCACGAAGATCCTAATTCGAACACAGCCAGTAGAGATATGAAAATGGAACATAGTGCGAAAGCGGAAGAAGTAGAAAGTGAAAGTAATAGTGATATTGGTGGTGGTCGAGGTGTTGGCGATGGTCGTGCTGATGCTCCTGTAAAAAAAGTGGTCAGATTCGCAGATGAAGTTGAAACTGAAAGCGAAAGTGTTGGAGATTTGAAAGCCGGGAGTGGAGAAACTGTGAAATCTGGAGAAACAGAAAAAATAAAGAAACGAAAGCGGGATAAGACGAAAGAGGAAGAGGAGATTGATGCCTTGGTGAGGGACATCGAGGCTGCCACAGAGACGGATGCAAGTGCTGGCAAATCTTCCTCTAAGAACGCTGGGAAGGGCGCCAAAGTTGAGAAAAAAAGTTTACTGAAAAATACAGGTGGTGATAATGAGGAAGGTAAAGACATCGCGACCAACAAACGCAAGAAAAAGAACAAGAAAAAAGATAACAGAAGCAATAACCCAGTTGGTGATGGCCTTCCTATTCCTAAAGATCCTAAAGTGAAAGATACGAGAAATGAGGATGAGCAAAATAATACGATTAGAGAGAAGGTGCAAGATGTAGTTCATGGCAAAGGAGAAAATGGCGGACAATTGAAACGAGAAGCGGACGTTTCTCCGGATGCTGATGAATCCATACAACGGCCCCATTCTCCCAGCAAAAAACCGAAAACGAAGAAAAAGACACCTAATGAATCGGACTTGCAGCAAACTGAAAATAATCCTGATTATGAGATGCGTTCAGATAAAGTTGGTTGTAAGAAAGGTCAAAGTGCACGAAAAACAAAGCCAAAACGTTTCATTAAACCTGGTAAAAAATCTGCCCCAAAGGGAAAACAACCAATACACGATGACGATAGTGACACTGAAGTGAAAGCAGGAGCTCCAACGGAAAGTCAAACAAGAAAGCGGAGGAGGAGGGAGAGGAAGAAAAAGTTTGTCCCAGAGAAATCCAAGGAGGAAGAAAACATAGAAGTGTATGACGTTGACTTTTATGAAGAAGAGAAAAGGATAACCCAAGGCTTGATCCCCAATCGCAGGTCCCCATTAAAAGAATGCCAAAGACAGGAAGAATCTTTGAATGAAAACAAAGATAACCAACTAGCAATAAATAATGATGATGTCAAAAAGGATGGCCCAAATCCTGATCATTCAGAAAAGCCAATAGACTATCAAAGCACAAAAAGTGTAGAGATTGATCCAGACCCAGATAAACAAATTCCAGAGACAGCAAACAAAGAAATTGAAGAAAATAAACAAAAAACTGTCAAGCAGAAGATTGACCGACTAGAACTTATGTTCTCTCGTCTCAGCCCTCAACAAAACATTTTAAAAGCGATCAAAAGTGATAACACGAAATCAAATGAAAATGAGAATGAGGCAGCGACTACATCTTGTACAACACCTAGATCCGTTTCTAAATCTAACAAACCCGAGCTTGTCATTCAAGAGGGAGTCGGAATCACATCAGTAAACACCGTGCTCGGTGTTGAAAGCGGTACGCCAATCAATACAGAAACAACTACTTCACAGGAAACTGGAAATGCTAAACAAAATTCAGAAGAGTCGCAAGAAGCAGTGAGTGATTTTGCTTTCAATGCGGATGCTGTGCCGAGCGTTGTAGGCCGTGAACGTTACATTGCACCAAAGATTCCAACATTTCCTCTTGAGGCTCAAGGCTACGTCAATCGGAATAATCCTAACTGGGAGTGGATTATGCGACTTCAGAGATGCAATTACGGGATGATGGAAGACACAGACTGGGCCTTCATTTATCTGGACACTTCTGATGAAGAGAGTGAAGGATTTGATTTTGAGTACGAATTTGAAAGCTACGTCAAATTTGATCAAAGTGTTCGTAGGGAGGCAGAGGGTGCCGAAAGTGAGAATCGTGAAAGAAGTAGCTGTTGTCATGAGGAAAAGAATCCTTGCCCTTTGGTGAAAGAGAATGAAGAAAAGACTGTTTATCCTGAGTCTATACCCAAACAACAACCACCTGAATCCCCTCAACCGATTGCCCTGCCTGAAATTGGAACTTTTCTCAACAAACCGCCTGGTTATCAGACCTTACCGTTAGAAAATGTAAGCCAGCAACAAGTTTTTGAACTCGAGCCTTCACAGACAGAGCTTTCTGCTGCCGCTTGTCCAGAACCTTTTATGCTTGAAAATAATGAACAGACAGCCGTTCCCGAAAAAAGCGCTCAGAAAGATGAAACAATACACACCGTTGGTCCTAGAAATTTGGTTTGCCACCCGATATTTTCTTTAAACAATCCACATTTTGTAAATGGCGTGGAGGAAAGAATCGGAGGACATGAGGACGCCGCAGATGAGAATATGACAACACCTAAAATGGAGTCAGAGGAAGTAAAAACGGTCGAGTCTGAGAAACAAGATGACGGAGTTGAAAAGCAAAGCGATTCTAATGTTGAAAAAGTTGAGATTGGCAATAAAGATGAAGGCATTACGGAAAACATTGCAGTAGACATTATCTTGGAGGGAGAATTGCCAGAAAATGATGGGGATTGTATGGATGAGGACATACAAATGACAATAGAAGATTCAAAAATAAATGGAATATACCAGGATTGTTCAAATACCATTTCGTCAGCTGGAATAGACCAGGTTTGTTCAAGTACCATTACGTCAGATATTGGAACAGCAAATGACACAAATGCTGAAAAAGTGGTTAGTTTTGATGTTGCTATGGATTCTGTCTCAACGAATGAAGATTGTAGTGAGGAAAGGAGTGACAGTACATTGTCTGCCGAAGAAACAGTGTCCGAGGAAACTGTCGTTGACGAAAGTAGTCTCAGCCCCGATGATATGAGGATTATCGAACTTGAAATCAGTGATAGTGATGATCTCAGAAATGTTGAAAATGGAGATGGTCAAGTTGTTGAAAGTTTTATGGAAAGTGAATCAAATATAGAACATATTCCAGAAAAAGATTTTATTGATGACAAAAGTTACAAAAATATACAAGAGTCTGTCAGAGACGTTCAGAATGACCAATCTAAACGTGGTGATTCTGATTCCGAAAATAAAGAAAATGAGTTGAATTTAGCTCAATTTGATAATGAAAGGGCTGAAAAAGTTTCTCACGAAGACTTTGAAAATATTCGTCTAGAACAACCTAGAAGAAAGTCTTTGGAGTCTTTAAGAGCATGCAACTGTGATGGAAACGTTGAGCAATGCAAATGTGTCATTGGAGATTCCAAGCTAACTGATGGATTCGATTGCAAGGATATCACAAACGTGTTGAATAATATGCCAAAAACTATAGAGAAAGTGTTGGAAGGAATTGATTCGTTCCACGAAAAGCAAGCACAATTGGTGAAAGAAAAATTGAACAAAGTTTGCGAAAACGCTTTTATGGAATATGATGTGAGCACCGTTGATGTATCGATTGAGTTGTGTGATGATGATGATACAAAAGTTTCTCCCATTCACACAAATGAAGAGCTCGCCAGTGTAAAAAATAGTTTTTCTTCAACTCAAGAAGAATTTTTACAAACTGTCGTTGAGAAAGAAATGAAGACTGAAAATAAAATGACTGTTTCCAAAAATAATGAAAATGCTGAAATGAATAGTTTGGAAACCAAACATGAAAGTAAAGATTATAAAGAAATTGAAAGCAAAGTTGAGAAAGATGCAGCGGATGTAAATAGCAAAGATTTAAGACCTTCATCAAAACGAACCAAACTGAAAGAGACGAGAATGACAAAGGAAAGTACGATAAAAGAATGCGACGATATTCCATATCGTTTTGTCCATTCATCCATTCAAGGGAAAAGCTCAACAGGAAGTGCATTGGTCAAAGTGGAAAAAATAGCAGATTATGGGAGTACACAATTTATACCATTTTTTGTCCCCAGCTGCCTGGTTGCCGAAAAGCCAAGCCCAATTATAACTAGTTTAGAACATCTGAAAGCCATAGAAATTAATCAGATGATAGCGGACGAGCAAGCAAAGCGTCATCTCATTTGCATAATTAAACAGGAAGATCAATTCGTGGTTGATTCTAAGGATGGTAGTAAGCAAAAGCAGAACCAGACTAAAGATGAAGACGCGAAACTTACAGAGGCTGGAAAAGATGTTGATGAAAAGGGAGCGAAATCAAAGGATAAGAAAACAGAAAACGAAAAAGGAGCAAAACCGAAATATAAGAAAACCGATAATGTAAAGAGAGCAGAACCAAAAGATGAGAAAACCGAAAACGAAAAGGGAGCAAGGCCAAAAGATGAGAAAACCGAAAACGAAAAAGGGGCCAGGCCAAAAGATAAGAAAATCGATAATGAAAAAGGGGCCAGGCCAAAAGATAAGAAAATCGATAATGAAAAAGGGGCCAGGCCAAAAGAAAGAAGACCAGAAAATCATGACTCCTCCTCGTCGTCGTCATCTAAAGACAATAGGAAATCCAAGGGAAAGTCAAAGTCAACACAAGATGAAGATGCCGAAGACGCTGCCATAAGACAAGAGTTCAGAGACAGAGCAATGGAACTCCTCAGTGAGGAAGCTGCTAAGTCGAGAGATGACGTTGAAGTCACCATCAAGAAACGAGGGAAAGTCGTTGATTGCGTCATCAATTTGGAACCGGATAACGAAAAAACAGCCGAATATATATCATCAGATTCCGCTCCCACAAACCAGCAAGACGATTTCATTTTCAAAAAGCCTAAAGCCATTCCCAAAATATCCAAACGTTGTCGAAAACATTTGAGGAAACGCTACCAGCCACCTGAAAACCCGAACGAAGATCCGCAAGCGAAAGAGGCGAGACTTCGTCAAAAGGCGGAGATTTCGTCTCAATTCAGGAGAAAGTTATCCGAGCTGCAGGACCATCGGAAGAAGGGTAAAATAGAAAGACATGAGAGACCTAGACGCCATGCTAGTGATGACATTCAGGAATATTACACGAAAGACGAAATAACCCGCCGGATTCAACAAAGAATCGAAGAGCTGTCGTCCAGAGCTAAGGAGAACGATAAGGAGATCAAGCATATCCAGAGAGTTCTTGGGCGGAGCGATTTCCCCAGGGATGAGCGGGGCAACGTCATTCCACACTGTCTCCACTGTGGCCGAGTGAGAGATCGATTACGACTGTGTCCCCGGTGCGATACGGCCCGATACTGTAGTCAGAGATGTCTCGAAGCTAATCACCCGGAACACAGGGATAGATGTAGTAAGTATTAGTTTGAAGTCGTTAGTTTAACATGAGTATCAATATATTTTATTAATTCATTCATTCATTGATTAATTAATTCTTCCATTCATTCATTTATTAATTCATTGATTTTTGCATTCCCTCGCTCATGAATAGATCATCATATTCATTTTATCAATTCATTAATTAATTCAATTATCCATACATTTGTGATTTTCATATATCCTTCAATTAATTCGTGCATCCCATCAATCGTTAATTCCTAAATCGATTCATTTATTTATCTATCCATCTATCTGTTCATCCATCCATCCATTTCATTCATTCATCCATCAATTCATTTACTTTTCAATTTTCCCATTTATTCATTCATCAGTTGATGGATTGATTCGTGTATTTATACTTTTCTACGTCTCTTTCTTTAGTACTGATTAATGATAGACAAAATGGGTCCCGATATCTCAGTTGGTAGAGCACTCGCTTTACACACAAAGGGACCAATATTGAACCCAGGTGCAGTCGAGACATTTTTCCGACCATCCGCCCCCCCCCCCACCCCCTTGTCCAATCATCAGGAAATGGGTAGTTGACTTTGTTAGATCTGGCGGAAAGTACTTTGCGATAGACTAGCGTCCTATCCAAAGGAAAGCAACAGTTGCTATTGTCAGTTTCACGCTATAGAAACGAGGATAAACTCCGGCTCCGTGGGCCCAATGGCTCTGAATCACTACTTTCCACTTAATTACAAGTTCGATAATGAAATTTAGTTAATTGCCAACAAATGAATTCTACATATTATAGATAATGTTATAGCAGTAGATAAAAGAATAACATATTTTACTTGGGATAATTCTATTTCTAATGGGTTTTTTATCTGCTCTCTCCAGTACGACTCCATCAATGGAATCAGACCCAGGTTCAGATCCCTCAATTCATGCAGACCATCATGGCCAGGTGCCTCATGAAGCTGGTCAGAAGGGTCAAGTTTGTCCCTGACCCTTGGATGGGTGAGTGGTTAGAAATTAACATTTAAAAAAAAATAAAATTCCCTTTACTCATCCCATAGGTGGGGAGAGGGCATTTTTATCGAGGGTCTAATCCAAGGGAAGACTTAACTCACCGAGGCGTCAGCCGCAGTGCAACGCCGCAAATTGAGCTGGGGCGACACAGCGCAGCGGTGTGTGATCAAACTCGAGCCGTGCTGTGCGCATGGAGTCTTTGCTCACATTTTCTCACCGTATTCAGGTGTAAAATGAGTATCTGACCGTTAACAGCGTTGTCTCTGTTTGAAAAAAAAATGGAACATTGCCTCCATGTTACGTGTTGCTTGACCCTTTTTAAAGCACTTTGAGCACATTTAGTGGACATTGCGCTATGTAAAATTTAAAGTATTTTTTTTATTGTCAACATCATCATCATCATCATCATCATCATCATCATCATCATCATCATCATCATCATCATCATCATCATCATTATCATCATCATCATTTCATCATCATTATCATCATCATCACCTCTCTCTCTCTCTCTCTCTCTCTCTCTCCCTCCCTCTCTCTCTCTCTCTCTCTCTCCCTCTCCCTCTCTCTCTCTCTTTTCCCCTACCTTCCCCACCCCCAGCATCTACCCCTTGAAATACCCCTTACGATTCCCATTCTACTTCCCACCATTCTCCAGAGGGTTGTGGTAGAGCCATTATTACCAAGGTCAACCGCCATTTCGAATTCTTCGGCAATGTAGCAGCTAAGTGTGAGGTATGCTTTGGTTTTCTTGATTTTTCTCTTTTCTCCTTTTTTCAAGTTAAAAAAATTAATCCTTTTTTAATCTTAATTTTTCTCTGTTTTTTTTTTTAAATATAAAGTTGTGTTTCATGAAACCGACTAAAGATTTTACTATTATGGCATAGACATCTAGTTTTAAAAATAAATCCTGGGTGGGGTTCCTGACCTCCCATAGTGGGCAGGGGGGTACATACTGTGTCTTCTATCCCCTTATATCTGTTTTCCAACATGCTTTCTGTCTTTGTCTTGGAATAAGATTACTTGGTTTTGTCCTGGCCCTGGTTGGAGTCCTAGCTGGGAGGGAAACAGTCAAATGCTTGGTTATTGTTTTGGGAGATGATATATTTTCTTTGTAAATCATCTCTCTGTTACGTATTATTATGTTATTTTGGATGTATAATGTAAGCATTTGAGTGTGTTCCTCTTTGTTGGATTTTGCGTTTGTGTCCGGATGAGACTTATAGGTGATCTCAAACTAAGTAAATTGGTGGTAGGCTCTTGCAATCTACAACTTATCCCTAGTTGTTCCCAATTCCCTTTTGTTTTTTCTTGGGTCCTTTAATTATAATTCTAGAACTTTTTACTATCCCATTTTCTTCCTTTTTACAGGCGCTGATATGACCTTAATGTGTTGCAAGCGCCGTAAAACCCATAAAAACCAAACAAAATAAATAAATAAATCAACCCAAAACAAACACATGTTTAAAATTTTGGTGAGCAAATTTGCTTCAAATATCGATCGACCGTTTGAAATGACCCTGACCTTGCCAAAAACTCTCAAACCTGGAATTTTGCAAAGTATCTTAATGTTTCTTGATTGTCTCGAAGTCCAGAGCCGGGGGAGTAGGCCAAGCATTTCACTGTGACCTGGAGTCCCAGGTTTGAGCTCCACTTGAGGCACTTTCTTTTGTTTTCTTCTTTTAGCAAGACTAGTAACACCCGCATTTGCCCACTTTCGACAAAAGGGCGATTCCTGTTGATATCAGAAGTTCGTTTCATGATATATATATATATATATATATATATATATATATATATATATATATATATATATATATATATTCCTTCATGGAATGCCTGGGTGACAGCATCCCACGATGCCTTGAGGAAGGGCAACATTTCTCATTTTCTTCCTTTTTTTTACTGGGGCTGCAAAGACCTAAAATTGTCGCAAGCGCGATGAAACAAAAAAACTTTAGACCATACATACTAATGATATAATTCCTCTATTTTCCATCATTCTAATTTTGTATGCTTATCTCCCCTTCCCCTCCAGGACATGGCTGGCGACGCATCCCTGGTTGTTTTCATGACCCCGAGCGTCGACTACTACCAGCAGGGACCTTCGCCTCCAAGAGCCCGGAAATCGAAGATCACCCTGCCCCACACAGCGACCCCCATTGACATCAGACGGCTGCTACAACGGAACATGTTCCTTCTGATCCTGGGAGCTGTCTGGCACAGGTACTCCGACCAATCCGTGGGAATTCCAATCACACACATGGCCCAGGTCTATTTCATTGACACTTTCTGCGAGACGAAGTTGAGGGACCTCGCGACGGAAGAGGAAGAGGAAGAGGAAGAAAGTGAAATTGCAGAGACGGAAGTTTGATATGCAAACTTTTGCTTTGTTAGGCTCTGTTTCAAGAAGATTAGTTGTATATTTTTTATGTATATTTTCATGCGTAGCGAGTTAAAACTGATTAGGTTACGTAAATGACATTTTTATATATGACATACGTGCCGTTATATAATATAAATATAATATAATATATGATATAATATATGAAAATGTGTCTTTCAAATACGGCTTAGTCGATTTTATAACCTTCGGAGAAAACTTTCATTTTTTGTCATCTTATTTAGCAACTTAGAGGAAAATATTTAATTTGTCTTGTTTGCCTAATAGAAAAATACCGTGAGTTTTCTCTGGTTATTCTAAGGTAGTGCCCAAAAGATTGCTTGTGGATGTGACTTAGCAGGTTTGGTGAGCAGGGAGGTCACCTACTGTGTCTTCTAATCTCCCTTGTTCTATTTTCCAACTTCATTTCTGTCTTTGTCTTGGAATGAGATTACTTGGTTGTGTCCTGGGCCTGGCCCGATACTCTGGCTGGGAGAGGAACGGTCAAATGTAGAGTTAGTTTTGGGAGATGACATTCTTTTTCCTTGTAAATCATCTCTCTGTTATGCATTGCATTATTTTTTTATTCTTTTACTTTTATAATGATTTGTAAAACTTTTGAGTGCGTTTCCATTAGTGGGGACCTGTGCTTGTGTCTGGATGAGACTTTCAGGTGTTCTCAAGCTCAGTGCACTAATAATGTGGAATCCACACCCGTTACCTATTTGAATTCTCCCCTTTGTTTTACTTTTTCTCGTGTACTTTCAATTGTAAATCTATGATTTTTTGACTACCCTCTTCCTTTTTACTGGCTCTGAAAGGACCTAAATGTATTACAAGCGTCGTAAAACTCTTAAGAATGGAACGAGCAAAAACTTAGCGGGTTGTGAAAGTTGTTCTGAAGTGTCCAATAGATTGGTTGACATTGATAACTAATTTCTTTCTGCATATGACCTGGCCGTCACCATTTCATGTTAGTCAAATGGTAAGAGGGCTAAAATTTATCGTTTATCAAGAATATTGAACAGTAAAAGATGTTATAATTCGCGTTTTAGTTACTTACTTATTTACTGACCGACTTATCCGAAACAGCGACCAGCTGAGCTCTAGCCCTTCGGTCTTGTGCCATGACGTAGACGTTAGACGTCTTTTGTAGTTGTTCTATGTGACAATACAGTGTGTAACTGATGCTTGGATTTGGTGGGAGGAATGTGCATCTCAGGTCTTGTGTTTTAGTTAAAATAGAGAATGGTAAAATTATGATTGTTGTCTTACGTCAATATTATTGATGCTGTTCTTGTTATTGATTTTGTTATTGTAATTCTTAGGCTGATATACGTCAAACACTGCTGGTTATTTCCACTTATGCATCATGTTGTAATAAAGATAATATTTGGCTGGGCAGGAGGCCACTTACTGAGTATTAAATCCCCCTATTTATTTGTAGCTTTCTGTCTTAGATTACTTGGTTCTGTCCCGGCCCTTGTCGGAGTCCTCGGCTAGGTGGGGAACAGTCAAAAGCTTAGTGTTAGTTTTGGGAGGTGGTGACAATGCACCAATCACTGTTGCCAGATACATTATGTTACAACCTCTGTGTCATTTTATAATTAAAATGCTATGAATTGAAAAAAAAACAAAACATTATTATTATGAATAGACGAAGCTTAACCCTCTCCATACCAACTATAGGACAAGCGTCTCACTCGTTACGATACAACCAACATTTTTCTTATTCAAATTTCTTTTGTACATCATAAAATTTAAAGAAAAAGAACAGCGTGTTGTAGAGCATGTTTTGCTAAATAAATTATGTATGGCAAGAACTTACTACTATTATATTAGAGTGATAAAAAAATATATTTTTTGTTAGTTGGATGTGAAGTTTTGGGGAAAATCCTGAAAATGGCTGGTAAGGAGAGTGTTAATATAGTTTACTCCTGTTGACGTCCAAACACTGTAGATCGATAATATTTTTATTTGTAAATTTGTCTTATTCATTTAGACTAATTTATTAATTTATTGTAAAAAATAAAACTTGTTTCTGAATTTTTAGACTGTTGTTTTCTTTCAATGTTTTAACACTGTGCAAGGGAATGGGAAGGGAAGATCCGATGGCTCAGTTTGTAGAGCACTCGCGTCACACACTGAAGGACGTGATTGATTCTCGGGGTAATTGAAATCCCCCCCCCCCCCACCTCTGTTAACCCAGCAGTGATTTGGTAGCTGTGTATATTAGATCTGGCGGAAAGTACTTTGCGATAGACCAGCCTCCTATCTAAAGGGTAGCAACTAATTGCTATTGTCCGTTTCAAGCTATTGAAACCGGGATAACTGGGTGGGGTTCCTGACCTCCCATAGTGGGAAGGGAAGTACTTGCTGTGTCTTCTATCCCCTATATCTGTTTTCCAACTTGCTTTCTGTCTTTGTCTTGGAATGAGATTACTTGGTTTTATCCTGGCCCTGGCCTGAGTATCGGGTGGGAGGGAAACAGCCAAATGCATAATTATTGTTTTGGGAGATGATATTGTTTTCCTTGTAAATCATCTCTCTGTTATGTATTATTATATTTGTTATTTTGAATGTATAATATGGGCATTTGAGTGTATTCCTCTTTGTT
This sequence comes from Berghia stephanieae, assembly GCF_034508935.2. NCBI lineage: Eukaryota > Metazoa > Mollusca > Gastropoda > Nudibranchia > Aeolidiidae > Berghia > Berghia stephanieae. The sequence goes on along the minus strand of NC_088371.1, from coordinate 2,592,108 downwards.
GGATTTTGTGCTTGTGTACTGATGAGACTTATAGGTGATCTCAAACTAAGTACATTGATGGTTTGCTCTTGGAATCTGCATCTGATCCCTATTTGTTCCCAGTTCCCCTTTGTCTTCCTTTCTCTTGGGAGCTTTAATTGTAATTCTAGAACTTTTTACTATCCCATTTTCTTCCTTTTTACTGGCGCTGATATGACCTAAATGTGTTGCAAGCGCCGTAAAACCCTTAAAAACAAAAAAAAAAAAACCGGGATAAACACCCGACTCTATGGGTGTAATGGCTCCAAAGGACTACAAAGTATGGATTGGATGGAATCCACTCTGGGTTGAGAAAAAAAGAAACCAACAAACCCCCTAATCTGGCAGTCTCTTTCTTGCAGCTGTGTGACCTTGAGGTATGACATTCGTCGTCAGAACTATTGGGTTTCGGGTTTGAGTCCGGCTGTCGGCGACACACTGTTGATTCCTTGGGCAAGATTCTTTAATCATACTACATATATGGACTCGGGTTTAAAATGTACCAGGAGGCTGGTTGTGATCTTTTAACCTCCTAAGGTGGGCAGGAGGTCACTTCCTGTGTCTTCTTACTCCTCTTTGGTGTTTCATGAACACATAAGGTCGACAGTAAGGAGCGCCAGTGACTTCTGTCTTCTGCCAGCTTCCGGACCTCACCCCAGGTCCAAACGAAGGATGTCATCTCTCTTTCCATTGATCTTCTCCAAGTTTCCAGTGGTCTTCCCCTATTGCGATTATCGCTGTGTCTTCTATAGGGGTGGCCGTGGCCAGAGTCCTTGGCTGAGATGGAAACAGTCGAATAAAATCATCTCTCTGTACTCATTTTTGTTTATATATATATATATATATATATATATATATATATATATATATATATATATATATATATATATATATATATATTTATATATATATATATTTATATATAATATGATTTGTAAAACATTTGAGAGAGTTCCTCTTAGTGGTGGCATATATTTCTGTCAGGATGAGACATTTAGGTGATCTCGTACTAAGTACTTTGATGGTATACTCTTGGAATATACATGATCCCTGTTCGAACCGATTCCCTTTTGCCTTACCTTTTCTTTGGTGCTTTAATGTAATTCTTTTTTACTATCCTATTTTCTTCCTATTTACTGGCGCGGATATTACCTCAATGTATTGCAAGCGCAGTAAAACCCTTAAAAACAAAAACAAACATATCTCTCTCTCTCTCTCTCTCTCTCTCTCTCTCTCTCTCTCTCTCTCTCTCTCTCTCTCTCTCTTCACGTGTTAACAGTGACCATAATATTAATCGTTTCGTGGATGCGAGTCTAACCTTAGACACGAGACAACGGTTTAGTAGATTTAACACCTTATGTAAGTCAATTTGAATTCCTGTGGTCGCCTGAAACGCCCAGTCTAACTGGTTGTTGTTGTTGTGTGTGTGTGTGGGGGGGGGGATAGAGGATAGATCCATCGACTGGCTTGTTGGTCAGGAATGATAACTACATATCTATCAAGATTTGTAGAGATCAGTCAAGAGTTATCTACATACCTGTGAGCTGCGATTGTCTTATCAATATTCTTGAATTGCATTGTGAAAACTATCGACTTAAACGGGACATTGTAAAGGCTTGGAAATTTTTTTCAGATCTGCAAATCTGTCACTTAACCGATTGTTAGTGAAATAGGACATTGATCGTGGCCTTCGTAAAACCATGGCCTGACCGTAGCCATCGTTAACATATTATAGCCCGACACTCGAATCCACTATGACTTATAGTTTGACGCCATTTTTTTTCACCGCCCAGTGAGTTGTCGTTAGTAGAGCTCAATGTAACAAGTTATTCCATTGGTTGAACTGTTGAATAAAACTCACGATTTGTTTTCTTTTACAGCCAAAGACTTGTCTTTTGACGACATATTTTGGTTAGTGCCAGGGTATAAGTGTGGCCTTCGTAAAGTTATGGCCTGACACTGACCAAAAAATGAAGTCAAAATGTCAGTCTTTTGACACAAAAGAAAACAAATCGTGAGTTGTATTCAATAGTTCAACCAATGAATTAACTTGTTTCTATGAGCTCTACTAACGACAACTCACTGGGCGGTGCAAAAAACAAATAATGACGTCAAACTGCCAGTCCTTTTGGATTTCAGTATCAGGCCATAACATAACGATGGCTACTGCTCATGGAAACAAGTCATTTCACTGGTTGAACTATTGATACAACTCACGATTTGTTTTCTTTTGTGGCAAAAGACTGGCATTTTGACGTCATTTTTTTGGTCAGTATCAGGCCATAACTTTACGAAGGCCACGCTGACACTGACCAAAAACTGACGTCAAAAGACAAGTCTTTGGTCACAAAAGAAAAGAAATCGTGAGAGTTCTATTCAACAGTTCAACCAATGGGATCACTTGTTTTCTCGATCACTACTGAAGACAACTCACTAGGCGGTCCATAAACCTAAAAATGACGTCAAAATATGGGTCTTAGTGGGTTTTTAGTGTCGGGCTATAAGTTAACGGTGGCAACACATGGATACGCACTAATATAGAGGAAACAAATTTGACGTCACTCACCTTTTTGTTCTCGTTTTTAGCCAACCATTTTTATGAGTAGTTCTCACTATATTCTATTGATCAGTTCATAAACATAGTTTTGTGTGTGTTGGTGCGTTTTATCCGGCTGGCGGATGCTGTTAGTATTTTACCTAAGTGCATATAATTAATTTAAAAACTTATTCCAGGATGTTCGGCGTTATCCCATTGTTTATATCACAGGTCATGTTATCATCCCTTCTTGGGTACTCAGTAAAATAAGCAACCGCTATGTGAAAAATGAAGCTATCAATGATCAAATTAAGACTAAACCAAAAAAAAATACCTCCCCCCCCCCCCCCAAAAAAAAAAAACAAAAAACAAAACAAAACAAAAAACCAAAGCAAAACAACAAAAGACAAACTTGACATAAGCCTCTTGATTCCTTGTGGAACAGAGGGCGCAAAACAAAACAAACAAAAAACAAAGGCAACTAGAAAGTATGTATATATATAGACTATAGAAAATAGCATTTATAAGCGCAATACCCACTATAGCATTTATGAGCGCTATACCCACTAAACGTGCTTAAAGAGTAGAACAAGAGGTTTCTAGCTAACAGCAACACTTATCATGTAGGACGACACATGACGCCTGTAAGTCGATTCTACATTTTTAGTTTTCGACAGAGACACCGCTGTTAATGATCAGGTACTCATTTTACATTTGAGTACGATTAGAGAATGTGAGTAAAGAGCCTTTTCCAAGGACTCAACTATGCGCCGCTCAAAGCGGGACTCGAACCCTGGATTCTCCGATTCGATGACGAGTGCCATACCACATAGTAGCCCAATATAGCGCAATACCCTGTGACTATTCGGGGACTTCCGGTTAGTGGATAGAGTCAGTTAGCCCGAAACGTCAACAAAAGAAAAGGAAAGGAAAAATACAAGGAAGATAGAAAGAGGGAACCCGTTGATAAGACCGAATTAATTGTCGACAACCCACTAAAATATACTCAAAGCACTTTACAAGATGTCCCAATCCAACACTTAACATGACACTCAAGACATGATACCTGTTAAGCGCTATTATTATTATTATTATTATTATTATTATTATTATTATTATTATTATTATTATTATTATTATTATTATTATTATTATTATTATTATTATTTAAAAATTTCAATTCCAGCCCGTTTAGACAGATTTCCCAATATGCAGGATTTCCCCATTTCCCATTTCCACGACGCTATGATCGTGTTTACTGTGGAGGAGACAACAGTAGTGAAATAAGACAAATAAACGGCCATTTGTCCAGGGTGACTTCCACTATCCTCTTGTTTACATCACAGGTCGTAGCCCTTGGAGTCCTGCATTCATGCTATACGTTTAGGTAAAAACCTCACAACATCCGCCAGCCAATATTAACGTACCAACTAAGAAAACGGTGTGAAATCTTTAACTTTATAGATGGAACAAAGTTGACGTCACTCAGGCCTTTGTTATTGTTTTTTTGTTTTTGCCATCCATGTTTGTGAGTAATTCTAACTAAACTGTATTAACCAGACTATAAACGTTTAAGGTTACACATAGCTTTGTGTGTTGGTCTGTTATACTTCAGGATGGCAATGCTGTGAGTTTCTTTGCCAAAGGCATACTATCTACAGTCCGATTGATACACTTTAGTGAAAAAAATCACTAACAGGCTGCCTAAAATTGATAGATAGTATGCGCTTGGCTAAGTAACTCACAATATTGCCATCCGGAAATATAAAGAACCAACACACAAAACTATGTCTAATCTTGGTCGTTTATTACTCATTACTCATAAACATGGATGGCAAAAAAAAAAACAAGAACAATGACCTGAGTGGCGTCAACTTCGTTTTATCTATAATAGTCCTTCCTTCATATCCAAAAACAATGAAATAGGAAGAGGAAGAAGAAGAAGAAGAAGAAGAAGAAGAAGAAGAAGAAGAAGAAGAAGAAGAAGAAGAAGAAGAAGAAGAAGAAGAAGAAGAAGAAAAGTAAGAAATGCATTACATATTTAAAATTGGATTTATCGAGTTATTGAACTCAGCTCTAACCTCCTGCTAGCGAGAGAAAGTGTGTATGGAATATGTGTATGTAAACAAATCGCTCTTCAATACTTCAATTTTATTTATTTATCTTTATCAGCAAATTCGGTTTTCTTTTTAATGTTAATTCCCCCCTATTATCATTGTTTATCTTATCCACGCAGGTGAAAGGGTTCCATTAGCTTGGTCTGTAGAGCATTCGCTTCGTACGCAGAGGGATCCGAGTTCGATCCCAATGAAGTCAATTTCTTTTTTATTTTTTTTTTGCTCAAACTCCCCCCCCCCCCCCACCCCGCCCCCCCCCCCTACCTTTCCACGAAGCAGTGATTGGGTAGCTTCGTCTGAAAGCTCTGGCGGAGAGTGCCTTGCGATAGACAAGCGCGATATCTAAAGGGTAGCAAGTGACCGCTACTGTCAGTTTCACGCTGTAGAAACCGGGATAAAAAATATTGATCCCATTCGGGATCTGTGTCAGTCTCTTTGATCTCCCGTTGTAATAATAATAATGATAATGATAATAATAATAATAATAATAATAATAATAATAATAATAATAATAATAATAATAATAATAATATTAGTATTACATTTATTATATTATTATTATTATTATTATTATTATTATTATTATTATTATTATTATTATTATTATTATTATTATTATTATTATTATTATTATTAAAATCATCATAATCATCATTATTATTATTATTATTATTATTATTATTATTATTATTATTATTATTATTATTATTATTATTATTATTGTTATTATTATTATTATTATTATTATTATTATTATTATTATTATTATTATTATTATTATTATTATTATTATTATTATTATTATTATTATATTAATATTATTATATTATTATTATTATTATTATTATATTATTATTATTATTATTATTATTATTATTATTATTATTATTATTATTATTATTATATTATTATTATTATTATTATTATTATTATTATTATTATTATTATTATTATTATTATTATTATTATTATTATTATTATTATTATTATTATTATTATTATTATTATTATTATTATTATTATTATTACCACAATTGCCACAACTATTATTAATCAACTCAACATAAACTTTCCAATCAACCCCACACCATAAGACATGGATATAATAAATACAACTTTCTTTATCAAATGATATAACCTTGTACAAACATATCGATCACCACAGGGTTTAAAAGCTATATTTCAGTTATGATTAATTCGACTATTCAATCAAACATTCCCAACCAGGTAAAAAGCGATCAATCATAAATTATCATATCGAATTAATTGATCCCTTCCACGTTTTTAAACAACTCATACAAACTTTACTAAAAGGTCGCTTCTTAACGACAACACAACACATAATATAATATACAAAAAGAAACGAATCAAAGTTGGGGTTTAAAAGTTATGTGTATGTATGAATGGTATACATAACCCTTTGCAGTGAAATTGAAACCTAACACCCCTTGTATCTTAATCGAGAATGGAATCTTCCAAGATAGGAGGAATAAGAAAAGTAAACAAAACAGATTACGCACAGTTTCTATGCAACCAAATCGTCTCTGCTAGTTTTGGCTTGGACGAGACAATCTGATCTTCTTGAAAAGGGGGTGAAAGTATTTAGTTGTGCTAATAATATAGGGTGTGCTATAACAGTTGAACCTAAAGAGAAATTAAATATTGTAAAACTATTCATTGTTCTTAACAAAAGGTAGGAACCCGTAAGACGTGATTGGTTTTTATTGAAAAGAAACGGTTATCGATCTATCGATTAACATTGGTGCCAATCAATCAAGTTATTCTTTGAACCCAACAGTGATCTAGTTTTTATAGCTTCCATTTTTTTAGTTTTATTATTTTTATCATTCCTCTGGCTTTTGCTTTTTCGTATTTTTAGGACTCCGCGCATTGAAGAGTGAGAGTGAGAGAGAGAGAGAGGGGGGATCATGCGAGAGTTGAACCATAACTAAGTCCGTGTCTTTTGTAACCCTCTCCCCTCTCCTTTGCTGTGAAATACGTTTAGTATCTTATTCGCTTCTTGTCTACGGGTCGTTGGTGTTATTATTAGTACAATATTATTAAAGTTGGTGAAATGGACGTTTAAACACGCTTCACTTGTTTGCGATTCAAGTCATTGTGGAGAATGAATTTTAAAACAGGGACAATGTGAATGGATTTTGTTTTATATGACATAATTCTGGACAAGATTGGACGATTTTGCAGTTAATTTTGGTGGTGGGTGTTTGTGAGATTTTGTGACCAGGCGCTGGCTGACGAGACAGCACCGACGTCGTTTCTAAGGCAACGAAGAGGGACGCTTGATTTTCAAGATGGCGACGGACACTGAAAGTATGCATGAGAATATGACCCGCCTGCGCATGCGCATGGTACAGCAGGTAAGTGATTTAAACCTTATGGCTATTCAGTGTTTGTTGGGTTTTTTTGTGTTTTACAAAGGCGTTTGAACAAAATTGACCTTATCTCCGGTTTATGATCTTGAAAGATATCAGTATCTATAACTTTTCTTTCTCATGTTCCAACCTTTGTATTGATATTAGTGTTGGTGATGATGTTGATGATGGTGATGATGATGATGATGATGATGACGACAATGATGATGATGATGATGATGATGATGATAATGATGATGATGATGATGATGATGAAGATGATGATGATGATGATGATGATGATGATGATGATGATGATGATGATGATGATGATGGATGCAACCCGCGTTTATAACAAATTTACAACTCTTCTTTCATTCTCTTTCTCTTTCCCCTTCTCATCCCCCTTCTCCCCTCCTGCTATTTCTCCTCCTCCTCCGCCTCCCCTTCTCTAACTCCTCCTCCGATTCCTCATCATCATACTCGTCATACTCTTCCTCCTGTTCCTCTTCCTCTTCCTCCTCCCCCTCCTTATCCTCCTCCTCATACTCAGCCTCCTCCTCCTTCCCCTACTCCTGTCTTCCTCCCCTTTTTCTATTCCCCCTTTTCCTCCTCCTCATACTCCACCTCGTCCTCCCCCTCCCCTCCTCTCCTCCTTCCCCTCCTCTCCTCCTTCCCCTCCTTTCCTCCTCCTCCTCCTCCTCCTCCTCATCATCATCATACTCTTTATACTCCTCCCGTCTTACTCCTATTTTCTTCCTGCACCTCCTTTTTTTTCTTATTTTTCTTCTTCTTCGCCTTCTCTTCCTCATTCTCAAACCCTGCTTCCCCTCCAATTCCTCCTCCTCCTCCTCCTTTTTTATCTACCACCATCCCCCCCCCCCCCCCCCATCACCATCAGTATTACTATCAGTCATTTTATCACCACGACTGCTACTACTACTGCTACTACTACTACTACTACTACTACTACTACTACTACTACTACTACTACTACTACTACTACTACTACTACTACTACTACTACTACTACTACTACTACTACTACTACTACTACTACTACTACTACTACTACTACTACTACTACTACTACTATACTACTACTACTACTACTACTACTACTACTAACTACTACTACTACTACTACTACTAACTAACTACTACTACTACTACTACTACTACTACTAACTACTACTACTACTACTACTACTACTACTACTACTACTACTACTACTACTACTACTACTATATACTACTACTACTACTACTACTACTACTACTACTACTACTACTACTACTATACTACTACTATCTACTACTACTACTACTTACTACTACACTACTACTACATACTACACTTACTACTTACTAACTTACTACATAACTACTACTACTACTACTACTACTACTACTACTTAGATTACAGCTACTAATACTACTACCACAACTACTAATGGCCCTCATTATCTTGATCATTGACTTCATTAAAAGTCTCAAAAACTCATTCATACCTTCGGGACTCATGATTCGAGTATTGAGGCACATTGTTATCAAACAGTTGTACATGATTTGTTTTGTTCATTCGTCTATTATATTATCATTAAGCCCCCAAAAAATGGTGTATTAACGAGTTATCTTCATATTTGTATTCACTGTGTTGGACACAACTAAGGGAGATAATCCATAACAAGCGGATTCTTCAAATAGCTTAACATAAAATCGCGCAAAATGTGCTCAAGATTGAACACATATCTACATCGTCCGTAAAGCGCTCTAATATTTTTCTCCCAACCCCTATTGAATACTCGTTTTACAACTGAATATAACGAAAAAGTGTCATACGGAACAAAAGCGTGATATAAAAAAGCAGGATACTTTTTAAAAGAATAAAAATGAATACATTTGTTAAAAAATGATCTTTTATATGGAGCAATTTACGCTAAACGTGTTCAAAGCGCCTTACAAGGGGCTCCTGGTCAACAACAACACTTAACATGTAGGACGTTACATGACGTCTGTTAGGCGATATTACATATTTTTTTTTAACAAAGACAATACTGTTAACGATCAGGTAGTCATTTTACACCAGATTACGGTGAGATAATGTGATTAAAGAGCCTTTCCCAAGGACTCAACTATGCGCTGGGAGAGGCTCGAACCCAGGACCTTCCGATCCGAAAGCGATTGTCATACCACTAGACCACATAGCCGCACATCATCTCATTCGCAGTGTAAACCACTCTTCCAGAGGTCTGGATACATACCTTGTGTAATTCATCTTCTGGTGTCAGAGTGATTGCATCTTATTTTCTGGCCTAAATAAAAGCTGGTCGTCAATAAAGAACATCCATCCACGTTCTTGTACACCCCGTGATCATAAGAATCTATCTATACAATCTATCTATAGAATCTATCAATCTTACTACTAAAATAGTTATGCCACATCATGCTTCAATATGATAATAAACTGCGCTTATATAGCGTATATTATCGTTGGAGGGAGGGGAACTATGCGTTTTACAATAAAATCTCGAGAATAAAAAGAAATGTGAAAACATGACACACAAATATTAGCGACAGGTTTATACATAATATGCAAGTAAACCCTCTGTTTGGAATGCCTTACCACGAGCATTCATTCCTGAAAAAGAATTTTGTCTATTGTTAAACGTTCACTTAAAAGATATCTGTTTCGTCTTGAGTAGATGGTATGAGAAGCTGTTGTGTGTTGTGTGTGTGTATGCTTGTCTGTGTGTGTGAATGAGTATGTTTCAGCCAAAGTAATTTGTAATTTAAGCACTTAGAGTCTGGTGTCTCGGAGTTATAGCGCTATATAAGTTTTCTGCATTATATATATATATATAATAAAATTACAATGAAAAATGTGCCACACATAAACAGAGACATTAAACTTGTATGAAAAGTTGAATTATTATTTATGATTGTATAAAACCAATAAACATATAGGTATAGGGGCTATAAAAACTAAAATCATGTCACATTTCTTGATTTTGAATGATAACATTTGTTTTAAAGGATTTAAAAAGAATATTTTGAGTCTAAAAATATAATGTCCTCGGGCAGGTTATTCCAAAGTCGAGGCCCTGCAAATTTAAAAGACCTCTCACCATTATGTTTTTGCCTCACTTTGTTTTTGTTGGGTTTTTTTTTTTTTGTTTTTTTTTATTTGTTTTTTTTTTTTGTTTTTTTTTTTTTTTTTTTGGGGGGGGGGGGGGGGGGGTTGCTACACTGACTGGGATGAGCGTAAGTTGCTCCCATGTGAATAAAAGTTATAAAGGTCATAAAGGAAGGATGGCGCTTCGTTATTTTCTTGAGAGATAAGTTGGTGGCATCCGGAAGTATAACGGACCAACTCACAAAACAATATGTAACCTTTAAGGTTTTTAGTCTGGTTAATACGGTTTAGTGAGAATTGCTCATAAACATGGACGACAAAAAACAATAACAAAGACCTGAGTTACATAAACTTCGTTCTATAAATAACAAAATGTTGTGAACTCATTATGAGAATAAAAATGCTATCGATCACTTTCTGACCGGATGCTGTTCCACGACGTCACTTCCTACGAGCACACCAAGCACGTAGATCGCAGCAGAGACCCTCAACTATACAGAAAGCAAAGGGAATGCTATACAGTGACGCCTTTGTTGGCTGCCGTAACGTGGGCAATGGCTGGAACTGGACAAACACTGTAATGATAATTAATTTTCCTGTTTTCCTTTGGTGACCAGCGAGTCCAGCCAGCGTACTTTTGCTGGAAGAATGCCGTGTCGTTAAATAGAACAATATTAGCTTAGCTTCTCTTTTTCTTCTTCTCTTATTAAAAGTGCGAATTTCTGAACTAATGGCCAGGGAAAATGTGACCAATTTCATCTATATGGTACCATATCGGAATAATAATAAAAATAAAAACATTTTTTTTAAAACTGAATCTAAAGGCAAAATTGTCAGGAGTTAAGAAAACAATGTTAATTTAAGTTAAGTTACATGCTCTACATAAATGTATTGAAGATCTTGCTCTCACGGGAAAGATAAAAGGTAAAAAGAGTAAAGGAAGACCAAGAAAAACATATTTGAATAGTTTGAAAAGCTGGACGAGAAAGAAAGAGAAGAGTTATATTAGTTTTCTGAGATTATCTGATCAGAGAGATGAATGGCGTACCATGATCACCGATGTCTGGCACAGACTTGATACTTGAAGAAGAAGAAGAACATACTCTTAGGTGGGGTCTTCTGATCTCCCAAGGTGGGCGGAGAGGTGACTTTTGCTGGGCCTCCTATTCCCCGATATCTGTTTTCCCTTCCCACATTGCTCTCTATCTTTGCTATGGATTGAAGTTGATTGGTTTATCCTGGTCCTAGCGGGGATTCATAGCCGAGAGGGCACATTGATCGATTGCCCGTGGACCATCAGCTGTTTCCTATGAACTAGTGTTTTTGCCATCCATGTTTATGAGTAATTCTCACTAAACTGTATTAACCAGATTATAAACGTTTAAGGTTACACAGAGTTTTGTTTGTTTTGTCAGTCATATTTCCGGATGGCAATGTTGTGAGTTTCTTAGCCGAGCGCACATTCTCTATAACAAAGACTTGAGCGCCGTCAACTTTGTTCTATCAATACCGTTTTGATTGAACGGGTTACAAATCATGTCAACGTCCTGTTCTACCAACTATACAAATATAGAATATAATATAATTGTATGAAATTCCATGACAAAAGGTAGGCGAAATCAAACATGAGAATTATGGTAGCCTGTTTCCATATTATTTGATCACAGTTGACATTTACGCTGCTGCTCCTGTGTCAACCAATCCGCTCTCTGTAAAGTGCATCGTCGTAGGGTCCAGTGTTCGTCCAGCTGGCTGGAGAACCTTTTTAGTTTCTCACAACTTAGTGACCAATCGTTTTGGTACTACAGTACTAATAATTAATCATTATTACTAAATAGTTGTTGGATTGGTGCTCTGTAAGTAGTTTGTACCGAAGGACATAGTGAGATTTATAAGTGTTACTCGTCGACTCAGTGCGGTGATATTAATGTCAGAGTGATTTAGATAGAGAAAAATAATATTTATTAGAATAAAATATAAGGTTTGTTTGAAACATTTATGTTATTTTATAAAGTTAGTGAATATAACTTACTATAAAATTGAAATAAACAAACTCAACTGAATAGCCTATTTCCGTTCAATGATAGCCAGAGATCTATATTTAGATTTTCGTCCGACTGAGCCATCGATCACATGATTTTTTGCTGTCAAACGATTGGATATTTCTTTTTAAATGTAAATACGCAGATTTGTTAATGAAGGTTATCAAGTTGTTCTCAATTTTTGAAATATCTAACATCTCAAAATGTCTCATTATTCAGCTTTACACTTGGGTATGTTCACAACTTTCATATACAAAGCAGGGTGTTTACATTATTTATAAAGAAATATCCATTCGTTGGACAACAACAAATCATGACTCTATGGGCGAAAACCTGAATATAGATAGTATGCAGATGACGTCACTCAGACCTTTGTTATTGTTTTTGCCATCCGCGTTTGTGAGTTGTTCTCACTAAACTGTATTAAGCAGACTATAAAAGTTCATGGTTACACAGAGTGTGTGTGTTGGTCCGTTATACTTCCGGGTGGCATTGTTGTGAACTCCTTGGCCAAGCGCATTATATCTATAGATCGCTCCCATTCGGGTCGTGTCGCTGACCTTTCTGTCATGCACATTGACATTTTCTAGAAAGATTACTGAAATAACACTGGGAGACGTTTCGAATCAATTACACCATTCAGTCATTTAAGATTTTCACTTAATTTTGAACCTCTGATCTGATATCAATATGAATCCATTATTAGAAGACGTTTCGAATAGATTAAACTATTCAGTAACTTATGATTCCCACCTTAACATTGAAGACTTTAATCTCGTATCAATGATTCTATGGTGACATTTTCTACAAAGAGAGCTGAGATCATTTTGTAAGACGTTTCGAATGAATGCACAAATCAGATTGTATGATATTCCCTAACAACCAACCCCTGAAGAATTTTGATCTCATATCAATTATTCTACCATGACATATTCCATAACATTTGTGATAATACCACTGATTCTACCATGACATTTTACATGACATTTGTGATATACCAGTGATTCCATGACATTTTTTTACATGACAATTGTGAAATACCAATGATTCTACCATGACATTTTTCATGACATTTGTGAAACTCCCATGGATTCAAGACAACGGCGAAAAAGGGAAATTCTGGCAAGTTTTTATTTTAAAACTAAAACTCTCCTCTCATATAGAGCAATTTCCATCATAATTTGTGACCACCATCTCCAAACGGTACGATGTCGGGATGGATTTTGTACCCGAAAAATGAATCTAGAAATAAAATAATGAGAAATCCAAGCTTTGTGTTTTCCAGTACAAGAAATAATATTTATTCTCCACAATCACGAAGGGAAACGAACCCCAAGTTTGACGTTTGAGGCTATAAATAGAATTTCCATCACCTTGTACATCCCGACACATCGCCGTTTGGAAACAGTGGATTACAAATCTGCTCTTGAAAGAAGGTCCAAGCTGGCAGCAGAATATGTCATGCAAGACAGGACATGACACCTGTTAGGCGCTACAAATCATATCATAACATGAATGAAAAGCTAATTGGAGTAAATCTATTAAGTAGCAGAAGTATTAGTACTTCGGAGGCATTAGGCCTACGGAGCCAATTCCAATTCAGAAAAGTGAGTGGAGCAGGCACAGTAGTAGTAGTAGTATCAGTAGTAGTAGCAGTCGTGGTGATAAAATGACTGGTAGTAATACTGATGATGATGGGGGGGGGGGGGTACTCAATGTGTCTCAATCGTTTCTATGTTATATGTTTGTGTTGAGAATATTGGCTACTAAGCTTAACTGCTGGTCAAAAATAACTTCGCGATGGTTGTGCGCGAGCGAGCCTGAGATCTCTAGTAGTGGGTGAGAGAGGGCTCTAGAAATATGACTTGGGTTTGAAACGAATATTTTTTGTATTCGTGGATAGGTAGAGCCACGCTCTAAACTGCCAGGCGGAGTTGTCGTACCAATAAGGTCGCAGGTTCAAACCCCACCACCGCCGCGAAAAAAATTTTATTCTCTATTGTCTTCTGGCACTATTCTACTCACTTCATATCTTGTTGTTACCAATTCCAATTCCTACAGTGTGAAACGGACAATAGCAATTTTTTTTCTTATTTTTCTTCTTCTTCGCCTTCTCTTCCTCATTCTCAAACCCTGCTTCCCCTCCAATTCCTCCTCCTCCTCCTCCTTTTTTATCTACCACCATCACCACCCCCCCCCCCCATTGGATACAATACGATAGAATGACTGCTGGGTGGACAGGGAGATCAAAGTTGATAAAAGCTCGACTGCGCCCGGGGTCTATGTCCGTCTTTTTGCGTATGAAATTCTTTAAGCACCTGGAATAAAAACAAAGTAATACGAATAGTTTTAAAAACTTGTCTCTGGCAGAAACAACACGAGAGAAGGATTAAGAGAGGGGGGAGAGAGAAAGGAGAGAGATGAGGGGGAGAGAGAGGAGAAAGGGAGAGAGCGGGAGAAAGGGAGAGAGAGAGAGAGGTGGGGAGAGAAAGGAGGGAGAGAGAGGGGGAGAGAGAGTGTAGGAGAGAGAACGAGAGAGAGAGAGAGAGAGAAGTGGAGAGAAAGGAGGGAGAGGGTGGGGGGGGGGGCGATGGGGAGTGAGAGTGTAATAAGAATAGTTTTGAAAACGTGTCTTTGGCAGAGACAACACGAGAGAAGGATTTAAAGAGGGGGGGGGGGGAGAAAGAGATGAGGGGGAGAGAGAGGGGATAGAGAGCGGGAAGGGAGAGGGGTGGGGAGAGAGAGTGTAATAAGAATAGTTTTGAAAACTTTTATTTTGGCAGAGACAACACGAGAGGATTTAGAGGGGGGGGGGAGAGAGAGATGAGGAGGAGAGAGAGGGAGAGAGAGAGAGAGGGAGAGAGAGGGGAGAGAGGGGAGAGAGGTGGGGGAGAGAGAGAGAGGGGGAGAGAGAGAGAGAGAGACAGAGAGAGAGAGGGTGGGCTGGGGAGAGAAAGTGTAATAAGAATAGTTTTGAAAACTTTTTTTTGGCAGAGACAACACGAGAGAAGTATACAGAGGGGGGGTGGGGGAGAGAGAGAGAGAGAGAGAGAGAAGGGAGAGAGATGAGGGGGAGGGAGAGGGAGAGAGGGAGAGATAGGGGGAGAGAGAGGGGGAGGGAGAGAGTATAGGAGACAGATGGGTGGGGAGAGAGTGTGTCGGAGCGAGAGAGAGAGAGAGAGAGAGAGAGAGAGAGAGAGAGAGAAGTCTTTGTATTCAATAACTATAAATTTGATAATGTGGTACGCTTTCTCTCCAAGCACATATTAAATATATTGTTTTTCATTCTCTGTCATTAACGGTGACGACAACAATCATTGTTCATGTCCATGAAAATGTCACTTTTAACATTCGATGTATTATCTTATCTATCAAAGAGTATATGTTCAAGGTCTCTCGATTCAGGAAATCAACAACAATAATCATAATAATAATAATAATAATAATATCAAGAACAACAACAATAACAACTACAACAACAACAACTACGATGGCAACAGCAGCAACAACACAATCAACAACAGCAAAACCACCACCACAACGACAACAATAACAGTAAAAACCACCACCACAACAACAACAACAATAACAGTAAAAACCACCACAACAACAACAACAATAACAGTAAAAACCACCACCACAACAACATAACATAAACAACAACCAACAATAACAGTAAAAACCACCACCACACAACAACAACAATAACAGTAAAAACACACCACCACAACAACAACAATAACAGATAAAAAAACCAAACACTACAAAACAACAACACAAAACAATAAAGAAACACCACCACACAAAACAACAATAACATAAAAACCACCACCACACAACAACAACAATAACATAAAAACCACCACCACACAAACAACAATAACAGTAAAAACACACCACCACAACAACAACAACATAACAGTAAAACCACCACACACAACAACAACAATAACAGCAAACAACCACCCACCACACACAACAAACAATAAACATAAAAAACCACCACCACCACAACAACAACAATAACAGTAAAAACACCACCACCACACAACAACAATAACATAAAAAACCACCACCACAACAACAAACAACCAAAAACATACAAAAACCACCACAAAACACAACTAAAAACAACCACAATAACAGTAAAAACCACCACACACCACAACACAACAATAACATCAAAAACCACACACACAACAACAACAATAACAGTAAAAACCACCACCACAACAACAACAAAACTAACACACAAACAAACAAAACAACAACCACACACAACAACAAACAATAACAGTAAAAACCACCAACCACAACAAACAACAATAACAGTAAAAAACAACCACCACACACAACAACAACAATAACAGTAAAAAACCACCACAACAACAACAACAACAAAAACAAAACAGTAAAACCACCACCACAACAACAACAACAATAACAGTAAAAACACCAAACACATACCACACCACACAACAACAATAACAGATAAAAACCACCACACACAACAACAACAAAACAGTAAAAACCACCACACAACCAACAACAACAATAACAGATAAAACACCACCACAACAACAACAACAATAACAGTAAAAACCACCACAAACAACAACAACAAAAACAGTAAAAACCACCACAACAACAACAACAATAACAGTAAAAACACCACAACCACAACAACAACAATAACAGTAAAAACACCACCACCACAAAACAACAATAACAGTAAAAACCACCACCACAACAACAACAATAAACAGTAAAAAACACCACCACACACAACAACAACAATAACAGTAAAAACACACCACAACAACAACAACAATAACAGTAAAAACCACACACAAACATACAACAACAATAACAGTAAAAACCACCACCACAACAACAAATAACAGTAAAAACACCACCACAACAACAACAATAACAGTAAAAACCACCACCCCCACAACAACAACAATAAACAGTAAAAACCAACCACACACAACAACAACAACAATAACAGTAAAAAACACCACCACCACACAACAACAAACAAATAACAGTAAAAACCACCACCACAACAAACAACAATAACAGTAAAAACCAACCACCACAACAACAACAATAACAGTAAAAACCACCACACACAACAACAACAATAACAGTAAAAAACACACCACCACAACAACAACAATAACAGTAAAAACCACCACAACAACAACAACAACAATAACAGTAAAAACCACCACCACAACAACAACAATAACAGTAAAAACCACCACCACAACAACAACAACAATAACAGTAAAAACCACCACAACAACAACAATAACAGTAAAAACCACCACCACCACAACAACAACAATAACAGTAAAAACCACCACCCAAACAACACAACGTAAACCACCACAACAACAACAATAACAGTAAAAACCACCACCACCACAACAACAACAATAACATAACAACCACCACCAACAAACAACAACAATAACAGTAAAAACCACACCAACAACAACAACAATAACAGTAAAAACACCACCACACAACCACAAAAAACCACACCACAAACAACAATAACAGTAAAAACACCACACCAACAACAACAATAACAGTAAAAACCACCACAACACACAACAACAATAACAGTAAAAACCACCACCACACAAACAACAACACAAAACAGTAAAAACCACCACCACAACAACAACAATAACAGTAACACCAACAACACACACATAAACCAACCACAACAACAACAAACAGTAAAAACCACCACCACAACAACAAACAATAACAAAAAAACCACCACCACAACAACAACAAAAACAGTAAAAAAACCACCACACACCAACAAAAACAACAAAACATACAAAACCACCACACAACAACAACAACAACTAAACAAAACAACACCACACAACACACCCAACAACAAATCAACAGTAACAAACACCAACCACAAAAACAACAACAACAATAACAGTAAAAAACCACCACAACACAACAACAACAATCAACAAGTAAAAAACCACCACCACAACAACAACAATAACAGTAAAAACACACCACCAACAACAAAACAAACAACAAAACAACAACAAAAACCAAACCACCACAACAAACAACAATAACAGTAAAACACCACCACCACAACAACAAAAACACAAACAGAAAAAACACACAAACCACCACAACAACAACAAACATAAAAACCCACCAACAACAACAACAAAAACAGTAAAACCACCACCACAACAACAACACAATAACAGTAAAACAACCACCAAACCACAACAACAACAACAATAACAGTAAAAACCACCACACAACACAACAACAACAAATAACATCAAAAACACAACAACACCACCACACAACAACAATAACAGTAAAAACCACCACCACACCAAACAACAACAATAACAAAAAAACCACCAACCAACAAACAACAAAAAACAGTAAAAACCACCACACCACAACAACAACAATAACAGTAAAAACACCACACCAACAACAACAAAACAGTAAAACCACAAAAACAACCAACAAACAGAAACAACCACACAACAACAACAATAACAGTAAAAACCACCACACAACAACAACAACAAAAAAAACAAAACCACACAACAACAAATAACAGAAAACCACACCACAAAAACAATAACAGTAAAAAACCACACACCAACACAACAAAAACACACAACAACAAAAACAACACACACCACCCACAACAACAACAATAACAGTAAAAACCACCACAACACAACAACAATAACAGTAAAAACCACACACACAAACAATAACTAAAAAAACACACCACACACAACCAACAGACAACACACAAACAAAAAACCACAAACCAACACAAAACAACAATAACAGTAAAAACCACCACACACAACAACAAAAAACACTAAAAACACCACAACACAACAAAACAGTAAAACCACCACACACAACAAAACAAACAAAAACCCCACAACAAACAACAAAAACCACACAAAAACAACAGAAAAACAACAACAAACACAATAAGAAAAACCACACCACACAACAACAACAATAACATAAAAACCACCACACACAACAACACAACAACACAACAAAAAACAAAAAACCACCACAACAACAACAACAATAACAGTAAAAACCACCACCACCACAACAACAACAATAACAGTAAAAACCACCACCACCACAACAACAACAATAACAGTAAAAACCACCACCACAACAACAACAATAACAGTAAAAACCACCACCACCACGACAACAACAATAACAGTAAAAACCACCACCACAACAACAACAATAACAGTAAAAACCACCACCACAACAACAACAATAACAGTAAAAACCACCACCACAACAACAACAATAACAGTAAAAACCACCACCACAACAACAACAATAACAGTAAAAACCACCACCACAACAACAACAATAACAGTAAAAACCACCACCACAACAACAACAATAACAGTAAAAACCACCACCACAACAACAATAACAGTAAAAACCACCACAACAACAACAACAACAATAACAGTAAAAACCACCACCACCACAACAACAATAACAGTAAAAACCACTACCACAACAACAACAATAACAGTAAAAACCACTACC
>NC_088371.1:2557264-2567264 GCF_034508935.2 Berghia stephanieae | reverse complement strand
AACGTAAAATGCACAAACGTTTATAGTCTGATTGATAGAATTTAGTGGGAACTATGCGGCGAGCGAGGCTCGAACCCAGGACCTTCCGATCCGAAAGCGATTGTAATACCAAAAGACCACACAGCTAACAATTAAGTTATCAGACCTTCAAATAAGTAAACCTCGTTGAAAATATTTTATAATCTACAGCTTTTAGCCGTTCAGTATTTTCTCTAAAACAGCTCAGATCTTCTAAATGATTCAATAATTGCCTCAAAGAGCCGTTATGTCCCCATACTAACTTCCCATTCTATACAGTACAACTCGGCAGTTAGTAACCCTTTGTGATGTATTGATCGCAACACAAAACCCGCCCCACCCAAATGCTGTAAGCTCGTAAGCTGTCGAGTAATCTCCTCTTTTCAATCTCCATTTCTATACGAGTCGTCTCCCTTTTGTTCAGGCGTTCATACGAGATAAAGGAATGAAAGGGAATTTCCGATTGACTACGGCAATGTTAAATCTGCCGTTACGCTGGAAAAAAGCCCATATTTTAAAATTTGGCCAGAAATCTCGTGCTTTAAATATCGATCGATTTAAATTAACCTCGCCTTGGCAAAAACACTTCAACCTGAGACCACTTGAAATCTTCCTTAAAGTCCCAGGTTTGAGAGTTTTTACCTAGACGAGAGTCTCTTTTATATCGATCGATATTTGAAGGACGAGTTTTCTGGCCAAATTTTTAAATATGTGTTTTTCCAAAGTAAGGCAAGTTAAACTCTGGTTAACCTGAATATTCTCACCATTTGGTAGTTTTTGTTGCACAAAAGTCTTCAACTGAACACAATGAAGGGATAGGCCCAGAGCAGAGCTGCTTACTTGAAATTTCAAAGATTCGTAGTTTCCAAGGGGGAAAAAAAGGAAAATTTAGTTTGAATAGTTTTAGAAATAAACAAGTTGCCCTCAGCATGATCCAGAAATGCTCCAAAGTTCGGAACAATACAGGTGGTTCTAAGAAGCAAAACTTTTCTTTTCAACAAGATTTATTGAGTCAAAGAGACCTTTACAGTTCTGTAGCTGGAGACAAAAATTCGTATTTCTACGGATTGTTCGTAGTACTAGACAGGTCTGGCCTACAGTATCGTCCTCAATGCTATCGCGCTAGTAGCTGATGATCGCTACAATTTGTCCATGAATTAAATTTAAAATGTAAAAAATTGAGCTTTTATATGGCGCAGTATCCACTGAACGTGCTCAAAAGCACTTTACAAGGGGTACCTACACGCAACATGTAGAATAAGACATGACGTCTGTTAGGCGATCTTACATTTTTTACCGACAGAGACAACGCTGTTAACGGCCAGGTACTCGTTTTATACCTGAGTACGGAGATAGAATGTGAGTAAAGTCTTTTCCAAAGACTCAACTACGCGCCGTTGGGAACAAAGTTCGAATTCCAAAATGCAAGAGTGTAAGAAATCTTTTATTCTACCCCTCAATCCATTCATATTCCGTTGTCTCTGACTAAAAGACATTTTCAAAAATATTTAAATTATACTATTTAGATTTATATATTTAATTTTAGTGAAATTTAACGTTTGGTAATCTGACGTCACAAATTATTTTTGTAAACCTGATATCATTTCGTGTTACTATTTAAGGTGGGAAGGGGGGGGAGGATAATGCTGATCATCAAATCAAACAACCCATTTATCAAATAGAATTCGCATGACTCAGACACCGATTTTAAAACTCGGTCGTTGTTTGTAATCTTCTGTCTTTGCTCTGCCAGAAAATATATCGAGATAGACAAAACAAATGACGTCAAAAGACCAGTCTTTGGCCACAAAAGAAAACAAATCGTGAGTTGTATTCAATAGTTCAACCAATGAAATGACTAAGTCCTATAGATAGAATGCGCTTGGCCAAGGAGTTCACAACATTGCCATCCGGAAGTATAACGGACCAACACACAAACTCTGTGTAACCATGAACTTTTATAGTCTGGTTAATACAGTTTAGTGAGAACAACTCACAAACGCGGATGGCAAAAACAATAACAAAGGCCTGAGTGACGTCATCTGCATACTATCTATAGATAGTTCGAAGATGACGTCATTTAGGTCTTTGTTATTGTTTTTTTTTTTTGCCATCCGCGTTTATGAGTAATGCTCACTGAACTGTATTAACCTGACTATAAACGTTCATGGATACACACAGTTTTGTGTGTTGGTCTGTTATACTTCCGTATGGCAATGTTATGAGCGCATACTATATATAGATAGAATGCGCTTGGCCAAGGAGTTCACAACATTGCCATCCGGAAGTATAACGGACCAACACACAAACTCTGTGTTACCATGAACGTTTATAGTCAGGTAAATACAGTTCCGTGAGCATTACTCATAAACGCGGATGGCAAAAAACAATAACAAAGACCTGAGTGAAGTCATCTTCGAACACTCTTTATATAGATAGAATGCGCTTGGCCAAGGAGTTCACAACATTGCCATCCGGAAGTATAACGGACCAACACACAAACTCTGTGTAACCATGAACTTTTATAGTGTGGTTTTAATACAGTTTAGTGAGAAAAACTCACAAACGCGGATGGCAAAAACAATAACAAAGGCCTGAGTGACGTCATCCGCATACTATCTATACGGTTCTTGTGTCAGGCTACAAGTTAACAATGCCCACGATCAAACGGTCACTTTTGAAAGCCTGATACTGACCAAAAAATGACCAAAAGAAAGTGAAAAGTCAGTTGTTGTTGGAAGTGCTCAAAGAAACAAATGATTCCATTGGTTGTTCTATTGATTGCAATTCACAATTATTTTTTTTTCCCGTGATCTTCGTGCGGCTATGTGGTCTAGTGGTATGACACTCGCCCTGGGTTCGAACCTCGCTCGGAGCATAGTTGAGTCCTTGGAAAAGGCTCTTCACTCACATTCTCTCGCCGTACATAGGTGTAAAATGATTACCAGACCGTTAACAGCGATATTCTGTCCGAAAAAAAAATGTAATATCGCCTAACAGGTGTCGTGTATCGTCCTACATGTTAAGTGTTGCTGTTGGCCTCTGACCCTTTGTAAAGCGCTTTAAGACTTCATTTTTATTTAATTATTATTTTTTTTTTTTGGAATTAGAATCAGGCCTTGAGCTTGCGAAGGCTACGGTCAAACCTGACACATCCTGGTCTAGATCTAATTTTTGGAATCATTTTTTTTCTTGCATTTTTCTCTCGGCTTTGTGGGGCTCTGTTTCAGACACTGTTTTCAGTTCTATATCTTACGCCACCAGTGCCTGCTCCGTAATTTGTCATTTTTGGACCTGAAAAAAAAAGTTTTTGCCTTTACATCAAAGCCTGGATCGCACACTATTGATTTGTAATGTACAGACTGGATCTATTTCGTAGAAACCGTTATAATAAAACACGAATTGAATACAAACAATCAAATCATTCATTTCTCTACAGTGCTATGAAAAGGATTGAATAGAAATTAGCGAATCTTTTTACACTTGACTGACTTGAATGGAAAGCATTTGAACGTGTCTGATATTGATATGTTGTAGATATGGGGTAGCGTGGCTCAGCGGTAGGGTCTTTGCTTCGTAACCCCCGAAAGGTACCGAGTTCGATCACCCGCCGTTGCACTGTGTGGCCTTGAGCAAGCCACTTCGCCTAGCTCACTTTTGCGGCTCTGCACTGCGTCTGAACCCTGGGTTATTCCAGTCTACCTTTGGAATAGAAGCTAACGACAAATTTCCCCATGGGCATGAATAATTATATGAGTGTTGGTGGTTACTTGTAGGTAAGAGGTGCTCGATAATGTTTGTTAGAGCTAATATAAAATATAAATAAAGTCACTAAAAAGCACACTTCGGACATATGCCGACTGACGACATGGAAACATTTGCCTCGGCCAAAATTATGTGTGAACTGCCGTACTCTGGAAAATGTGTCTTTTAAAATTTGACAAGAAAACTCGTTCTTTATATATCGTTCGGTTTAACTGACCCTCATCTTGGCAAATACTCTCTCTCTCTCTCTCTCTCTCTCTCTCTCTCTCTCTCTCTCTCTCTCTCTCTCTCTCTCTCTCCCTCTCTCTCTCTCTCACTCTCTCTCTCTCTCTCTATGTCTGTCTCTCTCTCTTCACTTCGCGATGTCCCAGGTTTGAGAATTATTTTTTGCTATGATGAGGTCATTCAAATCTATATAAATATATATATATATATATATATATATATATATATATATACATATATATATAATATATATATATATGTGTGTGTGTGTGTGTATGTGTGTGTGTGTGTGGACGACTTTTCTGGCTGTAAGGTCTGTGTTACATCATTACACTCTGATACTAGAAGAGAAATGTATTCATGTATAACATTATAACCTTACATATTGTGTTATAATGACTGGAA
The DNA here is from genome assembly GCF_034508935.2 of Berghia stephanieae. NCBI lineage: Eukaryota > Metazoa > Mollusca > Gastropoda > Nudibranchia > Aeolidiidae > Berghia > Berghia stephanieae. The sequence goes on along the minus strand of NC_088371.1, from coordinate 2,562,851 downwards.
TAGTTCCTACCCCAGAACTACTGGTTTTAAAAATTAATGAAAGCAGGTTTGAATTCATGACAGTTCCAGATAAACAGTTGTTATTGTTGTTGTTGTTGTTGTTGTTGTTGTTGTTGTTGTTGTTGTTGTTGTTATTTTCTCAGAAAACCATACTATCATATGTTGAAAAGCCACTTATTAAAAATTTTGGCCAGAAAACTCGTCCTTCAATAAATATCGATCGATTAAAACAACCTCTCATTCTGGCAAAACAACTCTCAACATTGGACTTGTGAAGTCCCAGGTTTGAACATTTTTGCCGAGATGAGACTCAATTTAATCGATCGACATTTCTAAGGACTAGTTTCCTGGCCAAAATTTTAAATATGTTTTGAGTTGCATTTTGGGGGGGGGGGGGGGGGGGGGGGGTTTGGCCCAAGAGTACGCCAGCGTAAGTTATAGCCCTCCTTAAACTGTCTATTGAAATCAGTTAGCAATCTTTAGCGTTGTCCGACTGTCTCTCTCTCTTTGTCGCTTTTGTCTGCCGTATTGACTGAAGGAAAGTGAAGGCGATCGATCGCTGGAAGTGGTACAGAAGAGTGAAACCTGAAATTTTTATGTCTGTGTATACATACATAACATATATACATACACACATACATACATATATAATATGTGAGGATTCTTATCAAAACGCGTTATCATTGAACAAAAAGGTTATAAATTGAATTTTCAGTGTCCAGATACGATAACAATGAATAACGATTTCTATAACTTGACATTCTAACCAAATATAAGGTTTTACAGAGGATTGGTCGTTGAGAATGGATGCGAGGTTTGTTTTTGTAAATCGTTTTAGTCTTTTGTTGAAACTTCTACACATATATTTGTTTTACAAAATGTTATGACTATTCGAAGATAAAGCTTTTTATGATTGGAATTCTTCGGGTTTTTTTGGGGGGTGTAATATGTAAGATTGTGTGTATGTGTAATTATAAATGTGTGTCTTGATTTATGTGTATGACTAAGTGTGTATGTATAAATGTGTGTGTGTGTGTTTGTGTGCGTGTGTGTGTGTGTGTGTGTGTAAATGTTCGTAAATTTATTGAACATAAGTGTTAAACTAACGTGCCTACTCCAAGTGAAAGCCAAACGCTACCTACGTACCGACGGGAAGTCATCGTTGCTATGGTGACGGAGACGCTTCACGATTGTTGACGTGACCAGGTACGGTATGGCGTATGGCGTTCTAGCGTCGGTGGAGGGTGATTTGGTCTGGACTGGGGGTGGTTTACATTCTGTTTGACTTAGGATTGAACTCATGTGTGTTGTTGTTTGGGATATTTCAAATCTGCTTTGCCAACTTTCTACTTGTTTGTAGAAATTTCTGGAACTTTCTCTTCTTGACTTCATAATTTTCTCATGCAGATGGATGTTTGTTTCTTTAATTAATTATTTGAACATTAAAATTTAGTACAGGATTATTTTGTTAAAACGAATTTTAGGAAGGGGGATTGTGAGGGTAATAAAACATTACATCAAAGCAATACCTCTGAAAAAAATAGTTATCTTTATATATCTTCTGCTAGTCATAATTTGTGTTTGTTATTAGTTCTCTTGAAATATCTTAAAGAAGCGTCTATATTTTAGTATTTATATTCTACTTGTGATGAAATTAGTTTCAGATTATTTTTGATATTCTGACAACTCGGACTCCGACAAAACCTAGGTGGACGCCATCTTAGATTGGAAAAAGACAACTTCCGGTTTCGTGGATTGTCGTTGTGAATGATGAAAACAAGATGTATTGTTAGTTAGATGAGTTGATATAATGTTATAAAAGGACCCTGTGTTATAATTTATAACGTGATACTCACGTATCGTATACATTCTGAATGGATTTTGCTTTGAATCTTGCGTCGTGCGATCATTTTTTCTCTCAGACTGTTCTTTTTCCTTGGGTTTTCAAATAGTTTTTCTTTTTTTTTTTTTTTTTTTTTTGTTTGTTTTTGATTTATGTATTCTGTTGTTTTTGTTTGTTAGTTTTTCCTTCTGCTGATTTTGTTTTTAAGAAATTAAAAATTCTATGAGGAGATTAATAATATTCATTAAATTTAAAAACAAATTTACTCTTTAGTGTATATGTGTGTGTGTGTATGTGTGTGTGTGGAGGGGGGGGGTTGGTTTGTGTCCGTTTGCTGACTCAAGGAGTGTATTAATACATTTTCTTTATGTGATGCGTTTGTATAGTGATTCATGTATCTGCCTGTTTGTCATTGTGTGTCTTTGTATTTATATTTCAACACAGTCCATGTTTTTATATTTTGTTCTTTCTCAAATCCATTATAGATATCTGTTATATCTGTGCGGCTATGTGATCTTGTGGTATGACACTCGCTTTCGGATAGGAAGGTCCTGTGCGCATAGTTGAGTCCCTGGAAAAGCCTCTTTACTCACAACCCCTCACCGTCTCAGGTGTAAAAAGAGTATCTGGCCGTTAACAGCGTCGTCTCTGTCCGAAAAAATAATTTGTAATATCGCCTAAAAGTCGTCATGTCCTGCCCTACATGCTAAATGTTGCTGTTGGCCAGGGACCCTTTGTAAAGCGCTTTGAGTACTTTTAGTGGATATTGCGCTGTATAAAAGCTCAATTTATTATTATTATTTATATCTCTTCCATGCTTCATAGCTCATATCTTCTAGTCCCTTATTTCTGTGAGGTTAGGATAGTGCAATGACTTTACTATGACGAGACAATGTGTTGACAACACACGACACAGACATGTCAACATTTCATTGGATTTCGTAGAATGACTACTTACCTGTATTTTATGACCGACAAAATTTGTGAAAACAAGATTTGGATCTGAAGAGAATCTACAACAAACATTGAATCGAATATTCTGAGGCTGAGCTGTATCCGGTTTTCTATAAATAACTTCATTGAAGGAACAGAATTAACGATTTTGATACCTTGAAAGTAAGTGGTATATCTTTCACCTTCCCTGATCCTCTCCCCCCCCCCCCTCTCTCTCTCTCTCTTCCTCTCTCTCTCTCTCTCTCTCTCTCTCTCTCTCTCTCAAACACACACACTCTCTATCTATCTATCTATCTATCTATCTCCTCTCTTTCTCTTTCTTTCTCTCTCTTTCTCTCTTTCTTTCTTTATCTCTCTTTATCTAACTTTATCCCCCCCCCCCCAATTCTCTCTTTATTTCTCTCCCTCTTTTTATCTCTCTCTCTCTCTCTTTCTCTCTCTCTCTCTATCTATCTATCTATCTATCTATCTATCTCTCCCTCTCTTTCTTTCTTTCTGTATCATTCTCTTTCTCATATTCAAGCTATCATAATATAGCATATTCTAAATCGTGTAATAAAAAAACAACAACCCAGGTACATAATAATATCTCGCCCCTGTTCAATATTTATATTTGTTGTAAATAAGTAGAAACATGAGTATATTTTGGCTCTTTGACCATAATATCAAAAAGGCACCTATACGAATATCGAACAGTAGTTTTAGTACAAATACTAATACAGTCATGTGTATAACCCCCGCAATATGTGCCGTGTGGTCTTGTGATATGACACTCGCTTTCGGATCGGAAGGTCCTGGGTTCGAGCCTCGCTCGGCGCATTAGTTGAATCCGTGGAAAAAGGCTCTTTACTCACATTCTCTTGCCGTACTCACGTGTAAAATAAAACTAGTACCTGGCCGTTAACAGCGTTGTCTCTGTTCGAAAAAAATTTGTAATATCGCCTAACAGGCGTCCATTCCTACATGTTAAGGGTTTCTGTTGGCTAGGGACTCCTTGTAAAGCGCTTTGAGCAGGTTTTAGTGGATATTGCTCTATATAAAAGTTTTAAAACTGCTCAATTTGATGTTAGGTCTTGATCGACGTGCTCTTATCTGCAGGTCTGATAACCCAATTCCGTGTGGGCTCATTGTTGTAATGGAAATCTCAAAAAAAAAAATGAAGCAAATTATTGTTCATTACAACAATGTTAAACTAGGCCTATAAGTGTGAGTATGGATGTCAGACCTGCATATATGTGACCCTACGCCTCGAAGCGGTATTAAGTCGGGATTTGGAAAACGAAGAAAACAGGTTTTAAAGTGGAAATGGTCAAAATGATCAAATTTCAGTTTTTGGTTGTTTCATAAACTACAATCATTTTTCTACATGAAAACATAATAATTCAACACAAGTATTGACGATAAGTTATATATATATATATATAAAGTTTTAAAAAGAAACTATCAGTGAAATATTCAAAACAAGAATTGACTTTCTCTCAGAGAGCCAACATTTACAAGGCTGCACATGCCAATAATAGCTAATAACAAATACTTTGACCTCAAACTTTAGCCCCGTTGGTTTTTGAAGTTCATGTTGCTCTACTTATCACTTGATGCACTTTTAGCACACACTCTCTCTCTCTCTCTCTCTCTCTCTCTCTCTCTCTCTCTCAAACACACACACACACACACACACACACACACACACACACACACACACACACTACAATCACCACCACCGCATCGTCATCACGAACACTACTACTACTACAATCACCACCACCACCGCATCATCACTGCCACTACTACTTCAACCACCACCACCACATCATTATATAACACTACTGCTACAACCACCACCACCACATCGTCATTACTACTACAACCACTACCACTACATCATCATTACTACTACAACCACCCACACCACATCATCACTACTACTACAACCACTGCCACTACTACAACCACAGTCACCACCACCACCATCACCACATCATCATCACTACCACTACTACTACAACAGCCATTATGACATCATCATCATCACTACAACTACAACAACAACAACAACAACAACTACTACTACTACTACTACTACTACTACTACTACTACTACTACTACTACTACTACTACTACTACTACTACTACTACTACTACTACTACTACTACTACTACTACTACTACTACTACTACTACTACTACTACTACTACTACTACTACTACTACTACTACTACTACTACTACTACTACTAACTACTACTACTACTACTACTACTACTACTACTACTACTATACTACTACTACTACGACTACTACTACTACTACTACGACTACTACTACTACTACTACGACTACTACTACTACTACTACTACTACTACTACTACGACTACTACTACTACTACTACTACTACTACTACTACTACTACTACTACTACTACTACTACTACTACTACTACTACTATAACCACCAACACAACATCATTCTCACTACCATCATTATGTTTTGGAGCTTTTTTTCACTTGAAACAAGGAAACTTTGGGGTTGTATTTGAGAATGTGCTCATAAATCAGCAAATATTTGTAGTCAGTTATCTATTTCGATCTATACAATATGTAAACACAATACCAAATATCATCCCAATTCCCTTTTTGTGTGTTCGGAAATTCCTCTTTCGGTATTGAAATTCCTCGGAGTGGTGTCTGAAATTCCTGTGAGTCAAATTGAAAATGGGCGTCTCTGCAAATTTTGCTATTCTCGTCAAATTTTCAATGCCCGTATCTGAGTAGTTATCTTTGCCCCATT
>NC_088371.1:2537264-2552264 GCF_034508935.2 Berghia stephanieae | reverse complement strand
GTAAAACCTGCGTAGTTCGCTATAGATAGTATGCAGATGACGTCACTCGGGCCTTTGTTATTGTTTTTGCCATCCGCGTTTGTGAGTTGTTCTCACTAAACTGTATTAACCAGACTATAAAAGTTCATGGTTACACAGAGTTTGTGTGTTGGTCCGTTATACTTCGGATGGCAATGTTGTGAACTCCTTGGCCAAGCGCATTCTATCTATATTTACCAATCACTGTCATTGTTTACATTATGACGGCTGTCCAAGAGGCGTGGTTATCTAAGTGTTTATTGGTGGTCTAAACCGTAGCCATCGTTAACTTATAGATAGTATGCGCTTGGCTAAGAAGCTCATAACATTGCCATCCGGAAGTATAACGGATCAACACACAAAACTGTGTGTATCCATGAACGTTTATCGTCAGGTTAATGCAGTTCAGTGAGCATTACTCATAAACGCGGTTGGCAAAAAACAATAACAAAGACCAGAGTGACCTCATCTTCGAACTATCTATAGCCTGACACTGACCAAAAAATGACATCAAAAGACAAGTCTTTGGTCACTTAAGAAAACAAATCGTGAGTTGTATTCAATAGTTCAACCAATGGAATCATTTGTTTCCTTGAGCTCTACAAACGACAACTCACTAGACGGTGCACAAAATTAGAAAATGACGTCAAACTATAAGTCCTAGATGGTTCTAGCGGAGTCAGCCTTAAAATAGAGCCTGACACTAGAACCCTCTAGGACTGGCATTTTGACGTCATTTTAAGGTTTGTGTAGCGTCTAGTGAATACTCTTCAACAGTCGTAACGTCACTTCCTTCCCTAATGACGCATGGTAACTTAGTAACACTGGCTCTAAACTATCGGAACAATGGCGGACGCCCGTATGAAATATTTCCCCGACGAGCATAAAAGCGTATCCAGAGGGAAACCCCATAAATTTGACCATGTTTTGACTTTTACACATTCTGATCACAGGGCATATGAGAAGTTCTAGCCAGCATGAAAAATAAAAAGGAATGATTTTCTTTGTTTAGAACCAAGATGGCCGCCGTTGTCGGGCGGCGTGACATCAGAATACTGAATCCAATTGTCATTAGTAGAGCTCAAGGAAACAAGTTATTTCATTGGTTGAACTATTGAATACAACTCACGATTTGTTTTCTTTTGTGGCAAAAGACTAGCATTTTGACGTCATTTTTAGTCAATGTCAGGCTATCAGTAAACGATGGCTACGGTTCTAGTGTCAGGCTAGATGGCTACGTCTAAACCCAACAACAAAGAGTTGGATAACGTCATCACCACTTATCTTTTAAATCTATCGTGTTGTTTGTCGGACCTAAATGTCAAAGTTCAAGGTCTTGCATTATAACAATAATATATAGTAAATCACAAATGTCTATCCAATAATGACTTCCGCCAGGGGGAGATAATTCTGCCCGAATTAACGATCTCCCAATGGCGTGTGGATAGGTAGACAAGCAATATAACGTCAATACCGCCGTACTCTGGAAAAACCCATATTTAAAAATTTGGCCAGAAAACTCGCCCTTCAAATATCGATCGATTTAAATGACTCTCATCTTGGCAAAAACTCTCAAACCCGGGACTTGGGTTTTTCTAGATTACGGCAGAATACACGTCGCCTATAAATGTCATCAACTTGTTACAGCCAAGTGCCTGGATCCGTTTAAAGAAACGACATTTTAATCGTATCAAATCTTTTCCTGCAATCAAAACTATCCAGGAAATCTAATTTATGAGCACTCTGTGGGTTCAAATGTTACAATATAAATAGAATGAAGTTGACGTCACTCAGGTCTTTGTCATTGTTGTTTGCCATCCACGTTTATGAGTAATTCTCACTAAACTGTATTAACCAGACTAAACGTTCAAGGTTACACATAGTTTTGTTTGTTGGGCCGTTATACTTCTGGATGGCAATGTTGTGAACTCCTAAGTCAAGCGCATACTATCTTTAATATAGATAGTATGCGCTTGGCTAAAAATCTCACAACATTGCCATCCAGAAGTATAACGGCCCAACAAACAAAACTATGTGTAACCTTGAACGTTTAGTCTGGTTAATACAGTTTAGTGAGAATTACTCATAAACGTGGATGGCAAAAAAAAACAATAACAAAGACCTGAGTGAGGTCCTCTTCATTATCTCTACATTCGAATCCGTTTGTAAATTCTTCTCGTCCGCAACTTGTTATCAAACACATCTCCCCTCCCCCCCCCCCCCCCCCCACCCCCACCCCACACGTAATTTTTGCGTACTTGATACACGTACCTATGCCGCCTGCATATGTTTAACGTTTTATTTGTTTTAATGTCAAAAGAATAGTGGTTGAAAATGATAAAGTTTTATATATAATTATATATATATATATATATATATATATATATATATATATATATATATATATAGCAATGACTATGAAAAATGTTTTTTTTTCTCTTTTTGATGAAAATGTTTGTCTAAAATCAAAGCCCTATCTCCACTGATTAAAAATATTTTTGAATTTTGAAAATCCATTCATAAATAAACAAGCTATGCAGTTTCAAAGGTGTCATTTATTTGGATGACCGGCAAAGAGGAAAAAAAACGCGAAAATATGGGACGCTTTTTCGGCATTTTTTTTTTTTTTTCGACCTTTGGTTGTATCTTGCTTAATAAGTGGATTAAAAGATTGAAAGCAAATTAGGATGGTGTTTTGTAAAATACGGGAAAAGTACTCGTCATATTCATATGAAATTTTACAACCAAAAAGAGGAAATGTTCATGTATTACCTTGTCAGGGACAAAACCTCCACGCCGGTAGTTTTAGAAATATTTTACTCCAAAGAGTAAAAATCTATTTTTAACGGTCTTCTGGTAACCGCACGAGTTTTGTCGCTTGACATAATCTAAAATGACCTTTTTTTCTAACTGTGTGCCAACTTTTAGTCATATTCATCAATAAACAGCGTCGTAATTAATTTTTTAAAATAGCATATACGGAACGGCTTCGTCCCATATTTTGACGCGAATTCGGGCACTTCGTAAGCGAAAAAGAGACCCAAAGATTTGTGCGGGATAGTCATTGCTAATATATAATATATATATATATATATATATATATATATATATATATATATATATATATATATATATATTCCATAATATAGCAGGATCGATTTGACGTCACTCAGCTATTTTGGTGATTATTTCTCGCCAAAATATATCAGTTAGATAATTAACGTTCACGGTTACACACAATTTTGTTACGTGTTGTTACGTTATATTTGACTGGCGGATGCTGTGAGTATTTTTACCTATACGCATAGCACCGATCTCTGTGCGGCTATGTCGGTCATTGTTGCATATTTTGCAATGTGACCAGTAACTCAAGCATATGGAAAAAATAAAATAAATATCTCCATTGTCCTCACTAAGACATAAACTCGACACATAAAAAATGTAAATGTTTACTTCAACATTTAGAAAATCTATAGATGGAACAACGTTGACGTCACTCAGCTCTTTGTTATTATTATTTTTAGACAGCCATTTGGATTATTAGTTCTCGTTAAATTCTAGTAGCTATCAATCAAACTATAAACGTTTAAGGTTCACCCAGTTTTAGATAATGGTGCGTTATGTTGTGAGTATTTCACTTAAACGCATAGCATCAATAGATTTCAGTTGTGTCGACACGCATTGATCAAACGTCAAACACATTATATAGATTGAACACAGAGAATCCCAATATAATACTATATGTAATTTATATAACACAAACACAGTGCCAAACCCCAGACAAATCACGCCAGTGCTTAGATTTAACACTGCCATTCAAACAACTTTCCCCCAAAAAATGCTAATCTTATTCAAACAAATTAAATCTATTTATCTATACAATGATAAGCGTGAAAGAAACGTTTTATTATCAAACCCGTGATCTGAAGAAAAAAAACATATTTAAAATTTTGGCCAGAAAACTCGTCCTTCAAATACCGATCGATGAAAATGACCCTCATCTTGGAAAAAAGAAAAAAAAGAAAAAATCAATGATAGGACTTGCAAAGTCCCGTGTTTAAGAGATTTTGCCAAGATCAGAGTCATTTAAATCGATCGATAGTTGAAGGACGAGTTTTCTGGCCAAATTCTTAAATTCTTGATTTTCCAGAGCACGGCAATTATCTGGTTAAATCAATCTGTACACACAAAGACGGGCGTACAAGAAACGCTTGATAATAATATAAAGAACCGAGTGTTCAGAAAAGGCTTTCACTGGCCTTTTCTTTGAATGTGTACCGTGCAATATTGTATATGAAATGTCAAACCAGCACCGTGTCGTACAAATGGCAGCTATCGGTGTTTACAAATAGCTTTGAATGGCGGAGCCGTGCTGGTTGCTATGGACGCTAGATGTGTGACTCAATGACATAGCCGTGAAGTGTCCGGTTTGTCGTGAAAAATATGAAACAAATGTATTATGGATTATTTCGTGATAAAAAATGATAATTATAATAAATGAACTTTTATATAGGGCAATATCCACTAAAAGTTCTCAAAGCGCTTTACAATGGGTCGCTAATCAACAGCAACACTTAACACACAGAACGAAACATGGCGCATGTTAGGCGAGATTGCATTTTTTTTTCGGACAGAGACAACGCTGTTAATGGCCAGGTACTCATTTTACACCTAAGTACGGTAAGAGAATGTGAGTTAAGAGCCTTTTCCAAGGACTCAACTATGCGCCGAGCTAGGCTCGAACCCAGGACCTCCGATCCGAAAGCGAGTGTCATACTACAAGACCACATAGCCGCACAAAAATATTTTAAAATGTGTTATGTATTATGTCGTGATAAAGTCAACTCCACAGTCTGAATTTAGTATTAAAATGTTAACTGTGAGGCTGGCTGAGAAAACCCGGTAAGATGCGGCAAGCTTCGATTCGAGATATGAGCCAAAATCGAAGATAAAGTGTTTCCCATAGCAACAAATTTTATTCAGAAAAAAAATCATAGCTTGGGTTCTAATAGACATAGAAAGAAAATTTAAAGTGGTAAATGATCAGAAAGATGTGGTCTACACTACTGTATACATAACTCAATTTGTAAAATTTGTGCATCTTTGAAATATTTTTTGAACTGTGAGAGTTTTATTTTTAATTTATTCATCTCCACAACATTCGTCAGTTCTATAAAACCAACCAACACACAAAACAATGTGTGACCTTTAACATTTCTTGTAACATTGCGTTCAGTTTTTTTTTTTTTACGTTTAAAACAAATTCATAGATAGAACTAGGTTAACGTCACTCATGCCTTTGTTATTGTTTTTTGCCTTCCATGTTTTTGAGTAATTCTCACTAAACTGTATTTACCAGACTAAACAAACGTTCAAGGTTACACATAGTTTTGTGTGTTGGTTCCTTATACTTCAGGATGGCAATATTGTGAGTTTCTAAGTCAAGCGCACAGCATCTATAGAACAAACCAACACACAAAACAATGTGTGACCTTTAACATTTATTGATACACTCTGTTTATTTTTGTAAAACTCATAACATTATTTAGCGGATATAGATAGTTTGAAGATGACGTCACTCAGGTCTTGGTTATTGTTTTTTGCCATCCGCGTTTATGAGTAATGCTCACTGAACTGTATTAACCCGACTATAAACGTTCATGGATACACATAGTTTTGTGTGTTGGTCCGTTATACTTCCGGATGGCAATGTTATGAGCTTCTTAGCCAAGCGCATACTATCTATAGATAGTATGCAGATGACGTCACTCAGGCCTTTGTTATTGTTTTTGCCATCCGCGTTTGTGAGTTGTTCTCACTAAACTGTATTAACCAGACTATAAAAAAGTTCATGGTTACACAGAGTTTGTGTGTTGGTCCGTTATACTTCCGGATGGCAATGCTGTGAACTCCTTGGCCAAGCGCATTCTATCTATAATGTACCAACACACAAAATAATGTGTAACCTTAAACGTTTATAGTCTGATATTAAAACAATTTAGTGAGCACTAATCATAAAAGTGGCTGGCTAAAAATAAAAACAAAGATCTGAGTGACGTCAATTTCGTTCTTTCTACTTACTTACTTAAGCCGCCCCTTGGGGCGCCCAACATGAGCCACAAGTCTTCGCCATTCTGTCCTGTCCTCCATAAGCGTACGCAGCTCCCGGGTGTTGTCCATTCCTGTGTCATCTAGCAGACAGTCAATGTATGTTTTATTCTGCCTGCCTCTGTTTCTGGTTCTGTCAGGTGGTTCCCATAGCACAAGACATAGATAGAACGACGATGATGTCACTCAGGCCTTTGTTATTATTTTTTGACATCTGCGTTTCTGAGTAATTCTCACTTAACTGTACGAACCAGACTATATAAGTTCATGGTTACACATAGTTTTGTGTGTTTGTCCATTAGACTTCCGGATGGCAATGTTGTGGGCTTCTTAGCCAAGTGCATACTTTCTATACAAACAATAAAAGGTCAAGTTGGTGCATGAATAATTTTTTCACTCCAGACGTGATCATAAAAGCATTTTTTTTAAAGTGAGGAAGGCGCTTTACCAACTGAGCTACCAGGATCTCCTTGTCAGATATTATTAGGACTGCGTGAATAAGTAAAAAATTCCCCGTGTCTTCCCTCCCTCCCTCCCTCCCCTTGTAGGTTTTTTACCTTGAAGGTTAAAATATTTTTATTACAGATCAAGACAACAATAATGGTTGAAATACATTTATTGTCAGTGTCGCTTCGTCTTCTCTGTGACACCCAATCTGTGTACCCTGAAAAAAAATCCATATTTAGAAATTTGGCCAGAAACTCGTCCTTCAAATATCGATCGATTTAAATGACTCTCATCTTGGCAAAAACTCTCAAACCCGAGACTTCGCCAATGTCTGTTAAGTTAAAATAAGTTGAATTTTTATATAGCCCAATATCCCCTAAACGTGCTTAAAGCGCTTTACAAGGGGTCCCTGACCAGCAGCAAAAGGTAACATGTAGAACGAAACATGACGCCTGTTAGGCATTTACATTTTTTTCCGACAGAGACAACGCTGTTAACGGGCAGGTACTCATTACACACCTGTGTAATGTGAGTAAAGAGCCTTTTCCAAGGCCACAACTATGCGCCGAGCGAGGCTCGAACCCAGGACCTTCCGATCCTAATACGAGTGTCATACCACAAGACCACATAGCCCCTGTTGTGATCGGACAGTTGTGTTTCGTCTTTTGATATTCTATAATTGTGACGTACATTGAGATCAATAATCTATAATCAATAGTCGATACGTGCATGACGAGACTCATTTGCATAATTCCTGCATTTGGGTTCCCGATCACGGGCGTGTGAGGTCCGGGTGGTGGGAAGGGAAATAAAGGGGAAAGTGTTCTCAGTTTGGGTGTGTGGGTGGGAGGGGGGGGGGGAGGGTGTTCTGAATTTGTGTAGGTGTGGGGTGGGGGGTTGTTCTGTGTGTATGTATGTGTAGGACAGGGGTGGCCATGAAATGGTAGAGAAGGACGGGTTCAGAAAATAGCGATAGGGTTGAGAGAGATTGGGAGAGAGAGAGAGAGAGAGAGAGAGAGAGAGAGAGAGAGGGGGGGGAGACAGAGAGAGAGAGAGAAAGATTGAGAGAAAGGGTGAGAAGAGATCGATAGATAGATAGATAGATAGATAGATAGAGAGAGAGAGAGAGAGAGAGAGAAAGAGAGAGAGTGAGAGAAGAATAACGGTCGTGACGAGATGGGTCGAAACACACGCACACACAAACACGCTTGGATTGAACGCGAGATATATAGATAGGTAGGTAGGTCAATAGATAGACAGACAGTTAGATAGATAGACAGATAGATAGATAAACAAATAAATAAATAGATAAAGATTGAAAGAAAGAAATAGATAGATAGATAGATAGATAGATATATAGATAGATAGATAGATGGATAGATGGATAGATAGATAGATAGATAGATAGATAGATAGATAGATAGATAGATAGATAGATAGATAGATAGATAGATAGATAGATAGATAGATAGATAGATAGATAGATAGATAAATAAATAGATAGATAGATAGATAGATAGATGGATGGATAGATAGATAGATATATAGATAGATCATTGATAGATAGATAGATAGATAGATAGATAAATAGATAGAAAGATAGATATATAGATAAATAGATAGATAAATAAATAAATAGATAGATAGATAGATAAATGGATATATATATATATATATATATATATATATATATATATATATAGATAGATAGATAGATAGATAGATAGATCATTGATAGATGGATAGATAGATAGATTACGGATTTTTGTTTTTGTTGTTCTTATGCTTTAGCTGGGTTATAATAATATGTAAATAGAATGCGAGAAAAACATGGATTGTATCCTCTCACAGTCTCTTCTCCACCTCACCGCCAATCCCCACAACAATTTCACTAATTGATTTTACACCGCCTGTTGGGTGAATAGTTCTCAACATCTTTTTCTCTAAAATATCCCAACTTTGTTCAAGGTCACCCAATTTTGTATGTTGTTACGATTGGTCTCACGGGCACTACTGGTGGGTATTTTACTTAATCGCACACTATCAGTTCAAAATATAACGATTAGTATTGAATTTTCAGCTTCAATTTATTAGACGAAGACAGAGACTGTGGACGTTTCGGGTTTCCCCTTTATCAACAAAACAGGATGAATGAAACGCTAAGGACGAATGAGATAATGTGATAGTGACCACACGATAGAGTCACGATCTCCCCGGCCAGGCGGAGTTGTCGTATCAGTAAGGTCGCGGGTTCGAACCCCCATCCGCCGCGAAGTTTTTATTCTCTATTGTCTTCTGGCACTTTCCTACTCACTTCATCTCTTGTTATTATCAACACTCACATTTCCCAATCTAATCCATGTAATTTTGTGTCCACAGAAACTCGCCAATGAAAGGGAACGATTACAGAGTGGCTCTTGTAAGTGTTACTAATTATAGACTGTTCTATTTTTAGATATATGTGAACCACACTCATGTTGCGGTTTTGTCATGGTTGGACCAAATAGCGTGACTCCCTCTCTTCCTCTCTCTCTCTCTCTCTCTCTCTCTCTCTCTCTCTCTATGTCTCTCTCTCTCTCTCTCTCTCTCTCTCTCTCTCTTTCTTTATTTCTTTTTTTTTAGATGCTAGATATTTTAAAAAAACAAAACGACATAAATTCGTCCCATTTGGTAAATCAATGAACCAAAACAAATTTCTCTTAAGATTCATTTTTCCAAGACTGATTCACTTTAAAATAATCTTTTAATGTCTTTCGTCATACATTGACGGCGATGTGGTCTAGTGGTATGACACTCGCTTTCGGATCGGAAGGTCATGGCTTCAACCTTGCTCGGCGCATAGTTGAGTCCTTGGAAAAAGTTCTTTACTCACATTATCTCACGGTACTCAGGTGTAAAATGAGAACCTGGTCGTTAATGGCGTTGTCTCTATCCGAAAAAATTGTAATATCGCCTTACAGGCGTTTTGTCCCGTCCTACATGTTACGTGTTGCTGTTGGACAGGGATCCCCTGTATACCGCTTTGAGCACCTTTAGTGGATATTGCGCTATATAAAAGCTCAATTTATAGACAAAAATTTCTAAGCCCAACATACACATGTCACCACAGGTCTGATCACCCAAATCGTTACGGCCTCTTTGTTGTAATGGTGAACCCTCAATCCAACGCAACATATTGTCCATCACAACAATCTCAATGGTCATAATGGTCATAGTTGACGTGTAGTGGTAGCACGTCTGACCGGTAATCAGAAGGTCTGAGGTTCGATCCCCAGTCGAGGTAGACTGATTTTTTGGGATGGTATTTTTATTTTCTTGTATTTTTCTTTCTTGCTTTGTCTGTCACCTTTCATACACACTTGTTCTGATCTTTAACAATGTTAAAGTAAAAGCCCATGAAACAAACACGCTCGACTGCTATCAATACACGTTGAAACAATTCTTTCTCTGATAAGTTTGTGTTTCCATTTCTGTTTTGACAGCGGAGAATGGCTACGACGATCAGCTAAAGTTGAAACAGGCTATGCTGAAAAGACAAGAGCTTTTGGATAAGATAAGGGTAAGTCTCAGATTAGAAAGATAAAAAATAAACTCCCTAGACAGTAAATTATACGGCTATGTGATCTAGCGGTATGACACTTTTAAAGTCTATCCAGTTTTCAACTCATACACTGACTATAACTGATTGTGATATTTCTATTTCTGAAAAGGCTAAAAATTTAGTTGTCATTCTGGATAGTTCTTTGTCTATGGATCAACATAATATAAACAATATTGTGAAAATTATGTACTATGAGATCCGTAGAATATCGCAGATGAGGACGTTTTCACCTTTCAACACCTTGAAGATAATTAACCAATAGATTTTTGACCTATTAAAACATGGAATGTGTGACACACCTTCACACGTGCTCGGACAAACATGGTTGTTGTTTATAAACAATAACGTGAACTAATTCGACCTCCATCTGATCGTTGTTATTGTTTTTATATTGACAAATGGGTGACTAGTTATCACACGATTTTCTCGATCATAATATTATAAACGTTTAAGTTTACACATAGTTTTCTGTGTTGATTCTTCTGATCAAGAGGTAGAACAGTGGGTATTTTACTTAACGAATACCATCGATTGTAAATCCTGTGTAGTTTCTGTGTCTACCAATCACTGCCATTGTTTACATTATGACGATTGTCCGAGAGGCGTGGTTATCTACCGGTTAATTGTCTCTGCATTGGTCTTGTCACGTCTCGACTACTCCAATTCACTGCTCGCTGGTCTCACTTATAAAATTATAAAAAATCTAGAGAGTACAGAATTGTGCGGCTAGGTTAGTCAATACAACAGCAACAACACTTTCTCGCTCCTCTTTGGATAGAACGCTAGTCTATTACTTCAGGTTTGCAATGTTGTGAGTTTCTTAGCCAAGCGCATACTATCAATATGCACCAAAATTTACTTCTCCTGGTTCACTTTTAACTATTTTTCTTTTCATTTTTTCATCTTCCATTCGTTTCGCCTCATTTCAGAACGAACAAATAGACGACAAACGACCCAGAACGTATACGCCTCGTCGACGGTACACCCCGTCCCCCCTCCCCCCACCCTCACGTCGATCGTTACCAGATCTCAGCAAACAATATCACTTCATCAACGCGGCCAGAAACCCAGGTAACAGTTCAAAACCTATTTATTCATTCATTTATTTCTTTACTATTTTATTTATTTAATTTAGTTTCCTTGTTTGTTTTTGCTTGATTAATAAATCAATTTCTTTATTTGTTTATTTACCTATCTATTCATTTATTTATTTATTATAAATTTGTTTATTCAATTTAATTTGTTTGTTTTCAATTAATTAGTAAATCAATTTATTTATTTGTTTATTTATCTATATATTCATTTTTCTATTTCATTCTTTCTTTCTTTATTTAATAATGTATTCATTATTCATTCATTTATTTATCTATTTATTTGAATTTATTTTTTTGTGCATTTAATTATCCATGTATCTAATATTTTTTATCAATTGATCAATCTATCCATTTATTTACTGAATCAATAATATTATATCCATTTTATTTGTAACCATTTTCTCACAAATTTATTATCAAATTCATTGGTTAATACAGTCAGAATTTCCACCAAGTCCACTCAGTCATAACTAGTTGAAGTAAGGGAATGACAATTATATTATGACAACTCAGGGATTTATTTTGAGTGAAAAACATTGGAGGATTTGACGCTATTTATTACACCCTCTCATTGGAAAACCATACCATTTCTTTATCGTGCCCAATAACACATGCTCGCAAGCTCGTTGTGTTATTGGGTACGATAAAAATAACTCGTTTAATAAATACAAAGAAATGAAAGAATCGTATATTGTTAGTCGCAGTGACCCCCCCCCCCCCCCTAAAAAAAAAAGAAAATATGAGTGACGCTTTGGACAGTTTTCAATGCAATCATTATATTATTATTTTCTGATATTTTCTGTCTTTGTGTATTTTTTAAAATCTTTTTTAAAAAATTTGGCTTATGTAGTTGTTGTGATTGCTTTTTTTTTTTATTACTATTGAATTGAATGTTGTTGTTGTTTTTTTTTTGTTTTTTTTTTTGTGGGGGGGGGGGGGTTGTTTGTTTGTTTTTTTTTATAATTTGATTTCTTTTTTTTATTCGCCTATCGTATCTAACTCAGCACAGGCAAAAAAAAAAATAACGTATCCTTTTAATAAAGCTGCTTAGTGATTGTATTTACTGCTGACCTTTTCTTTATTCAGATATATTATCCATTTAAATTATGTCTATGCTGTATAGTTATAATACAACAAGCTTAGTCATCGAATGCAGATAGTTGCAATTGCAAACTGTATGTATTTTTTTTTCTCATTGCCTTTTGTTTCGATCCACATTGTTAGTTAATTTTGTCATTCCATAACATAAAAACCACACAGGCCCTCCGATAGAACTCCATATTGTTGATCACCAAAATCATCCACACCAACAACCATACGGATACTCTCCTATTAACAGCGTCCGTAGCAACAAAAACAACAATAGCGTCCGTAGCAACAACAATAGCGTTCTTAGCAACAAGGGGAGTCACTCAAATACAAGTCGACAAAAACAAGTCTGGGTTGTGAGTCCTAAAGACAGCGTCATCGTTGAATCCATGGAAGAAGATTTCGACAACAACAACGGTTAT
Organism: Berghia stephanieae; assembly: GCF_034508935.2. NCBI lineage: Eukaryota > Metazoa > Mollusca > Gastropoda > Nudibranchia > Aeolidiidae > Berghia > Berghia stephanieae. The sequence goes on along the minus strand of NC_088371.1, from coordinate 2,539,485 downwards.
ATCGACCAAGAAGAGGAAGACGTTGGATTTCTAGATCCTTCCACATACCAACCCATTCACACCCGATACAACGATCTCGTTGTCGACAGGGACCATCTTCATTTCCCGTATCAGAAAAGACTTCCTTCAAGAGTGGCCTCCCTTCACGAGTACCCTGTAAGCGACAGGGAGAACCACGTCGTCATTTCCGGCCAGTACCAGCCCCATCCACAGCAACGCCAAACAAGAGGAGGGTTGGTAGTTCCTCCTGGTTACCAGTATACACAAACACACCAATACCAGCACCCTGCGGCACGCCGTGTGAGGCCCCGGGCCATCATCAAACAGCCTCGGAGTCCTAGGAGGAGCCGCACAGCAGGTGACAAGATCTCAACAAAAGTAGCGGTTGTGGTGGATTTTCATACTGCCTAGCTCTTTCATTGTCTTTCTTTAGACTCTTTCGTCCCTATTTAACTGACCTCATTCGTGAATATTAAGCACTTTCTGAGCGCGTGACAATAAGACATTAGGTGAGTCCAAAAGAAACTGGGATTTCAAAAAGCAGTAGTTGTTATGGATTTCTAAACTGTCTAGCTCTTTCAATGTCTTTCTTTTTAGTCTTTTCCTCTCAATTTAGCTTTTCTCATTCATCATCATATCTTGTCGCGCCAGTGAGTCAGCCAGTCCCGGGCAGTCTGGTTGCATTCCCTCAGGTCAGCATTGGTGCAGTGAGGTCCCAGCGAGCATTCGGACAGGATGTGGTCCATGGTCTGTCTGGGATGACCGCATGGGCATTCAGTGCCCGGTGAGATTTTCCATTTAAAGAGGTTGGTGGCGGTGTTTCTCACCTTTGCTCTAGCTCTGTTCAACGCCACCCAGTCTTTTCTCTTGAGGTCTGTGCCTGCTGGGAGCTTTTCTGTTGGGGGCTGGAGGGCATCGTTTGCTGTCTTGTCCCATTCTACCCATTTGTCCAGGCGGAAGAATGCTGAGTGGTCCGGGTGAAGGCTCTCTACTGTGAGGAAGCTTTTCCTTGATTTGAGCCTGCTTTTTGGGCAATTGTGGTCATGTAGGGGGTGTCTCTGGTCCATTTCCTGTTTGTATTTTTGTATTTGGGCATGAGTTTCCCTCCGGATGTGTGGTGGGGCTATTCCTGCTGCACGGTAGACCAGTGGTAATGGTGTTGCTCTCAGCTGGCCCGTTACGATCCGGCAGGCGTTGTTTTCTCATTCATGAATAATAAGCATTTTCTGAGCGCGTAACATTAGATGAGTCCGAAAGAAGTTGGGATTTGAAAAAGGTAGTGGTTGTTGCGGATTTCCAAACTGTCTAGCTCTTTCAACGTCTTTCATTAGAGAATTTTCCTCTCAATTTCATTCATCTCAGTCATCAATAATAAGCATTTTCTGGACGACGGAGGTGGGGGTAGGGGGGGGGGGTCGGCGTGGTTAAGTGGTACGGTCGTTTCTTCGTATCCGGAAGGTACCGAGTTCGATCACTCGCCGCTGCGTTGTGTGGCCTTGATCAATTCACCTCGACCGAGCTCAATTTGCGGCGCTGCGCTGCGGTTGACTCCTGGGTTATTCCAGTCTTCTCTTGGAATAGTCCCTAGAGACAAATTTCCTTTTGGGATGAATAAAGGGATTTTAAAAAATAAAGCAATAGGTGAGTCCAAAAGAAACTGAGATTTCAAAAAGTAATGATTCTGGTGGATTTCCAAACTGTCTAGTCATTCCAATTTCATTTAGAGGCATTTATCTCAACTTAACCTACCTTTCCTTCATGAATAACAAACAATTTGTATTCCAAAATAGTTACCAAACATCAACGAAGCCCAAAGAGGAGCTGCACGACAGGTGACGAAATCTGAAAAAGAGTTTTGGAGGTTCTTTCAAGTGTTAAAAATCTTTTTTTTTTGGTATCAAACCAACCAGTCTTTCCCATTTCTTTTTAGAGTTCTATTCTCATAACGTATCCCTTCCTGACTAACAAGGATTTTGTGGCCTCGAGCTATTATCAAATAAGCACAAAGTTACAGGAAGAGTTCGTGTGAGATAGGATAAAGATCTGAATTTGTGGTGATTGGTGGATATCATTTATTCTATGTAGTCTCTTCAATTTCCTGTAGGAATTTTATTTTTAAATTACCTCCTTTATACCAAAACATGTTTTCATCTACTCAATGTTGATAAAAATATAAATATGTAAACAAAAAATACGGAAACCGTGAAATCTATGCAGTTTT
>NC_088371.1:2517264-2529764 GCF_034508935.2 Berghia stephanieae | reverse complement strand
GGACTTCCTGAAAGCCTAATACCTACATCCTTGAAGTTCCAAGTTTGAGAATTTTTTTTGCCAAAATGAGGTTCAACTTAGTCGATCAATATTTGAAAAATTAATTTTCTGGCCAAATTTGTTTATTTATTTTATTTTAGAGCTGAGCCTATTTAGGGATCATCGTAATCGATGTGTTCAGTCAGTGAATGTCAGTGTCGTTCATCATTTAGAATATCATCAACATTTCGTGTTATTGTATCTTAAATGTTAACTCTTAACTAGTGAATAGTTTTTTTTTTTTTGTTTTTGTTTTTTTTTATCAAATTGAACAAATTCGAAAGCTATTCGCAAATTTACGAAAACTGGTTGGTAATTTTGAGTTTCTTCAAATCCACATCGATTGAAGACTCCAAAGAGCCCAAATTTGTTGTATTTGTCAACGTGTACAGGTTTATAGGTCTGATATGCAAAATTGTTATGGGCTCACTATGACTAAATTTGGATGAATTATATATATTTTTTGTGTAGTAGATATAAGCTAGAGCCTGTTCAGATCTGCTTCAGAGTTTCAAAAATGTCAATATTTCCATTTAGCTTTTGTTATTTCTGCTGCCATTTTGTCTGGTTTTCTTTGTTTCGTTTTTTCATATTTTGATTTTTTAATGATCAAAAAAAAAAAAAAGAGAATTCTACAAGTTTGCTTGACTTTTCTTTCCATATTAGGCGACAATAGCTGTGAGTATTTTTGGTTTGATTTCGAAGTGTTTAACTATCTCACTATTTCATTGTGTGTTTTTTTTAAATTCTATTTTCCAACACAGTCTTCATTTTGATTTTCATAGATGTGACTTGAATAGAAATTATATGAAACATCGAATGAAGTGCATTGAGCATGGTAAATCCCTGGGCAACGCTCTATATAAATGTTTATACATTTTTTTTTTTATTTTAAATTTTCAAATACTGTTCGACAAAAACGATTCTCATCTTGCCAAACACTCGCAATCAAACATGGCTCATGTAAATGTTGCTGCTCGAAGCTCGAAAAAATAAATAAAAATGTGAAATTGAATGTAAGCTTCAATGTAATGTACGAAAACAAAGAGAATGGACGTTTCTGGTTTCCCCTTTATCAACAAAACAGGATGAATGAAACACTATAAACGAATGAGATAATGTGGTAGTGGCGTTGTTAAGATGAATAAACAATAACATTCAATGTTCGTCTTAACAACGTCACTATCACATCATCTCATTCGTCTATAGTGTTTCATTCATCCTGTTTTGTTGATAACGGGTAATTCCGAAATGTCCATTTTATCTGTTTTCGTATAATAAATTGAAACTTACATTCAATTTCACATTGTTATTTCTTTCAATCAATCCTGGGCCTTGCAGTCTGCTGTCCAATGGAAGAGAAGATTGAATAGCATGTCAAGTCATTGTGGCTGTGTGGGGTTGAGACGTAAGGGCGGGGGGGGGGAGAGAGAGAGAAAGAGAGAGAGAGAGAGAGAGAGAGAGAGAGAGAGAGAAGGGGGGGGATGAGAAAGAGATTTATTAGATTTTAACAAGAATTGAAAGGAGAGAGGTGAGTGTGTGAGAGAGAGAGAGAGAGAGAGAGAGGGGGGTGGGGGGCAGAGAGAGAGAGTAGAAAGAGAGTAGAGAGAGAGAGAGATAGAGAGAGAGATTGAAGAGAAGATTTGACACGAATTGAAAGAGAGTAGAGAGACTTTAGAGAGAGAGAGAGTAGAGAGAGCAGAGAGAGAAAGTATAGAGAGATTAGAGAGAGAGAGAAAGAGATTTTCTATCGCAAGTATCGTCACCTAGTATCATAATCTCCCCCCACCCCCTCCCACCAAAAAGAATCACCAAGTTATACTTCCTTTTCGATAAATCCATACAAATTATATTATAAATAACTTCAAAAATAATGAAAGGAATTTTCAAGTGTTGTTTTGTGTACAAGAATATCCCGGTCTGTGTTAGAAATAAATTCAATAATAAAGAGTTTTAGCAACACACTACGTAATACATAACACAGTTTTATCACGTGACGGGCCACTTATAGAAGGGTCAATATTTTAAAGTCACGTTGTTAATCAACACGAGCTCATAGAGTCCTTGCGAAATAACAAAATACTGGGATCACTGCATCTTTATATCCAAACATAAAACTCAAAATGACGCCTTACTCGATATTTTCCTCATCTCAAGAAATGCATTTATATATTATGATAATTATCTATCAAGAAATGGATAGCTGATCCTTCTATGTTTCTAAAATAACTGCTTTAGCAGTGCAGTCTTGACCTAGGTGTGATCCAGCCCCTTTAGAGCGTAAGAAATTAAAGACCAAAACACATGTTCGAGAGGTATTTTTTCTCTGAACAATTTCTGCTTTATCTCTATCCGAGTTTCTCGTCATCGATACGATACTGCCACCACTGTCCTCTAACTTTGACATTTGACACGAAATTGACAGAGAAAATTCCTTTTATTTGGAAAGTATTTTTTCACAAAAATAATGTTTACATTCATTCTTTTGTACTTTATCTTTCTTTGTCACACGTTCCCCTTTCTCAATTCGCTATTATCGTGAATATAGACGCACCTAAACAGAAGTTGATTAGACTTTTACTCACATTTTACAACACAAAATTATATAGATATCATTCTTTTGCACCTCTACTTGCTGCCAAATTGTTCATTTAGGATGACTCAAAAAATGTGTTTTAAAATCTAAAATATTCGATCTGTACATAATTAAATGATAATGATATTGCGTAATTTATATAGCGCCTCTTTACACCAAAGGTGCTCGGAAGCGCTTATACATATTTGCACATGCGATTATATAGAGTCTATGTCATTCAATAAAATCAATAAAATCAACACAAAAACTGAAAGGAAATACTCTGTCTTTAAAGAGTCTTTAACCTTCAAACAATTTATTTTCAAAATGAACACCTTGTTCTAAAGTTTCCATAAATCTTTCAAAACTTTTTTTTTTAATATTTCAAAACTTCTGATTTATATTTCATCTAGAAGTGATTTTCTCCCTTTCTTTCAGAGTATATCAATTTTGTTTTCTTTCCTTTTCCAGTCTATCATTTTTAACTTTTTAAATCTTTACACATGCTATACAGGCACTATTTCTTTCAGATACAACCATTTCAAGACATCTATATAGTTTTTTTTTTCTATAATCTTTTTTTCAATATGTACGTTAAGTATGTAAACCTTTGACGGTGCCAGACATTTTTTTGGTGTTTGGAGCCATCGTCGTAAAACACGCCAATTTATTATTTTTTTAATCAAATTTATTTTTACTAACTAAATTCTCATCTTCTTCTTCTTCTTTCTACTTACAATTAAAATCAAATAAAAGACTAAAAAGTAATACTATTCTTTTAATATAAAAAATATGATTATACAATTTTGGCCACAAATACAATTTTGAAAACGGTGAATATCTCGTGAATTAGAGATTGCCAAATTAATATTTTGAAAAGAACTAGTCTTCAACAAGTTTCTGTCTCTATTTATTTCGTTTCAGCTTATAATTCTGGCGTTTTTTACGATGATGGTACCAACTATTACACCTACCACTGACGGACGAAGGACGAAAGGACAGCGGAAGTGACGTTTTTTGACAAAAGATAACCCCCCTGCTGTGATGCTGCTGCGTGCTCCATTACGCCTGACGGAGGACGTGACCTTGAACTTTGACTCTTCACCTCTGTTGACCTTTGACCTACGTCCTAGATTTATATATATTTTTTATTTGTATTTCGTTTCGTTTGCTTGTTGTTTACACTGTTGTTGCTAGGGAACGAATGTTTCTTCACGCTGTGATTGGTCAATCCATATACAATAATATTTGCATGTTGTAATATAAATGACATTTTAAAATGAACAACAAACCAAATATTTTTCTTTCTGCATTGCGACAGTACAAATATCATAAGGTGAAAAGGGGGTGAGTGGGATATGGATGTGTGTGTGTGGGGGGAGGGGGGAGAGAGAGAGTAGTGTATTATTTAGAGAGATTTTGTGTTTAACAAAGGAGGGGGGTGGGAGGAGTTTATGGGGGTGTTGGGCTCATTAACAGTGACACCAGGCATTATCGGAATGACATGTTAGGTTTTTTTTTTGTTTCCATTTGAAGACTCCCCTTGGATTTTCTAAAGGCCAAATCATACGACAAGACATGCTGTGATGTATCTAAAATCTGACATTAAAGGTCCGGTCACATGCTGGCTTCGAAGTGGCTTGTTTTGAATTGGATAAACTTTAAAAACCCAAAAGATTCTTTATTTAATGATCTCTTGTTTTAATTTTGGAAACTAGTTTGACATATTCTAACGTTTTAGTGTTATTGTTTTAGTGTTATAATTGTCATTTGATTACCATTTTGTAGGAGGAAATGGATCATTATTGTCAATAATCATTAATGGATACTAATGGATTTGTTGAGTGTTTTTGTTTGAATGAGGATACATTAATGACATGTGTCAGGTGCCAGTTGGAATCACAGCTGGAATTGGTTGCTAAAAGCTGTCTTTAGAAACTATATATTTTTATATATTGATATTGCATTAGGTTAAAAAAATGAATTGCTAGGAGTTGAGGAAAGGAGAGAGGGTGGGGTGGTTGTTTGTGTCAATGAGAACAATGACGTAATGTGAAAAAAAAAACATGTATTTAAAATTTTGGCCAGAAAACTCGTCCTAAATGACACTTAATTTGTCAAAACTTCTCAAACCTGGGACTTGGTTTGAGAGTTGTTGTTTTGTTTTTTTTTGACAAGATAATGGACATTTTAATCGATCGATATTTGAAGGACGAATTTTATGGCCAAAATTTTTAATTTTCAGTTTTTGAAAAATGCTAAATTTAAAAAATCACAGTTTTGTAGCAGAGCTCCATCACATAAATATCTCCTTACCGATTATTTTCAGTATTTTCCCAAAATGCCAGCAGCAGAAACATTGTTTTTCTTTTCTTTTTTTTAACTCAAACAATCTCTCTACAAAAGAAGACAAAGACCATTCTTCAAAGTTTGTGATGTACAAAATAAATCTGAATAAGAAAAAATGTATATTTTGTCGTAACAAATATGACGATTTCGGTTTAGGTGGTAAGGAGAGGGTTCTATATTATTTAGTGTCAGGTTTTGGACCTATTGAGGCGATTTTGATCATTCGTCATACTTATGAATATTGTGCGGCAATAATATGGATCTTGTGGTATGACACTCGCCTTCGGATCGGATGGTCCTGGGTTCGAGTCCCGGTCTGAGCGACGTATGGTATAGTTGGGTTCTTGGAAAAGCCTTTTTACATACATTTTCTCACCGTACTCAGGTGTGAATTTGACTTCCTGGCCATTAACAACATAATCTTTGACAGAATGAAAATTGCAACATCGCCTAACATGCGTCATGTATCTTTGTTACATGTGCTAAGTGTTGCTATTGGTTAGGACCCATTGTAAAGCGCTATGAACTCGTTTAGTGGATATTGCTTTTTACGAATGCTCAATTTAAATATAATTTAGAGTTATTTCCTCATGAGAATCACGAATTAATTAATTTTTAAAATTTGAAGTTGGCAGGTCTATAATACGTCATCATGACAATTCGTGAATTAACAATCCGGCTATTAAATATGTTTGGTTTAATGGGGGGGGGGGGGAGACATATATTTTCACCGGAAATACTTATTATCAATTCTGTAGTGCGGCTATGCGGTCGTGTGGTATGACACTCGCTTTCAGATAGAAAGGTCATGGGTTCGAGCCCCGCTCGGCGCATAGTTGAATCCTTAGAAAAAGGTTTTTACTCATATTTTCTCACCGTACTCATGTGTAAAATGAGTAACCATCCGTTAACAGCGTTGTCTCTGTCGGAAAAATATTATAATATCACCTAACAGGCGTCATGTCTCGTCCTACATGTCAAGTGTTGCTGTTGGCCAGGGACCACTTGTAAAGCGCTTTGAGCACGTTTATTGGATATAGAGCTATATACAAAAATCAACTTCTTTTTTATATTTCATACGATAAGGTAGGTCGCCCCAAATATGTACGCCTTGTCTATACCTCAAATTCTAACAGTTCTAATTGGATAGTGGTTTGACTGTTTGTAAAACTCGATTATTTGACGTCTTTTGATTGGTTTGATATAAATACATGTGACGTGTAATCGGTTAACCTAGTTAAATAACCGAAAATAGACTACGGAACTCCCTCGCCCCAAATATGTACGCTCATGGCCCAAACCCGTACACGGCTTGTCCCAAATTTGTACAGCATTAAATTTATAGTCATATATATATATATATTATATATATATATATATATTATATATATATATATATATATATATATATAAAGTTTATATTTTGACAATAATGTGGTAGGATTTCAGCCTCAGTTTATATAAAAAGACAAATTGTGTGGATGTTTCGGGTTTCCCCTTTTATCATACAACAGAAAAAATCAAAATATTTATAAAGGCGTGATAGTAATGGTTCTTGAAACGGTGTTACTATTGGTTTTGAACCCCTTGTTGTTTTTAGAGCCACATTTAGTGGATATTCACTGTATTAAATGCTGAAATCTTGAAAATAATGTGATCATTTTGGATACTTTGCTTAACAGTTCGGATTTGGGGCGAGGCGTGTACGTTTTTGGGGGGGCATGGGGTAAAGTGGCATGCCCCAAATCCATATGAGGGAGAAAAAATACGCTTTAAAAGCTTTTTATATTTATTTTACTGACAAAACACTTATGTAAATGACAAATCTAACATCTCTGCTTATCATTGAAATCAAAATTGTGTATGAGTAATAGAGGAAAATATTGTTACAGAATCGATTTATTATAGATAGTATGCGCTTGGCCAAGGAGTTCACAACATTGCCATCCGGAAGTATAACGGACCAACACACAAACTCTGTGTAACCATGAACTTTTATAGTCTGGTTAATACAGTTAAGTGAGAACAACTCACAAACGCGGATGGCAAAATCAATAACAAAGGCCTGAGTGACGTCATCTGCATACTATCTATATATAGTATGCAGATGACGTCACTCAGGCCTTTGTTATTGTTCTTGCCATCCGCGTTTGTGAGTTGTTCTCACTAAACTGTATTAGCCTGACTATAAACGTTCATGGTTACACAGAGTTTGTGTGTTGGTCCGTTATACTTCCGGATGGCAATGTTGTGAACTCCTTGGCCAAGCGCATTCTATCTATAGCCTGACACTAGAACGGACGAACAGTTTGACGTTATTTTTAGGTTTTTGCAGCGTGTCTAGTGAGTTGTGAGTAGTTCAAGGAAACGAGCTTTTCGAATACAACTCACGATTTTTTTGGTCATCAGGCGAGAGATAGAATGAAATTGACGTCACACGGGTCTTTGTTATCGTATATTTTTTTTGGAGTAATTCTCACTTAACTGTATTAACCTGACTATAAACGTTCATGGTTACACACAGTTTTGTGTGTCGGTCCGTTATACTCTCGGACACGAGCTTCATAGCCAAATACTATCTATAAGTGCGAAGGCTACGGCCTGACACGAGAACCTTACAGTTTATCGTCATTATTTATTTTTGTGCACCGTCTAGTGAGTTGTTGTTAGTAGAGCTCAAAGAGACAAGTGATCCCATTGGTTGAACTATTGAATGCAACTCACGATTTGATTTCTTTTGCGGCAAAGCCTTGTCTTTTGACGACATTTTTTTTGGTCAGTGTCAGGCTATAAGTTAACGATGGCTACGATTTGAGGTGTGTATTGATTCGGGGCGACGTACCTTAATTTTACTACTTGTATTTCAACCACTGAATATTGTCTTGACTTGTATGCGCAAATTCCGTCTTATTACTGCACGTAAAGCGTTTATTATATGGATCAGGTGTTGGGGATAAAAAAAATAATAAAGGGTGATGGGGGGGGGGGGGGGGGATGTTGTGAGTTTCCAAACGTTGTGGAGAATCTGTGTACTTTATCTATTTGTCTATTTGACCATTTTGTCTTATTCAAATAACCTAAATTTATACTTCAATATCAAAATGAACGTTTTATAAGGATAAGCAATTTCATTCATAGTATTTCACCGCCGCTGTGATACAATAACAATATGTCACATACTATTCCATAATAGATGTATATATTATATTATAAGATTCTATAAAAGTATATTATAATGCTATTAGATGCATTTTCAAAATAAACATTACCAACTGCTCATGAAATATAACTTCAAAATGTTTCGTTTCTCTTCTCTCAAGACGCTTTTTAACTCACTCAGTCCAAGAGATTTTTGCTACTTTTCAACACTGGAAAAAAATGTATTAAAAATGAGCATGTACCTAGTTAGTTTTATTCAACTATCATTAAAATGTATAAACAATAGCTTTGAAACTACGCCTATAATTTGTCTCAGAAAAAATGTAATAAATAGACATGGGGTAAAAGTAACCCGGGTAAACTACGGATATAGTCGGTGTTAGGGTTGAGTGAGTTAAACAGTCGTTTATTTCTTTGTATCCCTAATAATGTTGATGATAAACTACATCGTCATAGCGTCAAAAACTGAAAAGCGCTTCACAATAGACAAATAAATAACCACGCCTCTCGGACAGTCGTCATAATGTAAACAATGGGTAGTGATTGGTTAACATAAGAAACTGTCGATAGTATGCGTCTAAGTAAAATACCCACTGTTCTACCGCTTGATCAATAGAACCAACACAGAAAACTATATGTATACTTAAATGTTTATAATTTGATTTAGAAAATCGTGTGATTACTAGTCACTCATTTTGTGGTTAAAAACAATAACAATGATCAGAGAGAGGCTGGTTTCATTCACGTTATTGTTTATAAACAACCAACTATGTTTGTCCGAGCACGTGTGACGGTGTGTCACTAATTCCATATTTTGATTGGTCGAAGATCTACCTGTTAATTGGCTTCTCCAACATGTTATTCACATCTCGACTCATATAAAACTCACACATGCCAGTATTGGGTGTGGAACACTGGTATTTTTTTTTAAACCCTACAAATTTGATACTGATGAATGTCGAAATATACCGAAACCCACCGAAATCCACCGAAATTTACTTAAATATACCAAAATCCACCGAAATCTATCGAAATCTACCGGAATACATAAAAATCTACCAATATAAAACAAAATCCACAGAAATCCACTCCAGTGAGGAGTGAACCAAAGGCAATGGGAAGTGCCAACCAATGGGGAGTGAACCAGATAATATGGGAGGTGGGCACCAGTGGGGATTGAACTGGAGACTATGGGATGTGGGCACCTGTTGGGAGTGAACCAAGAAATATGTGAGGTGGGCACCAGTGGGGAGTAAACCAGAGACTATGAGAGGTGGACGATTCTGGAAGTGAACCGAAGGCTGAGGAAGAAGATACCTTGGGTGGACAAAAGTGGGGACAGAATCTGGGACTGTGGGAGGCTGCGATTGAACCTGGGACGAGGGGAGGTGGGCACAAAAGGAGAGTAAATCTGTGATCAAAATAATGGAATTCGGACACCAGTGAGGAGCAAACACGGGACTCAGAGATATGAATACACATGAATATTGAGTGAACCCGGGGCTATGAGAGGTAGGAGTTAATGGGGAGTGAAACTAGAACTGTGTGATTAACTAGGTGATTTCCAGAGGGGAGTGAACCCGAAACAACGAGGGATGATCAAAGGACTATAGGATGAGATACAAGTGGCGTGAGAATGTGAGATGTGGCCACTACTAAGGAGTGAACCCAAGGCTCTGCCCAGTAGAGAGTGACCCCAAATCTAAGTGTCACAAGTGGGGATTGAACTCGGAACTAGGGGATGGGTACATAAGCTGGGAGTAAACCTTGGACTATGGAAGATGCACACCAGTGTGGGGCGTACCTGAGACTCAGAGAGGTGGATACCAATGGAGAGTGAATGGATCCAGGGTTGTGAGAGGTGGATACCAATGGAGAGTGAATGGATCCAGGGTTGTAAGAGGTGGATACCAATGAAGAGTGAAGGAGGTAATCGAGGAAATACTATATGTTATTTGATAATTTACCTTATTATCCCCCTTTGATCTTTGCTATTTTTCAGCCTTAATGCCCAGACGACCTCAGAGGGCGGGGAAACCGAACAGAGCTCCGGCAGGTAAGTTGTTTGGATGAACTGGCATTTCAAGAAATTTGACAAGATAAAAAAAAGTGAGCTTTTATATAGCGCAATATCCATTAAAGCTCAAAGCGCTTTACAAGAGGTCCCTGGCCAACAGCAACAATTAACATGTTGGACGGGACATGACGTATATTAGGCGATATTGCAATTTTTTATTTATTTTTTTTTTTTTTGGGAGGGGGGGGGGGCAGAGACAACGCTGTATACGGCCAGGTACTCATTTTACAGCTTAGTACGGTGAGAGAATGTGAGTAAAGAGTCTTTTCTAAGGACCCGACTATGCATCGTGCGGGGCTCGAACCCAGGACCTTCCGATTCGAAGCGAGTGTCATACCACTAGACCACATAGCTGCACAAAGATTTACTTGATACAGTACCAGACAAAACAGCTGGTAAAATACAAGAAAAATATAAACACGACCAAAAAAAACCTTTCATATACCTATTGTGGTCTTGTGGTATGACACTCGCTTTCGGATCGGAAGGTCCTGGGTTCGAGCCTCGCTCGCTCGGCGTATAGTTGAGTCCCTTGGAAAAGGCTCATTACTCACATTCTCGCACCGTACTCAGGTGTAAAATGAATACCTGGTCGTTAACAGCGTTTTATCTGTCGGAAAAACAAATTGGAATGTCGCCTAACAGGCGGCATTTCCCGTTCTCCATGTTACGTGTTGCTCTTGGTCAAGGACCCTTTGTAAAGCGCTTTGTGCACGTTTAGCGGATATTGCGCTAAATAAAAGCTCTATTTTTTTATTTTTTTAAATCTGCTTATTAACTGGCGTTCCACGTTCAACACAAAAAAGAATCTGTTAATGATAATTTCTTCTTGCACTATGATCATTGATCTGTTCTTTTTAAATTTAAATAATCATAAATTTCATTTCTACCAGTTATAAATCGTAACGTTGAACAATTCTCTTTAAATGTTTAAATTAAAACCCGTCTCCGTGTCAAAAAAAGAAAAAGAAACTATGCATAATATTCGTATTTCAATTTTATACTTAACTTAAACATTTGTATTAAATACAAATATCTCACATTTAACAATTATGAGTTGTATCAATATGGTGTCTCGATAAAACATTGGAACTATCAGACGTATATGTTTGTATACAGTGTGTCGTTTTCATTCACATCCAAAAAAAATAACAAAATAATTAGTCCTTCAGAGCCATTGGGCTCATGGAGCCAGAGTTTATTCCGGTTTCTATAGCGTGAACCGGGCAAAATCAATTGCTTTCTACCCGTTGGATAGGACACTAGTCAATCGCAAAATACTTTCCGCCAAATCTAACAGACCCAGCAACCCAATTACTGTTGGTTGGACAGTGGGGGGGGGGTCTCCAATAATCTCGACTGCACCGGGTTTGATCTTGGTCTCTTTGCGTGTGAAGCAAGTGCTCTACCAACTGAGCTATCGGGTCCTCCCATTCACATCTAAGTTACGTATGTTAAATATTGCATGAAATCACGAAGAGTTCCATCCATGGATATGTCTTTGAAGCAAAGTAAAAATGTAATGGTGTCACCAATATAGTTTTGATCTAATACTCAAATCATTCTGACTTTCCACAGTCACTGTTTCTAATCACGTATTAACGATGCACCATTAACAACTTTCCAATAACATTAACTATTAACAAACATCTAACAAAAGGATTCAATAGTCTGATGTCACGTCCGCCCAGCAACCAGCAGCTTGGTTCTAAACAAAGAAAATCGGTAATTTTTATTCTTCATGCTGGCGAGAACTTTTTCACATGTCGTGTGATCAGAATGTATAAAAGTCAAAACATGATCAGATTTATAATGTTTTTCTCCTCTGGATACACTTTTACGCTCGTCGGAAAAGATTTTCATAAGGGCGTCCACCATTGTTCCGATAGTTTAGAACTAGTTACTACTAAGTTACCATGCGTCATTACAAGGGAAGTGACATCACGACTGTTGAAGCCTATTATTATAACTCACGAAATGACCAAAATATCTTTGCAATCATTTCTAATGTATAAAAACTACTAAACTCTATGAAATGTTCATGTAACGTCCATTTTGATTACACAATCTACAAAGTTATATTGACGTTCCCTTTTTTTTTGAAAAACGACACGTTTTTAAAGTTTTGGCCATAAAAGTCGTCCTTCAAATTAAAGATCGATCGATTAAAATGACCCTATCTTGGTCAAACCCTCTCAAACCTGGGACTTCATGGAAGTGGGTAGGAGATTGTAATAAATTCTCAACTTAAGGAGTTTTGTTCTTTTACCTAGATGGAGGTTATTTTAATCGATCGATATT
>NC_088371.1:2504764-2507264 GCF_034508935.2 Berghia stephanieae | reverse complement strand
TTCTTCTATGTTATACATGTATTTTCAAGAAACAAAATGGCTAACTAAGTGTTTTAACAAACATTAATAATAATAGTCTGGCAATTAATCTAATATACAGCTTATTTATCTAATACATTATCATTTAGTTATATATATATATATATATATATGTCAAATTTCAAGCATACACAACTAACACCAATAATTAACAGGTTTTTTCATGTGATTAACATTTCAAGATATAGTGGATGCTGTGTTCAGCTTTTTAATCTAACTCTTACGCATTTACTTGCATGTCATCGAAAGCAAGGACAACTAACTATTTTAAAAATCCCATTGATCTTAGATATTTCTGGCAAAACTAACAATGATATAACACCATGTCACATGCGCATCTATGTAAAAAAAAAATAAGTAGAACAATCCACCCCATATAATTTCCTGTCCATGTTTTAACCTCGCAAGGAGTTTTATACTCTTGACTTTCAAACTTCGATCGCCGATTGTCACCAATCCAGTCACTGACCACACTCGATGTCGCTTACCATGTTGCAAAGTGGAAAAACGGTTGCCTTAGAGCAATTGCACCATCTCCAATGAGTATTCAACTTGATGATGTCACAGAAAAGAATAGAATCGGTAGCTTGGTCTAATTTAGATCTGGCAGAAACGTTTGTCCAATCTAAAGGGGAATGAGCAATTTGATTTCATACTAGTAAAGCTTTCGACATCTCATTTTTTTTTTCTTTGACCAAGAAATTTTACTCCTGTAGCTCACTGGTTTCTGGATTTATCTCGTCAATTTCTCGATGTTGGTCGTAAAGAAATAACTCTTCTTTGAGTGTATCAAGAAAATGATTTCTATTTAACAATTTAAAAAAAATTGTTTATTCATTCATATAGTTATTTATTTTATTATGTTATCCATTTATTTATTAAGTTAGTTATTTAATTTATTCACTTATCATATTTTTATAATATATTCAATTGTTTATTCATTAATTTATCTATCTATTTAATCATTTATCTATTTATAAAAATCGGCACGGACCCTCGGTCAATGAAAACTTTTGCACTGAATCAAACTGTATTTATTGTGCATAATCATTCAATTAATTGTCAACACACTCTAACGAACTGTGCACGTAATCTCACTAACAATGAGCACCTTGTCGTTCCTTTCATAAACTAACATTTTTATAACAATTATACTGTAAACAGTTAACTCCGCACCTACCCTTCCCCCCCCCCCCCCCCTCAACTCCAAAGCACTTTTACATTCTAACACAAAAACCTCTCATAATAAAATTTTTCTTTAACATTTTTAACAATTTGAATTTTAATAAGTTTGTAATTTAATTTTCAATAAACTTCAATTGATTGTTTTTATAGTTATATCTTATCGATTTTTCACGTTGATCTTAAGGGACAAATTACGAATTTTTTCATATCAGAAGAAAAAAAAGTATTGACACAGTGTGTAGTGTGTAGTAAAAAGGTTTTTACATCTTGGAGTGTGTTGCTAAAATCATGATTTGTCAACAACAAAAAAATACCCTTAGTTATTTCTAGTTGTTTTATAAAATATATACAAAATATTTTTAACATAATAGTATGTAGGTATCGTATGTCATTGAAATGATCAAATGTCACGGAGTAAGGGGACAGCGTGGCTCAGCGGTACGGTCTGTGCTTCATACCCAAAAGGTACCGAGTTCGATCGCCCCGCCGCCGCTCTGTGTGGCCTTGAGCAAGTCACCACATCGCCCTAGCTCAATTTGTAGCTCTGTACTGCGGCTGACGCCAGGGTTATTCCAGTCTTCCCTTAGAATAACAGACCCTAGAGACAAATTTCCACTATGGGATGAATAAAGGCAATTTTATTTATATATGTATATATTTTTTTAATGAATAACGATTTGTGTGTTGTTTAACTATGGTCATGTATAAATTGTAAAATTGTTTTCTTAACAAACAATACGATAAGGTCTATATTTATCTTGACCCTGTCCTTGGGTAAGACATATATTTATGCAGAGACTGAGAATGAATGATTGTGTGCCAAACCAAAAGAAACCTTCTTGGCGACTTGTACGGTGGATTTTTTCAAATGAATTAGATTATTATGGATATTATATAAATTAAGTATTAACAAACGTATTGAGCGTTGTGAATTCGTAAAAATTATTGAATAGAATGTCTCTATTTTGTGAGTAGTTTATCCAAACATGTTTATGGGCAATAGGATTCAATAGTCTGATGTCAGATCCGCCCAGCAACCAGCAGTTTGGTTCTAAACAAAAAAAAATCGGTACTTTTTATTCTTCATGCTGGCTAGACCGTCGAGACAAATTTACCCTATGGGGTGAATAAAGGGAATTTTTTTTATTTATTTATTTAATGGTGATTGACCAATGGCCTAAAAATAAACTTGAACTTGACCTTGACCTTGCACGTGTTTCAGAGACTGGCCAGACCCAGTAGTGTGTTCCTGTTTGGAATCATCCTGAAGGAAATC
>NC_088371.1:2494764-2499764 GCF_034508935.2 Berghia stephanieae | reverse complement strand
CCGATCTCAGTCCCTTTGCATGTGAAGCGAGTGCTCTATCAACTAAGCTATAGGTACCCCCATTTTCTGTAGAAAGCTACGTTATTATATTTTTATTATAAATATGAATTACCTGTTCAAACTGGTAAAAAGCGAACAATCAAACATTTCTCCCTTGTTAATAATTGGATGTTACTGATTGTGGTGTGAGCAACATCAACTTTTTTTGCAGGTCTGATAACACAAATTGTTATGGTCTCATTTTTATAATGGAAATACTCTCAAACCAACTCAAAATAGTGTCCATTACAACAATGTTAAATCAATTCTTTGTTTTTCCCTTCCTACAACACCAATGCGTTTAGATAATTACCATAATGTGCTGCCCAGACATGAACATATAATCCCGTTCCCCCTCAGGACAGGACACAATAAATAGACTTAATGAAAAATAAGAAAAATAAAAATTTTAATTACTTTATTCATTCCATAAGGGAAATTTGTCTCTAAGGTCTATTCCAAAGGGAGACGTCAGCCGCAGTGCAGCACCGCAAACTGAGCTAGGGCGAGGTGACTTGCTCAAGACAACATAGCGCAGCGGCAAGTGATCGAACTCGGTACCTTTCGGGTGCGAATCAAAGACCGTACCGCTGAGCCACGCTGCCCCATATGCTGCCCAGACACGAACAAGTAATCCTGTTCCACATCAGGACAGGGCACAATAGACTTTAAAAGCACATGCACAGATGCATGAAACTGACATCAAAAAAACGGTCATCGGTCTGCTCATGTGGGGAGGAGGAGGAGGAAGATGCAGGGCATATACTGCAACGATGCAGAAAATACTCATCCATAGAGAAGAGATATGGCCCTTTGAAACCTCCCTACACAAAATAAAGACTTATCACCGCCGCGAAGGTTTTATTCTCTGTTGTCTTCTGGCACTTTCCCACTCACTTCATTTCTTGTTGTCATCTACATAAATTTTTTTTTTTTAATTCGGCCCGCTAAAAGAACTCAAAAAGACGAGTACCTTCATCTTCGAAACGGGTCTCCAGATATAAAGAACATACGAGAAGAAGAAGAAGAAAATAAGCCCTTTTTGGCGTTCGGTTATCAGACCTGTAAACCTGTGCACGTCGGATTTGATCATTTCAATTTTTCATTCCCTCTTTTCTTAGAAATTTTAACGTTTAGTTTTGTTTAATTTCTCATCCAGGATCGGTTGGATTTTGACGGCAGTGGACGGACAGTCAATGTTGGTAACTTGGAGGCTTTTATCTTGTTGGTGGGGATATTCTTGTCCAGGAGTTTTATCACGACGGTAAGGTGATGGTGGGGGGAGGGGGAGGGTGTGGGTGGTGGTAGTGATCGTGGTTGTGGTGGTTGTGATGATGATGATGATGATGATGATGATGATGATGATGATGATGATGATGATAATGAGGATGATGTTGCTGATGATGATTATATGATGATGATGATGATGATGATGATGATGATGATGATGATGATGATGATGATGATGATGATGATGATGTTGCTGATGATGATGATATGATGATGATGATGATGATGATGATGATGATGATGATGATGATGATGATGATGATGATGATGATCGTGGTGGTGGTGGTGATTGTCGTGGTGATGATTATTATCATTATCATGTTGATGAAGATGCTGATGATATTTTCTCCCATTTGACTCCAGCTTTTGTTGAAACCCGTGGATTACGGAATCTCGACGGAAGCCCTCACGGAAACAGCCGAACGCAACATCCGGGTCCTCGCCACGTGTCTTCTATTTATAGTACGGCGTGTCTCCTGCAAACGGGACACCCCCATGCTGGTAAGTCTTCCTTCCTTACCCTCAGCTTTTGACACGTGATTCTGACTACGGATACTTTGTGTGCTTTGATATGTGTTCTTTGAATGTGACCAAAAAATAACATTGACATTTTTGTAGATAGCGGCTGAGAAAACCCGGAAAGATGAGCAAATTTCATAAATTGAGTTAGGGGCAGCGTGGCTCAGAGGAACGGTCTTGGCTTCGTGCCCGTAATGTACCGAGTTCGACCACCCGCCGCTGCGAAGTGTGGCCTTGAGCAAGTCACCTCGTCTTAGCTCAATTTACAGCGCTGCATTGCGGCTGATGCCTGGGTTATTCCAGTCTTCCCTTGGAATAGACCCTAGAGACTATATTTTCCCCTATGGGATAAATAATGAGAATTTATTATTATTGCTATTATTATTATTATTATTATTATCATTATTATTATTATTATTATTATTATTATTATTATTATTATTATTATTATTATTATTATTATTATTATTATTATTATTATTTATTTATTTATTTATTTATTTATTTATTTATTTATTTATTTATCTATTTACTTATTTATTTATTTATTTGTTTATTTCTTGTTGTTGTAAGTATTGGTGGTATGTATTACCATTCTTGTATTTTGTATGGTTATTAATGATAAAAAAAAATTTTCGTTCCATTTCCCATTCTTTTCTTTTTTCTTTTTTTTTCTCACTTTCATGAATGTTGTCATCAAATTGTATGAATCACTGGCGAAAGCCTACGATTGAATAAACTTCGAAACTTTAAAACTTTGTCTTACTTGCATCCCCCCACACACCCACACACCCACACCCACATATCCCACACACACATATACACACATCCCACACACGCACACACTACACATACACACAAACACACATACACACATCCCCCACACCCACCCACCCACATACACACACACACACACATACACACAGCCCATGCCAGGAGAGGTGGCACGATACGTGTTTAGTGATGAAGAAATGAAACCTGTACATCTAAGGCTGAAGAAGACGTATGAATATTGTGAGGTAAGTATTTTGTCTGTCTATGTGTGTGTATGTGTGTGTGTATGTGTATGTGTTTGTTTTGTTATTGTTTTGTTTTGTTTTTTAAGGGGAGGGGGGTTGTTTTATTTGTTGTTTTTTTTTCTTTATTGAGAGGGGGGGGGGGGGGGTTGTGGGTGTTTATTTTGGTTTGTTGTTTTTGAGTTTGTATTTGTTTTTGTTTCTTAGGGTTTTTTTTGTTTTTTTGTTTTTTGTTTTGGTTTTTTTATTTGTTGTCTCCTTTTTTTTTTTCTTTTTTTTTGGACAACCTTGATATCTTTAACATTGGGAAAATGTCTTTGCACTTCAAATTTGGTTACATCATGGCGTTTATCACAACTGAA
Organism: Berghia stephanieae; assembly: GCF_034508935.2. Taxonomy (NCBI): domain Eukaryota; kingdom Metazoa; phylum Mollusca; class Gastropoda; order Nudibranchia; family Aeolidiidae; genus Berghia; species Berghia stephanieae. Next base: position 2,496,538 of record NC_088371.1, on the reverse strand, counting down.
TGTGCAGAGACCTTTTTTTCCAGTCTAAATGGACTTTACGAAAAGCATTACCGTTTTTATTGTTGGCTGTCGAATCGTTTTGAGGCCGAAACGTCAATGTTAAGTATTGTTTTATACGCTTCTAAACTAAATTTTGTCCAATTCTCCTAACACGTGTTCAATGTAATACAAACTTACTCAAATCCTCAAAGAGCCACGGGGCGCAATATGACATCTGACAAGGACGTCCATTTCTGGCAGTCGCCTGCATGGACATCGATGCTATTCCAGGTTATGCCAGCCTCTTACAGCATCTTTATCCATGCCATGGATCTTCTCCTGGTTTCTTTCCGTCTTCCTCTTTGTCAATTTTCACGCGTCCAGCGGAGTGCAGTTCTTGGCAAAGAATGAAGTGAGTAGAAAAATGTCTGAAGACAATAGAGAATTTTTTAAAACTTTGCGGCGATGGGGGCTCGAACCCATGATCTTACTGGTAGCGCTACTGTCAGAGGATATCCACCACTCCAAAAAAAAAAAGTGGTATCAAACTCTATATCTATCTTGAACGCTCTCCCCGACTTCTTGAGGTCATGGGTTCAACTCACAAACGCCGCGAAGTTTGTTGTTGCCAAACATTAATCTTAATAGCATATTCTCAACACAAACATGTAACATAAAGACGAGTCTGGCTACAAACTTCGCGGCGTTTGTTTGTTGTCGTACCAGTAAGGTTGTGGGTTCGAGCCCCCACCACCGCGAAGTTTTTTTTTATTTATTGTCTTCTTGCACTTTTCTACTCACTTCATTCCTTGTTGTTATCAACATAAGTTCCTGCTCCGCTTACTTTTTCTGAATTAGTTCTTGGCAAAGCAGTGTTGCTTCATTCTGGCAGCATCTCCTAGCAATCTCCATCTGCGTCTCTTTATGTGATACAAACCCGTATTCTTTTTAGCAGTCCTTTCGATGTCTTTAGAAATATGTTTATCCATGTATTTTGTCTATTTCTAGAATTTGTTGAGAGAATGGGGAGCAGAGTACATCAAAAGACTTCGACAAGCCGCTAATGTGGCTACAACAGACAACAAACAGCTGAAACCTGCCAACGCTTAGACAACACTGGGGTGGTCCAATCTGTAGCATCATCGTTTATAGATAGAATGAAGTTGACGTCACTCGGGTCTTTGTTTTTGTTGTTTTGCCATCCACGTTTATGAGTAATTCTCACTAAAATGTATTAACCAGACTATAAACGTTCAAGGTTACACATAGTCTTGTGTGCTGGTCCGTTATATTCCGGATGGCAATGTTGTGACCTTCTTAGCCAAGCGCATACTATCTATAGATAGAATGAAGATGACGTCACTCAGGTCTTTGTTATTGCTTTTTGCCATCCACTTTTAAACGTTCATGGTTACACATAGTTTTGTGTGTTGGTCCGTTATACTTCCTGATGAAATGTGAGCTTCTTAGCCAAGCGCATACTATCTATATCAAGGGTTCAAAATATTGTCGTCTATCTATTAGGATTCCAGATGGATTCTTGCGTACATAGAAAATGTTCCCTTTTAGATTTTGGCCAGAAAAAAATAGTCCTTCAGAGCCTTCAGGCCACCGAGCCGGAGACAAGAGGATCAGAAAGAGAGAATAAATCTAGATTTCACCCTGTCCCTTTGCGTGTTAAATGGGTGCTCTATCAACTGAGCTATCGGGAATCCCAGAAATGTCTTACCTATACAGATCAATCAACTCTCGCTAGGTGAATACAACACTGATATTCCTTATCTGTCTTAGTGTG
>NC_088371.1:2486706-2489664 GCF_034508935.2 Berghia stephanieae | reverse complement strand
GGAGGGGGAGAGGGGGAGAGGAGGAGAGGAGGAGGGAGGGGAGGAGGGAGGGAGGAGAGAAGGGGAGGGGAGGAAGAGGGAGGAGGGGAGGGAGGGGGAGAAGGAGGAGAGGGGAGGAGGAGGAGGGGAGGAGGAGGAGGGGAGGGGAGAGGGAGGAGAGGGAAGGGAAGAGGTGGGGAGGAGGAGGAGAGGAGGAGGATGAAGAGGGAGAGAGGAGAGAGGAGGGGGAGGAGAGAGGAGGAGGGAGGGAGGGAGAGGAGGAGAGGGAGGGAGGAGGGGAGAGGGAGGAGAGAGGGGAGAAGGAGGAGGAGAGGAGGAGGAGGGGAGGGAGAGAGGAGGAGAGGGAGAGGGAGAGGAAGGAGAGAGAGAGGGGGAGGAGAAGAGGGAGGAGGAGGAGGAGGGAGGAGAGAGGGAGAGAGGAGAGGAGGGGAGGAGGAGGAGGAGGAGGGAGGAGAGAGGGGAGGAGAGGAGGAGGGAGGAGGAGGAGGGGAAGGAGAAGGGGAGAGGGAGGAGGAGAGAGGAAGAGGGAGGGAAGGAGGGAGGAGGAGGGAGGAGGGGAGAGGAGAGGGGAGAGAGGAAGGAGAGAGGAGAGGGAGAGGGGAAGGAGAGGAGGGAGAGGGAGGGGAGGAGGAGAGGAGGGAGTGGAGGAGAGAGAAGGGGAGGAGGAGGAGTGGAGAGGGAGGGAGAGGAGGGGAGGGGAGGAGGAGGAGAGGGAGGAGGAGGAGGAGGAGAGGAGAGAGAGGAGGAGAGGAAAGGAGGGAGAGGGAGGAGGAGGAGGAGGGGGGAGGGGAGAGGGAGGGAGGAGGGAGGGAGGAGGGAGGGAGGGAGGAAGGGAGGAGAGGAGGTGGAGGAGGAGGAGAGAGGGAGAAGGGGAGGAGGAGGAGGGGAGGAGGGAGGGAGGGGAGGAGAGAGAGGAGGAGGAGAGGGAGGGAGAGGAGGAGAGGGAAGGAAGGGAGGAGAGAGGAGAAGGGAGGGAGAGAGAAGCGAGGAGAGAGAGAGAGGAGGGAGAGGGAGAAGAGGAGGATGAGGAGGAGGGAGAGGAAGAGAGAAGGGGGAGGAGAGAGAAGAGGAGGAGGAGAGGAGGAGAAGGGAGGGAGAGGATGGAGGAGGGGAGGAGGGAGGAGGGGAGGGAGAGGGAGGGAGGAGGAGGGAGGAGAGAGAGAGGGAGAGAGGGAAGAGGAGGAGGAGAGAGGATGGGAGAGAGGAGGAGAGGAGGAGAGAGGAGGAGGAGGAGGAGAGGAGGAGGAGAGGGAGGAGGAGAGGGAGAGGAGAGAAGAGAGGAGAGAGGAGGAGGGGGAGAGGAGGAGGGAGGAGAGGAGAGGAGGAGGAGAGGAGGAGAGGAGAGGGAGGGGAAGAGAGGAGGGAGGAGGAGAGGGGGGAGAGGAGAGGAGAGGAGGAGGAGAGGGGGAGAGGAGGAGAGAGGGGAGAGGGAGGAGAGAGGAGAGAGGAGAGGAGGAGGGAGGAGGAGAGGAGAGAGGAGGAGGAGGAGAGAGAGAGGAGGAGGGAGAGGAGGAGAGAGGGAGAGAGGAGGAGGGAGAGGAGAGAGGAGGAGGGAGGGAGGGAGAGGAGGGAGAGGAGGAGGAGGAGGGAGAGGGAGAGGAGGAGCAGAGAGGGAGAGGAGGAGGAGAGAGGAGGGAGAGGAGGAGGGGAGAGGAGGAGGAGGAAGGAGGAGAGGAGGAGGAGAGGAGGAGAGGAGGAGGAGAGGAGAGAGAGGAGGGAGAGGAGGGAGAGGGGGAGGAGGAGAGAGGAGAGAGAGGAGGAGGAGGAAGAGAGGAGAGAGGAGGAGGAGGGGAGGGAGAGGAGGAGGAGGAGAGAGGGGAGGAGAGGAGAGAGGAGGAGAGAGGAGGAGAGAGGAAGGAGGAGGGAGGAGGAGGAGGAGGGAGAGGAGGAGAGAGGAGGAGGAGAGGAGGAGGAGAGGAGGAGGAGGAGGAGGAGGGAGGGGAGGGAGGGAGAGGGAGGAGAGAGAGGAGAGGAGGAGAGAGGAGGAGAGGAGGAGAGGAGGAGGAGGAGAGGAGGAGAGAGGGAGAGAGGAGAGAGGAGGAGGAGGAGGAGGAGGGAGGAGAGGAGGAGAAGAGGAGGAGGAGGGGAGAGGGAGGAGAGAGGAGGAGAGAGGAGAGAGGAGGAGGAGGAGGAGGAGGAGGAAGAGGGAGGAGAGAGAGGAGGAGGAGAGGAGAGTGGAGGAGAGGAGGAGGAGGAGGAGGAGAGAGAGGAGGAGAGGAGGAGAGGAGGGGAGGAGGGAGAGGAGGAGGAGGAGAGGGAGGAGGAGGAGGAGGAGGAGGGAGAGGAGAGAGGAGGAGGAGGAGGAGAGGAGGGGAGAGGAGAGGAGGAGAGGAGGAGGAGGAAGAGAGGAGAGAGAGGAGGAGGGAGGAGGACGGAGGGAGGAGGGGAGAGAGAGGAGGAGAGGAGGAGGGAAGGAGGGGGGGGGGAAGGGGAGAAAGGAGGAGAGGGAAGAGAAGAGGAGGAAGGAGAGAAGGGAGGAGGAGGAGAGGGAGGAGAGGAGGGAGGGAGAGGGAGGGGGGAGGAGGGAGGAAGAGGGGAGGGAAGGAGAGGGGAAAGGGGAGAGGGAGAGGAGGAAGAGGGAGAGGAGAGGAGGAGGAGGAGAGAGGAGGGAGGAGAGGAAGGGGGGAGGAGGAGGGAGGAGAAGGAAGGAGGAAGGAGAGGAAGAGGAGAGGAAGGGAAGGAGGAAGAGAGGGAGAGGAGGAGAGAGAGGAAGGAGAGAGAGGGGGGAGGAGGGAAGAGAGAGGAGGAGGAGAGGAGGAGAGGAGGGAGGGAGGAGAGGAGGAGGGGGGGAGGGAGGAGAGGAGGGAAGAGGGGAGAGAGGAGAGAGGAAGGAGAGGAAAGGGGGGGGAGGGGGAGGAGGGGAGGAGAAGGAGAGGGAGGAGGAGGGAGAGGAGGAGGAGGGAGGAGGGGAGAGGGAGGAGAGGGAGGAGGAGGGGAGGAGGGGAGAGAGAAGGAGGA
>NC_088371.1:2469206-2481706 GCF_034508935.2 Berghia stephanieae | reverse complement strand
TCTCTCTCTCTCTCTCTCTCTCTCTCTCTCTCTCTCTCTCTCTCTCTTACTCAACACTTACTGAATACTAGAAACAGACAGACACAATCGAAGAAACACACACATTCACGACAAGCGTCCATAGAGACAGCGCGGCCATATTCATTTATTTATTCATTCATTCATTCATTCATTCATTCATTCCTTCATTCATTCACTATTCAAAAACCATATAAATAATCATTACATTACAAGTAATTGGTCGTAAATCATTATTGTAAAAAGTTATCCCTCGAATTAGTGATAAAATGGAAGTAATTGTAAGAATAAATAAGAAGGATGATGATGATCTAGAGGTGGTGGTGTCGATGATGATGATGATGATGATGATGATGATGATGATGATGATGATGATGATGATGATGATGATGATGATGATGATGATCTAGAGGTGGTGGTGTCGATGATGATGATGATGATGATGATGATGATGATAATGATGATGATGATAATGATGATGATAATGATATTCACAAAGACTATAATGGTGACAATGATCATGATTGTGATGACAGTATTTAAGTATTAATTATATACATATTATCATAGCATAGTTCAAATGTTTTCAATACTGAATCAGTCTTTGAGGTCTTCGGCCGACAAAATCTGCTAAGTGACTTTTTGTCGTTCAGAGATCATCATGTTTTTTAAATTTGTCAGTTATTTAGAGACTCGAATAGGAAAATACGTGTCTTATTTGCTTTATACATGGAACGACACCCTGAGTGTAAATACCAGTCTTGTTTGTCTCATTCATGGAACAACACCCTGAGTGTAAATTCTAGTCTTGTTTGTCTCATTCATGGAACAACACCCTGAGTGTATTGAAACTTCAAATTTTCCCTGATGATTTCATTGATGCTGTGTGTTTATTTATTTTTTAAACTCAAAACATCCGCCAACACTCAAAGCTCACAGTTACACATAATATCTAGTCTTGTGTGTTGGTCCGTTTCTGGATGGCGATGTTTTGAGTTTCTTAGCCAAGCGCACAGTATCTTTATTATGTGTTAAAAAAAGTTGTAGATAGTTCGAAGATGACGGCACTCAGCTCTTTGTTATGTTTTTTTTTTTTTTTTTCATCCGCGTTTATGAGTAATGCTCACTGAACTATAGATAGTATGCAGATGACGTCATTCAGGCCTTTGTTATTGTTTTTGCCATCCGCGTTTGTGAGTTGTTCTCACTAAACTGTATTAACCCGACTATACAAGTTCATGGTTACACAGAGTTTGTGTGTTGGAAGTATAACGGACCAACACACAAACTCTGTGTAACCATGAACGTTTATAGTCAGGTGAATACAGTTTAGTAAGAACAACTCACAAACGTGGATGGCAAAAACAATAACAAAGGCCTGAGTGACGTCATCTTCGAACTGTCTATAGCCTGACACTGACTAAAAAATAACGTCAAAAGACAAGTCACAAAAGAAAACAAATCGTGAGTTCTATTCAATAGTTCAACCAATGGATCGTTTCCTTGAGCTCTACTAACGACAACTCACTAGACGGTGCAAAAACAGAGAAAATAAGGTCAAACTATTAAATCAAGTGAACGATGGCTACGGGTAAACTAAGTTTTGTTCATTCGTTGAAACCATCATCACGCTCTCAGTTGTGTTGTATTTATGTATAATACGAGACGTCCTCACTTTGGTGTTCACCACTGTGTTGGACACAACTAAGGGAGACAACCGGAGACAAACGCATTCCTCTGATAGGTATAGATAGTTCGAAGATGACGTCACTCAGGCCTTTGTTATTGTTTTTGCCATCCGCGTTTGTGAGTTGTTCTCACTAAACTGTATTAACCAGACTATAAACGTTCATGGTTACACAGATTTGTGTGTTGGTCCGTTATACTTCCGGATGGCAATGTTGTGAACTCCTTGGCCAAGCGCATTCTATCTATAATTGATGTAACAACACATAACCAACATTTGAGGTAGAGAATGTACAACGAGAAAAGGAAGGGGGGAAAATCAGACAAAACGCCTTAATAAACATGTTTTCAAAATAAAAATTTACATCATATCTTTAGACCGCCAAAGAGATGAATAGTTATCGACAAATTTTTATTATAGATAGAATGAAGATGATGTCACTCAGGCCTTTGTTATTGGTTTGTTTTGTTAGGGGTTTGGTTTGTTTTTCTTGTTTTTGTTTTTTTTTTTTTGTTTTTTTTTTTTTTTTTTTTTTTGTCATCCACGTTTATGAGTAATTCTCACTAAACTGTATTAACCAGACTATAAACGTTCAAGGTTACACATGGTTTTGTGTGTTGGTCCGTTGTACTTCCGGATGGCAATGTTGTAAGCTTCTAAGCCAAGCGCATACTATCTATTGAGACATTGTTCAAGGATTATTCTAATTATGGTCTTTGAAGAAGTGTCCTCATTGAAATTATTGTATAATGAACGTTGTCAATGCATACATGAGACAGGAGAGTGAAAATCATGACGTCTTTTCCGCTTCCGTTTGAAAAGGTCTGAAAAGTCCTTTGGGCGCGGAGGAACCGGATGTGATCGTTTTGGATGATGACGTCAGTGATAAAGGTTTTGGACTTCCTCTTCTGATCGGGCCTGGAGCCTCGAATCCGTTGGAAGGTGGTGAGGGTGTCCTTTGTTGATGTTGTTGTTGTGGGATGGCCCCGGGGTTGGGTGAGTACGGATGGGGCCCGTGAAGGCCCGCAGCTGCTGCTGATGACCTTGAGGATGAAAGGGCCGCTGCAAGTCGGACTGAATCGAGTGATGTCATAAAAGGGGAGGAGCCTAACTGAGGTGGGGATGAGAGGGCGGAACTGTTCGGAGATCCTGCGGCTGCTGCCGCTTGTGCGTGAGCTTGAGCCTGCGCTTGCGCGGCTAGTAAGGAAATAGTTTGTTGCGTATCGAGTTGAGACCGGAAGAGAGGATGATTCTGAGGGGGCGTGGCAGAAAATGGCGGTTGTCCGGCGAGACTCCCCGCAAGCCCGTTTCCTCTCAGATAGGAGCTTGTTAGATTTCCTAGAAGATTTAATTCCGCTGGGTTGGGCTGCATCGAGGGCGGGCTTGGACGAAGGGTTGGAGACAGGGGCATCTGAGTACCAGGTGGAAACGGCCCAGTCGGTGGAGCTCCAGCCCTGCCCAGCCCAAGGCCTGCGGCACCTGGGTAAGGCGGGACGCCTCCTGGAGGCGTGCCCATGCCGTAGGGGTATGATGCGGCTGCTGCGGCGAGGTAGGCGTAGAGGTGTGGGTCTGCGATGCCGTATGGCCATGCTAGGGCCATTCTCTGACGCTTGTCTTTCATACGACGGTTCTGGAACCAAACCTGGAAGCAAATGGGGAAAAAATGATTAGTATTATGTATTATCATTACGGCTATGTGGTCTTGTGGTAAGACACTCGCTTTCGGATCGGAAGGTCCTGGTTTCGAGCTTCTTTCGGCGCATAGTTGAGTCCTTTGAAAAGGTTCTTTACTCACATTTTTTTCACCGTACTCAGGTGTAAAGTGATTACCTGGTCGTTGACAGCGTTATCTCTGTTCGAAAAAAATTGCAATACCGCCTAACAGGCGTCATGTCCCGTCCTACATGTTAAGTATTGCTGTTGGCCAGGGACCCCTTGTAAAGTGCTTTGAGCACGTTTAGTGGATATTGCGCAATGTAAAAGCTTAATTACGTTTATTTTTCTAAACTTTGACCCATCGTCTCCAAACGGTGATATGTCGGGTTGTACAAGGTGATGGAAATTCTATTTATAGCCTCAAACATCAAACTTGGGGGTTCGTTTCTCTTCGGGATGGTGGAGAATAAATATTATTTGTTGTATTGGAAAACACGCAACGTTTGTATTTCTCTTCATTTTATTTCTAGATTCATTTTTAGGGGCACAAAATCCATCTCGATATCATAGCGTTTGGAGATGGTGGGTTATAAATGATTTAACTCACTCAATCCTAGAGACTTTTGCCACTTTCAAAATTGGAAAAAAAAAGTATTAAAAACGAGCATGTGCAAAGATAGTTTTACTCATCTACCATTGACATTTAAAATGAAAAACATTAGCTTTGATATTACGCCTATAATTTGTCTCAGAAAATGTAATAAATAGGCATGGGGTTAAAGTAACCCGGGTAAACTACGGATATAGTCGGTGTTAGGGTTGAGTGAGTTAACACTTCATCATATCATGGAAGAGACTCGCAGTGTCGGGTTGTCATCGATTTTTGATTGATAAATAAATCAATCAATTAATAAAAAGATGGATATATGGTAAAAATATGGGACAGCGTGGCTCAGCGGTATGGTCTTTGCTTCGTACCCGAAAGGTACCGAGTTCGATCACCCGCCGCGTTGTGTTTCCTTAAGCAAGTCACCTAGCCTTAGTTCACATTGCGGCGCTGCACTGCTGCTGACCCTAAAGAAAAATTTCCCCTAAGGGATGAATAAAGGGAATGTATTTATTTATATATTTATTTATTTATATATTTATTTATTTATATATTTATTTATTTTATTCATTTATTCATTTATTTATATTTTCATTTATTTCATTCTTTAAAAATAACAATTAAAAAATGCATAATAAGTTTTTGATTTCACTTTTACTGTTTATATCTCTCAATCGCGAAGAATACGCCAAATTATATGCATTAAAATATATACAGGGATGTAAATGGCAAATGAAAAAAAATTCTGAAACCAACTCGCACACTCCTTTTAAAAAAATTGAAACTACAGATGTATTTGTAAAAAGCTAATTTTAACTAGTAGAGTATGTGTAGCCAATTTATCACTATGATAATATGTATACTGCATAAAACTAAGACCTATTGATGAAGTGGAGATTTCTACTTTCCTTTAAAGAAAGATCTAAGATCATCACCTGATTTCATCTTCTTGGATGGTTGTTTAATTATGATACTTTTATCACTGCTACCACCACTACAAGTAGGCCTACTACTATCACAACTACTACTACTACTACAAACATCAGTATCAACAAATTTCCTTTTCAAAGAAGGCATTGAAATTTCTTTTTCTTCTGTTTTAGATAATGGACCAGTGGATTATTTTGCTCTATTGCTATCCTTACTTCATCTGCTCTTTGATGGACTGATACTTTTTTTAATTTTTGAAACTTTTGCCTTTGCTGGCTTTTCATGTTTAGTCTTCATTCTCTTTCCAGCTGTTTGCATGTAGTAGCAAAGGGCTGAATCGACAGGACTATGTACAGGATCTTCTCTATGGAAATACTCTGCACAGCTCTTTTCACATTTAAGGAATTTGTATTTAATCTTGTGGATGGCTTCATAAGTCCCTACATCTAATCTGTTTGTTGTGCCTGTGATTATATTATTCATTACACTGAAAGATGATTCTACTCTAGGCCCTGTGAAGATAGAAAGACAAGCTCTTATTACCGGACCTAGTATTTCATATTGGGGGTTTGATATCACCTCTGTCCACCACCTATCTAATTTCTTCTCTTTTATTGATGAAATAAATTTGGTATCACTTTGGAGGGTGGAAGCTGCTGTAGAAAATGTATCTTTATCCTCAGGTTTGACTATGGTTGGCAATAAATCATAAATATCTTGTAAGCCTAATGAAGCCCTGCTATGACCACATAATTCTGGATCAATTGTTGAAAGGAGGGCTAAGTTTTTATTGGTAATGGGAAGCTTGAACTTAAGATATTTCCCTGTCTCTCTGAAAGCTGACAGCACTGTTTTCCTGAATGCATTTGCTTCCTGACTATCCATGTCAATTAAAATCTTCTGAGTAGCATCACCTACATAAATTCTTTTCAAAGGATGTATCTTATCACAATCAATGCTGATTTTGCTGATGTCCCTACTAAACTCATTTACATATTCATGAGTCAAGAAGCAAGTCAAAAAAATCTTAAAAACTAACACAGCCTCATCAAAAAGTCGATGCACCATTGGCTCTTTCTTTTCAAAGGTAAGAATGAAACTCTTAAAGAGAGGAAGAATGCTGACAATGGTATTAACTAGTAATAAACTTTCTTTTGATTTCATAAAGAGTTTGCAAACTATCCTCCTTTTTCTCTCCCTACCTGCTGGTGTAAGTTTTTTGTTTTTAAGTCTGTGTAAAATGAGCATTATCCTAGTCTTAGAGTCTTTCTTTACATGTCTAAGAAGAGCAGATATTTTTTGTTGTTGTTCTTTCTTTTCTTCTACAGTGAGCCAAACTGAATAAAAAATTGTAAGGGCATCTTTTATCTCTAAGAATCTAACTGAGGCATCATAAATTGACATCCATCTATGTCCAGCTCTCTGAATGGGAGTGTGCTCTGGCAACTCCATCAGTCTACAAATTTCCTTTAAGTCATCTCGTATATCTGAACTATAATCAAAGTCACCAAATAAATCATCCAAGAGCCTGATAGCCATCCCCTTACTATCAAGAATTGATGTGAATTTCTTCACAGCATTGTGAATATGGTGACAAACATCTCCATCAATATCAATGATGTGAGGTGCAACTTCCTTTAATCTAGTCTGAAAGCCATTTAATGAGCCCCTCATATAAGCAGCTGAGTCAGAAAGCACTGAAATCAAATTTGTAAAAGGTATCTGATCTTTTAAAAACTGGTTCCTAACAGCCTCAAACACTGTCTCTGCATTTACAATTGTCATTTCAATGCTAGCAAATAAATCACAAACACTTTTCTTCAAATGACTACAATAGTAACAAACTAAAACATTAAGAACTCTCTTTTTTGACCCCTTAGAAGTTGATTCATCAATATTAAGTGAAAAGGGGCTATTTTGCAAGACTTTGACCAGGCGGACATGCTCCAGTTCAGATAAGCCCATAGCGGAGCTTGTAAGTGGCTGTTTGTCTCTCCATGTGCATTTGAGCTAATGATTTTTGATCTTTTGCTAATTCCTGTGCAAATTGAATAAGGTGAGGTGCCATGGTAAGAGGTAGAGTATGCTCGGCCATAAAAGAACACAGGAAAGCCTCCTGGTGAGTAATTCTATCCTTTTGTGAAACTGGCCTGGGGCCAGTAGGCACAGTGGAGTCTTCCCTAGCAAGTCCTAAACTATCTAAATTAGGAGCTGCTCCATATGGGAGAGGCAATGTTGTCAAACTAGAAGATGAAAATGTTCCATCTATTTTGTCTCTGGTAGCTTGCATGGCTGCTGGGAGTCTTTGATTTGAAATTCTATGGCTCTGTTACGTTCGTGTGATTTACTTTTAGAGTGAACTTTTAGGCATCGAACACCACCTCCACTATATTTAATCTCAGATTTACAAAGGCAACACCATGCAAACCCATCCTTCTCTATCTTTCTTATGTAACTTGAAAAGAAATCTCCCAGATTGTCTTTAAGGGATAACCATTCCCATCTAAATTTGTTTGTTGATGTTACATCTATAACATCAATAGGAGATTGTCTATCAACAAATCGATGTTTTGATTTTGATTCAGTCACCTTTGTTGATGCCATTTTCAAAAACGCCTGTCTAAATTTATAACTACAAAGAACTAAAGTGAAGAAAAGTGGTGAATCTAAAATAAAGATTGAGGATTCTCAGTTTAAAAATCACCCGATGCCGAGATCTGATTGACTGATTGTGATTGATTCTGTAAGTTCACTCTCTTACTAAGACCCAAACAAAACAACGTGATTGGATCGTCCTAGAATTTTCTAGAATCTTATCTAAGTATCAGAATTACGAATCCAAAACCAGAGAAATCAATGTAACATAAATTTAAAACAAACACATGCGACAGTAACAAAATAGATTTGCTAAAAATATCAACTTAGCTTCGGGTTTCAACCAAGAAGAAATTCACAAATTCCGCCACACTTCAACAAGCATCCATTGATTTGCGAAAAAGGAAAACAAAACATCCGGTAGTGGCTATTTACCGAACAAAATTTCAGAATTTTTTTTTCTGAAAAACCTCTATTACTGCCATGTAGTTCAGAATCAGTCAGAAATTTTCTGTCTGAATTCATGGCCTGGAAATAACGTTATCACGTTTGTAGTGAAAATAACCTCTTCCGCACCAAACAGCAAGTGGAGTGTTTCAGTGCACACAGAAAGTGCTTGTCATGCCTGGGCCTATATGCACCATATTATATTACAGTAGTATTTAATAATACGTTTTGTTAAAATATTTTGTTTTATCAATTTGATTTATTTATATTCTTTTTATTTTCATTTTTTTTTCTTATGAATTGAAATATTCTGAATTCAGAAAAATTCTGAAAGATTTACATCCCTGTATATAACATTCATTTCTTAACAACAGAGAATTAAAAATCGAATCAGGTCATTTTACCTTGATTGTTGCCTCTGGTAGATTCAATGACAACGCCAGCTCGCACCTTTTAGGCCTGGACACATAATTCTCCTTGAGGAACTCCTTCTCTAAGCGTCCAATCTGTTCTCGGGTGAAGGCCGTTCTGTAACGTCTGACTTGACCGTCGTCCAGCTGATGATCTGAATAGGAGGGAAAAGGAAAATGAATAAAAACTTTTCAACAGATGAGTAAAAAATTAAATAACAAACAAACTAACAAATATACGAATAAAAATGAATAAATAAATAAGTAAATAAATAAGTTAATTACATCTCAAAAAGTAGAAAAATCGACTTAACGAGTTTTGGAAAACCAGCCTTCAATTGAAAACCGTCCTATCTAACGGGTAGTAAGCAATTGCTGCTGTTCGTTTGACGTGTTACGTAAGTCACGATGAATTCCGAGTTGATGGTTCTAAAGGACTAATCATTTTAAAATGGACTTGTTAATAAGTTGACACGTCCAAGTGTCTACCCCATGGTCCAAAAGCAATCGGGCGGCCTCACACCCTATTAACGGTGACCAAATTCCTAATTCATCAATAATAACTCGAAGAACAACCAGCGTTCATTATTCAATTAACTTTAGCACCGTCCGACCGACAGTCCCTCTCACTGACTAACAACACCTTTTAACTCTCCCTTCATCACATATCACGCAGTAATTAACACAAGAACGGCAACTCGTCCAGCCTTCCTGACGACCATATGTTTTCATGAGTTATATCCCTTTGACTACAAATGAATAATTAATCACATCGCACTTCGCGGTTTGCATGTCTGGCGTTTAATCTTCCGTACTCGTTCATTATTTCTCTGTTTTCCCTACAAAACTGCGTTCTATGATAGAGAATGGCGTCTCCATGATTACATCATTACGTTCCTATGACCAGCAATTAGAAACCATATGGTTAAGAATGCGAGCGCTAATTCCCACGACGCACAAACGTTTATCACCTGCACTGGAGTCATTCTTTTTTTATCTCTTATCATACCAGTAATATGAATTCTATAATTTATACTCCTTCTCTCTCTCTCTCTCTCTCTCTCTCTCTCTCTCTCTCTCTCTCTCTCTCTCTCTCTCTCTCTCTCTCTCTCTCTCTTTCTTTTAAAAAAATTAGCTTTTGAGCGCAATATCCACGAAACGTGCTCAAAGCGCTTTACATGGGGTCCCTGACAAACAACAACATTATACATTTAGGACGGGACATGACGCCTGTTAGACGATATTACAATTTTTTTCAGATAGAGACAACCCTGTTAACGGCCAGGTACTCATTTTACACCTGACTAGGGTGAGAGAATATGAGTAAAGAGCCTTCTCCAAGGACTCAACTTGCGAGGTTCGAACCAAGGACTACTAGACCACATAACCGCAACCTCACTTGTTCTTTCTTTCAATAATTTCTCCCCACTCTACTTCTCTCCCTATCATCTTCCCATCGTTTCCAACACCCCCCCCCCCCCCCCCGCGCTAAAACGACGATCCGAGAGTATTTAGCACCCCAATAAAAACCATCCTGGCCATTCCTTTTATCTGGCTACCTCCCGCCGAGAGATTGACTATTACGAGCCCTTAGTAGACGAAACTATAGCAGATAGTGATAGGCTCTGTGAGTGTAGACAAAATGGCGTATGTGTGTTGAAAACAGTCACTTAAATAGTAAACAGTTACACATTATAATTCTGTGTGCCAAAAAGTCACTGATAACCCAAAAAGTCAATCTGTATTCAGCTTTCAACAAGCTTAAAACCCTTCTTCAGCTAACAACAACAACAACAACAACAACAACAACAAAATAATAATAAATAGATAGATAAGTAAAAAAGTAAAAAAACAATAAAGACATAAATACAACATGACTAAATTCCACATAGACGACAGAGAAATTTTGTAGGTTTTCTCTGTAGAAAAATCTTGGGTAAATTGTTAAACTTGAAACGTTCCGTCATGTTTGGTATTTTGTTCTTTTTATTTTAAGCAGTTCTATTCATTTTTGTTTTATTACTCTTTACAGTCCGATGCTTCTGGCAGCCTGGTATCAAAATGATTTAGATGATGTAGTCTGGCATCAACTTTCATTTTCAACAAGTTCTAAAGACTTAGAAATGCTCATGAAGTTATGAAATTGGACACGTCAACATTTCGTAATTTCACGAACTTTCCGTAACTTTCTTCCTTTAGCTCGTCCGACACAACACACCGTGGAGACATAGAGGGACACATATTAGTTAGTACAGAGTGTATTATGATAACAACAAACTTGAAAAACGGAAAGAAATGATGAGAACGGCCCATTAATGTGAACGCCACAATGGCGGATAGAACCATAATCATAAAACGGAAATAAACTTAGCACACAGCGCGCCATAAACACCGTGGGGCAACTCGTAACAAAACAAGGGGCACGTAACTCTAAACTCCTTTCTCCATAAAGCCCAATAATAATTCTCCCTGTGTGAACGGGACTATTAATTGAGGGGAGTTAACTCCCTTTGAATATGACACCAATAACAATAAAGAGCATAACTATCGCAATGCTCGGATTTGAACATTGGGGACTTCAATGAACGCACAGATCACTCCGATCACACAGATTAGACGGAATGTCCTGTATCAAGTTTAGGACTTAAAATGACGTATGTGTAAAAACAAAAATCTGAGTTTTCAATTGAACTCTCTCCTTTCCAGCTATTTTTAGAATTTTCCCCGAAAATTCACTGCCACCCAACACAAAAAATGGACTTTTCTTACCCAAACAAAAAAGTAACAAGTGAGCTCTACAACACAGTGTTTAGTATTTATAGCTGTAATCAAGGCATTTCTTTAAATTTTGTCATGTACAAAAGACACCAGAATGAGAAAATTGTGAGTTGTATTGTAACGAATGTGACGATTTTCCTATGGCTGGTAAGGAGAGGGTTAAAGATGCATATAAACTTCATTTGATTTACTGTATTTTTGGTTTTCTGACAAACACATCGCCACGTATATTCAGGTCTGATATCTGAATTTACTTATGGGCCTAGTTTAACATTGTTGTAATGGACAATATTTTGCGTCATTCTTTTTTTTTTTTTTTGTTAGATTTCCATTACAACAATGAGCCCAGAAGGAATTGGGTTATCAGACCTGAAAATAAGTGCACGTCGTCGTAGATAAATTTTGGTCTGTGGTTTTTAGAAAAAATAAATAGATAACAATAATAAACAATAATAGATAGATATAAATCATTTAAAATGAACATTTTTCTCAAGACTTCCCAATTGCTGAAGAAGAAGAAGAAGAAGAAGAAGAAGAAGAAGAAGAAGAAGAAGAAGAAGAAGAAGAAGAAGAAGAAGAAGAAGAAGAAGAAGAAGAAGAAGAAGAAGAAGAAGAAGAAGAAGAAGAAGAAGAAGAATTTCACCATCAACATCATCATCAACAACAATTACAAAGAAAGCCTGTCGTCGATCCCAAATCAAAAACGCATGCAAACTTGACCTCAAATTGCCGTATCATGTGACCAAACGATAATTTGAGCTAAACTGACACCCCCTTTTGATCCAAACACACAATCAACACACTCTATCAACAAGAGCAACAACAACAACAACTACAACAACGTTCACCCCCAACCATAAATTACAACTACAACTACCACGCCACTCACTATATCTAAGAACACCCCAAGAGCTGTTGAGCAACATGGATCTTCAGGACCCCAAGGGAGATAATCCAATCACCCAAACATCACCAGGTAGGAGTAATTGCCCTTGTAAAACCTGCCTCTTAATTGGTCTATCAAAGACTTCTATTATTCCCCAATGGCTATCATAATTGTGTACACCTTATTGGTGGGCTTTGTGGGAAGGGGGGGGGGTGAATCTTTGGAGGGCCCACAATATCCGGGCCCATGGTGAGCTGCGGTGAGCCATTTAATCAAGATAAAGATATTACGAGGAATGTAAAGTTCTGAGTGGAGGTTGACAAGTAAAGAACGATAACTGCCACTTTTTGGCAGTGGAAGAGAAGACCATTGAAATTGATGTTAAACTGACAAGTAATTTATTGTTGATTGTTACCGTTTGTGATAGGGCGCTAGTCTATCGCAGTGTATTTTCAGTTAAATCCTATAGACCCTGCTACCAAATTA
>NC_088371.1:2456706-2461706 GCF_034508935.2 Berghia stephanieae | reverse complement strand
TAGGCGATATTACAATTTTTCGGACAAAGACAACGCTGTTAACGGCCAGGTACTCATTTTACACCTGAGTACGGTGAGAGAATGTGAGTAAAGAGTCTTTTCCAAGGACTCAACTATGCGCCGAGCGAGGCTCGAACCCAGGACCTTCCGATCCGAAAGCGAGTGTCATACCACTAGACCACATAGCCGCACCAGTAATCAGAAATTCTGAGGTTCGACTGATTTTTTTTAGATGTATTTTTTTTCCTTGTAATTTTCTTTTTCTTGCTTTGTCTGGCATCTTTCATACTCATTTGTTCAGATCTTTATATTGTAAATAAAAGGATGAAATAAAGTTGCTGTCACAATGAATTCAGAGAGCGCGGGGTTTTAGTTGTTTATCTTGCATTTAGGTGTCCTTGTTATTCTGCTTCCTGACATAAAACATTAGAAAAGCACATTCTGCAGACAAGGGTAGACGGCAAGAGAGGAAGAGGTAGACCAACAAGAAGCTGGGAACAAGATATATGTGAATGGCTGGGAATGACAACAACTCAAGCAAGAAGACTGGCGGAAAACCGTAATCTGTTTCGCAAGAAAGTTCGGGAAGCAACGTCCTCCGCAGGATCAGCTGACTAGATGATGATGACGTAATACGATTCGACAATTTAGATTTTTATTTATTGGCGGAATGGCTGATCTAGTTGATTGCTGATTGGAGGAAATGATAATTGTGACCAATCGTATCAAAATGGTATTATGTCCAGATGAAGGTGAATCTTACAAAAAGAATTTTTAGTTTAATTTTTAACTTTGAGTAGACGAAATGAATGTCGGGATTGAGGACAAGAAGTTTTGGTTCTAGAGCTTTAAAAAAAAAAAAAAAAAAAAAAAAAAAAAAAAAAAAAAAAAACACTTAGCATATTTATGTGGTATGTCACTCGCCTTTGGAACAAATATGAATAAAACAGCATCAACAAAATTACATTATATCAAACACTGAACGTTTTGGGCTCAAAACCCTTCATCACCCAACAATCAGAACAATAAAAACTTAAATATGTTGTCCATCTTAGTTTTGTTGTTGCAATATTTTTGTTTTTATTGTTTTTGATGTCGGATGAGGACGGATTTTGAGTCCGAAAACACGTGTTCTTTTTTTAAGCTGTTAGACTTATGTTTGTTTATCAATTTTTAAAACAGTCCACACCTTCTAGCAACGCAGTATCAAAATGGCTGTCCAAGTGTTTGACAATAAACTTAAACTTGAGCGTTTATATAGCGCAATATCCACTAAACGTGCTCAAAGGCCTTTGCAAGTGGTCCTGATCAACAGCAACGCGTAAAACGAAGAACGAGACATGACATGACGCCTGTTAGGCGATATTACAATTTTTTCCGACAAAGACAACGCTGTTAACGGCCAGGTACTCATTTTACACCTGAGTACGGTGAGAGAAAGTGATTAAAGAGCCTTTTTCCAAGGACTCAACTATGCATCAAGCGAGGCTCGATCCAAGGACCTTCTGACCCGAAAGCGAGTATCATACCACTAGACCACATAGCCGAACAATGATACAATTAATCTACTACTATTCGGACACCCTCCAAAAATTCTCACACAAAATGTTCAGATTAATTCTCACAAATCGGATTTCATTTGTTTATGTCACTCAATTTCCTCCACATCACAATTCATCAAATCTCAAATTCCCCACCAAATAATTACACGTACAAGAATTTTGCCTTTTCCCACGATCTCACATTTTCTAATTCTCCATCAATATTGACACCACTACCACCTACAGCCTCTACACCGTCCTCATCTCGCCACCATCCCTACATCAACATGTTTTGCCGGGACACAAAGACATCGACTCCACCAACCACCCAAATTGCCCCTACCCCCTACACCCAACAACAACAACAAATGAAAATCAAATCCAATGTTTTTACAATTTATGACCCTGTATATCTGATTAAAACGAGTTTCCCCTCTGGGCATCGAACCTGAGACGGTTTTAGTACAATGTCAAGTTCCCTCAAATGAAAACATTTCTCACTCCTACTTATAAACGTTACAAGTAATTGCTTGTTGATTTTTATTATGTTCTTAACATTTTTTTGTTTTTTATTGGTGTGTGTTGGGTTGTTTTGCTTATTTTTGTTTTGTTTTTAATTAATGTGACAAATCTCCTCCATACGGTAGGATGTCCAGAGGAACAAGAAGTGATTTAAGATTTTAAATTAATATGCGAAATTATCTTTTTTTTTTTGGTTGTTTTTTGTGTTGTTGTTTTAAAAACAATTCATGTGGTCTTTATGTTTGTTTGTTTTGTGTTTTTTAAAAATTTTGGTCTTGTTTTTTGGTTGATTTCTCTTTTTCTTAGAGTTTTTTTGGGAGGGAGGGGGAGAGAGGGTCCTTTTTGTTATTATTTATTATTATTATTATTATTATTATTATTATTATTATTATTATTATTATTATTATTATTATTATTATTTATTATTATTATTATTATTATTATTATTATTATTATTATTATCATTATTATTATTATTATTATTATTATCATTATTATTATTATATTATTATTATTATTATTATTATTATTATTATTATTATTATTATCATTATATATTATTATTATTATTATTATTATTATTATTATTATTATTATTATTATTATTATTATTATTATTATTATTATTATTATTATTATTATATATTATTATTATTATTATTATTATTATTATTATTATTATTATTATTATTATTATTATTATTATCGTTCTGTATAGAAAAAATATTAAACTCTCGACACCAAAGAAAGAGAATATGATAATGTGTGTATTTCTCAACGGTAGATCGTGGGATGTGGTCATTAATTAGTGTGAGACATGATTTGTATTGTAACGGATACAGTGAGTGCACAATTGATTGATAAGATAAATATATACACAGACAATAATTGATTACAGATTGAATAAGTAGAAAATAAATACATGCATATTGATAATTGGAAAAGTAAGTAAAAAGAAACCTAAGTAAATAAATAAAAAACAATTGATTAATAAATGTTGAATAATAGGTAGATAAATAAACATAGATAAATAAATAAATGAACAAATAAATGAATAAATAAATATAGAGATAAATAGATGAATAAATAAGAAAAACAAATATATATATCGATAAATTAATTTTTAAAACTACGTGAACGAATGAATAAATAAATAGATTCAAAAATCTTATTTAGAATCGTAAAACAAAACAAAAGATAAAACAGAATATCAACGAGGAAATAATATAATATGTAGTCAGTTTAAAAATAGATATCGCAAAAATTTTTGTCTCAAAATGAAAAAAATGCAAGGGATATTATAACAGGTGGAGACGATGTGCCGGAGAATTCATTTAAGTTTTTACTTCGAGACTTTTGAGGTTGAAAACTTAGCAACTTATTTATTTTAATCTTCTTGAATTGTTTTGTTGTTTGTTTTCATTTTAACTTTCTTTTGTTTTTGTTTTGTTTTGTTTTATTTTTTTTTTTTTTGTTATTTTTTTAAAAAATAGTTTGTTTGTTTGTTTCGTTGGTTGGGTTTTTATTTTTGAGTTTGTTTTTATTATTATTTTTTTTTAATTGTTCTGCATCTTTTCCCGTGTTCTTTTCGTGAAATTATTGAATTATTGTTCATCGTATCGTTTTGATTTTAGTCATCTTCATTATTTGATATTGCTTGTATTTGGGTAGGGAAGGGGGTGGGGGTGTCTTTATTACATTTATTATATTTTTTACATATTTATTTATGTATTTATCTTTTTATTCATTACTTATTTATTTATTTATTTATCTATTTATTTATTATTTATTTATTTGGTGTTTTTTGAGTGTTTTATTTTGGGGGGGGGTGGGGGGGGGTTATAGTTCTATTTCTTTTTGTTTTTCGTTACTTAATTAATTTTTTTTTAAATTTGTCTTTATTTTAATTAAATCTCAGATCTGACCAAATCGAATCCCGCCGTTTAAAGATTAAAATCAAGACCGACAATAAATTAGAACGTCAATGTTATAAAGAAACCACAGGATCCTACCCCCCCCCCCCTTTCCCCCTCCCTCCTCCCTCTTCCACCTCCCCAACTGACTTAATTATTTATGTCGTTGATCTACTGCCTTGCCCTGTGTAACGATCAAAGATGATCACAGACGAAACAACTGCACCAACGCCAACGATAAACAGGTCAGGGAGGAGATATTAATAATATTAATAATAATAAACGCGATAATAAAGGATAACATTATTGTAATGAAATACGAGTGGCGCTAAGACGGTTTATGTCCGTTTATGATGGATTGATGAGGTGCACAACATTTGATGACGTCATATTGAATCAACACACACTTGCGAGTCGTCTAATAAATGTCATCGGTGACAATAAACACAGCGGGATAGACAGAGATACGGACGAACAGACAGACAAACGCACTGACTGGACTTGAGAGATGGTTAGATGGAAGGAGGAAGGAAGGGGAAGGGTGGGGACGGGGGAATGGGGGGAGGGGGGGGGGGAGACAATAATATAAAGGTCAAAAACCCCTCTATGTGGGGTCCGAAAGCAAAGTTGGTAGAACACTCACTTTACTAGCAGTGGGACCGAGATCAATCCCGGATGTCACTCGAGAATCCTGGCATCGCCCCCCCCCCCCCACCCCATCCCACTCTTATTCATTCATTAAGCTGTGACTGAGTAGCTGGGTCTGTACGATCTGGAGGAAAGTACTTTGCGATAGACTAGTGCAGACCTGCCAAGTACTACGAAACATTCGTACAAATACGAATGTTTGACTCCAGCTACAGAACTGCACTCGCTTTTTTGACTCAATAAATCTTGTTGAAAAGGAAAATTTTAGTTACTTAGATCCTATATTCAGGACTTTGGAGTATTTTTGGATCATGGTGATGGCAAATTATTTATTTCCAAAAGTATTTAAAGTGGATGTTTATTTTTTTTTTATTTA
>NC_088371.1:2446706-2449206 GCF_034508935.2 Berghia stephanieae | reverse complement strand
ATTATTATTATTATTATTATTATTATTATTATTATTATTATTATTATTATTATTATTATTATTATTATTATTATTGTTTATTATTATTATTATTATTATTATTATTATTATTATTATTATTATTATTATTATTATTATTATTATTATTATTATCATTATTATCATTATTATCTATGTCATTATTATGAGAAAATACCCTATTTGAAAATGTTTTCCAGCCCTATTTTTAGTTGTAGACAAAGAAGGAGTTGTTGATTTCTGGATCCAGGGGGATCAAGGGGGATCACTAGAACTGTAATCCAAACTGACCCGATAACAGGGAGGTCACTTTGACATGGTGTGTGTGTGTATGCGACACGAACACTTCATTGCGTCCCAAACCTTTGATGTGTTTATAAAATAAATCATAACGACGTGTTCATTTTTGCATACAAACACAACAACATGTGTTATTTGATTATCCTTAATCATTATAATATAATAATATTATAATTCACATTTGGGGATGCCTTGGATTCCGTTTGTAATTGTGTGTTTGGTTGTTTGTTTGCTTGTTTCTTTGTTTGGTTGGTTGGTTTTCATTTGGTGTTAGTTTGTATAATGTTTTGTTTGTTTTTATGTTGTTTTTTTTTCCCTTTACACCCCCCCTCCCCCCCTCCTCCCCCCCCCCCCCCCCGCCCAAATAACCGCAACCCTTCTTTAGGAGTGCTCTTTGTATTTGTAATCTTTGTTCTCTTCGAATTCTTGTTGTTTTTTATTGTTGTTGTTTTTTGTCATTTTTCTTTTTCTTTTATTTTCTTTATCGAGGTCTCTTCTATAAATTATTGTAATAATTATATCTCTGTAGACTGACTGTAGTGTTCAATTCTTGGAATGTGTGGGATTTTGTAAAAAAAAATGAAAAAAAAAATGTCCTTTTTCTTGGTATTTTTCCCCGACCCTCATTATCGTACCCAATGTCTGTTTCTTTCTTTCTCCTTCATCTTCTCTTTCAATCGTTTCCATTATTTTAATCAATTAATCCATTAATTAATTCATTGAATAATCGAATGATAAACGATTCTTAAACTCTTGCTTTTAAAAAAAAATTCGTACGCGTCCACAACTGAACAAAGTTCGAATTTCCAAAACACAAGAGAGTAAGAAATCATTGATTCTACCCCTCAATCAATTCCGATTCCGACGTCTTTGAATAAAAGACATTTTCAAAACATTTAAATGATACGTCTTTTTAAAGAATCTGATTTTAGTGAGATGTAACATTTGATATTCTGACGTCACAAATTATAAGTGTTACAAACAATATCATGCCGCGTTACCCAGGGAGAGAGGTGGAATAGCAACGTTATTTCAATTATTTGTGTCCACGGTATTTCGAATATTTATGATTTTATGTTATATTTACTTTTTTGATTCAATTATCTATGTAATTCATTTTTAAAAAAATATTTTCAAAACTCATTTACGCATTAATTTAATCATTAATTCATCCATTTATCAATGTGTTTATTTATTCATTTATTTATTTAATCAATTATCTATTTGTTTATTCATTTATTGATTTATTTTATTTTATTTATTTATTTTGTTTATTCAATTCTATCTTTATTTCATTAATTAATTCATTCATTCATTCATTCATTTACTCTCCCAGTCACTCTTTTATTTATTTATTTATTCATATACTTATTTATTTATCTAATTAATTATTTGTTTAGTCATTTATTTTCATTTTTTTTTATTTACTCATTCATTTATTTTCTGTTTATTCACTTATTTATAAATTGATCAATTTATGTATTTGTTGATTTATTTATTAGATGTATTTCTTGACTTATTTGTTGATTTATCATATCATTTATTTTATTAATTTATTTATTTAAATTGTTAATTAATTTACGAATTCATTTCTTTGCTAATTTAACATGAGCTTTTATATAGCGCAATAACCACTAAAGTGCTCAAAACGTTTTTAAAATGGTCCCTGACCAACAGCAACACGTAATAACACGAAAAACGAGACATGACGCCTGTTAGGCGATAATACCATTTTTTCCGACAAAGACAACACTGTTAACGACCGGGTAATCATTTCTACACCTGAGTACGATGAGAGAATGTGAGTATAGAGTCTTTATCCGAGGACCAACTATGCGCCAAGCGAGGTTCGAACCCAGGACCTTCCTATCCGAAAGCGAGTGTCATATCACTAGATCACATAGCCGCACGTGCTACTGTCTAGGGTGAGATTGTGAATAAAGATTCTTTCCCAAGGATTCAACTTTGCCCGCCCAGAATAGATAGAACGCCACTCCGGTATATGTTATAGTTTTTGTTTTTTGTTGTTTTTTTTTTTTTTTTTTTTTTTTTTTTTTTTTTTTTTTTTTTGCCATCCTCGTTTATGGGGTAATTCTCATTAAAATGTATTAACAGACTATATAGTTCAGGTTATACATAGTTTTATGTGTTGGTCCGTTATATTCTGGATGGCAATGTTGTG
>NC_088371.1:2440733-2446606 GCF_034508935.2 Berghia stephanieae | reverse complement strand
TTCATCATCATCATCATATCATTATCAATCATCATCATCATCCATTACATAATCATCATCATCATCATCATCATCATCATCATCATCATCATCATCATCATCATCATCATCGTCAACATCATCATCATCATCATCATCATCATTACTTTTATGTTTATTCGTTTTTGTTATATTGTTGTTGTTTGTTTGTTTTTATAATTCAAAAATAAATACATATAATTACAATTTATTCAAAGTTCAATTCCGCCAGGGGTGATTCTACTATTTGGTCTGATGTTGATATTGAACATTGTCTCATCATTTGGTGTTAAACAAAAGAAAAAAAAAAAAGAATAAATAGATAAATAAATAAAGGTATATCTATGAAATGAATGAATAAATAATTGAATATTTGATTGATAGAACTAATGAAATAAACAAACATTATCATTTTTTAAAAAAATGTAAATAAATGTTCATAATAAATTGGATCTCTAACTAAATAAATGCAATGCATAATCAAATAATAAATATGAAAATACATAAATGAAGATAAATAATTTGAGTGATAAATTTGCAGTAAAAAATGATAAATAAATATATTTAAATAAATAGATAGATAGATAAAGAAATAAAGAAATAAATAAATAAATAAATAAATAAATAAATAAATAAATAAATAAATATTAATTTATCAATCATCATTATTAAATAATTGAGCATATGCATAAATAATTAAATTGATAGATAAATATGTAAATGAGAATTAAAACAAATTGATAATAGATGAGGAGATAAATGAACAAAACAAATAAATGTAAAGATATAAAGAAAATTAATAAATAGATAGAATCACAAGATACACAAAGTCTTTTAAAATCTTTTTTTTTAAATGCATAATTTTAAACCTGAAACTTATTGATAAAGAAGCAAAACATACTCACATCCTTGTTAGGAAAGTTTTGATATTGAAGTTTGTTGCGGATTTCAGTGTATCAATTGGTGTAGATTTTGTCTGGATGTATCAAAAGAATCCTTTCACTGACTCATAATATAATATTATTATCTGAGAGAGACACAGTTAGTTGTAGTCCATTCAATGCTGTCGATGAATTACAAGTTTTGAATAATGAACAGATACTGAATGTCTTGTATGTTGGGTGAAATCATGAATATTCTTTTGTTGTTGTTTTCTGGGGGTGTGTTCGGTTTTTCTAAATATTTCTAAAAGAAAAAAAAGTTTGATTTTAATGAAGTTGAGTTAGTTTTATAAAATGTTGAAGTCTGTCTGAAAACTTGACTGATTTTAAAATTCCACCGTGACAGGCAGAGTAGAGAGTAGTGTCACGTAGAATTCTGTACTGGTTGAAATGTCTGTGATGATTTGATTTATATATCATTGAGAATCACGTTGCTGTTATTATAATAGTGTTGGAATGAAGTCCATGCGTACTTTCTAAGTACTGCGTATTCAATTTCCTTTTATATGAAGAGAAATTCCGTCATGAATGAATCGAACATTTGATCGAGCCGTCTCGTCTCGTCTCGGGGGTCGAGCTTTGAGAGTCGAGCGATTCGATGATGATTGTGTCCGTGAGTCCGACGAGTCCAGAGATCACACACACAGACACACACACAGACAGACCAGTGATCAAGTCAAAGAGTTTGATGAATCGAATCAACCCACACAGATCTGAGACCACACAAGACGCCTCCAAGTCATGAAATGACAATTGACAAAATATTTCCACTTTTCCTTTCCGTATTTACTGTATAATCGTACCTTTTGAAGTCTAGTATGTACTGCGTTGTTGTTATTACTGTAAGTACACTATTTATTACAATCCATTTAATTATTATTTCGTCCTTTTGAATTCACGACCACTGTGTGTTCTTTCTGGCTTTGATCACCAAACAAATTTCTTTTGTTGATAAATTTGACCGTTCATATAGAAAAGTTAATTAGGGCCGGCTGAAAAGTGAAAGCTC
The DNA here is from genome assembly GCF_034508935.2 of Berghia stephanieae. Taxonomy (NCBI): domain Eukaryota; kingdom Metazoa; phylum Mollusca; class Gastropoda; order Nudibranchia; family Aeolidiidae; genus Berghia; species Berghia stephanieae. The sequence goes on along the minus strand of NC_088371.1, from coordinate 2,444,638 downwards.
AACTCTAGTGTAGGTACTAAAGCGGCAATAATGAATCATTTTACCAGCCAAGAAAATTGCTTTAGCGTTAAACATCGAAGTCCATTTACTGTAAAAATTCCAATTTTAAAAAGAAGTCGGAGAGAACACAAGTCATTCAACGCAGCATGACGAAATAAAATGACCAGCTCTTTGAACTGTTTCCCCGCGGTATAACGACACTCTTACTCATATATGTAAACAATACGTACAAGGGGACGTTAGAACAGCTGTGATTAAAATCCACATACAACGAAATTAGCAAGAAAATTAAACGTCCTGTTACAACGAATCACCGATTCACAATAATAGAACTTGTCTTGGGAAAGTCCGGCTTTGAAATCATAACATACAAATAAACGTTATAATAATCATAAAAACAGCCACCTTTGTAGTTTTCGTTCAGTTTGAGTTCAGTTAAGTTCCTCGCGGTCTTTACTATTATTCTCCTCTCTTGAAGTATTGAAGTCCTCAGTTCGTTTATAGTTTATTGTCGTGCCCGCGCGTTGGAGTTGGTGGTTGTCGATAGACACAGGCCTTGCTTACCCGCCCGTCACACAATAGGCTGGGCTAGGAATCAAACCACCGCACATTTCACATGTATAGACGAGAAGAAGAAACAAAAATAAAAGCCACTTCAAAAAGTCAGTCTTCAATAACTGCTGTCACTAACTACCACCTCACTAGCAGTAGGAGCTCCTCTCGCATCTTTCGCGTTCGGCAAACTATTGGCCTAGAATTCCACATGCAGGGATAGGGTCATAATTCTGTATTTATTATCATAATTCATTCCACAGCTAAAGCTAAAAGCTAAAAGCTTTTAAAATAATAAGAAATAATATTTAAAAGCCGCTGTTTTGGTGCGAGTGAGAGTGATCGGCGGTGAAGGAAATAATATACACACACAAACACGCAACACGCACACTCAAACACAAACAGCGCAAGAAATTACGAACTACGAACTCTGTAGCGGACGAATTAGCGACTAGCAAGTTACGGCCATTTTTTATTTTTGAACAGCTGACGAAGTCGTGAGATCAAGGAAGAAGCGAGCGAGCGGGCGGGTCGTGAACAACGAGCGAGCAACAACAGAACGGCTCTTCTCTCTGATGATTTCTTCATTTTCCCATTTACATATTATTATTCTAATCATTTCGTCGGTCAAATCCTTGTTGGGGTTCACTCGGTTTTTACCATTGGTAAACACGGGCTGTGTGTGTGTTGTCAATGTGTGTGTGTTTGTGTACAAAATAGAACGCGGACTACAAGAAAAGGGAGGGGCGAAAAGACGAGTCTCATGAAAACCCGCCCGCTTATTCGTCGGTGGAGCGTGAATCGTCAATCGATTGTAGAGTGGGGCGGAGTTATGGGCGGGGCTTGGAGGAATTCGGACATGGACCAGGGGATGATAAGCGAGTGATTATTATGATAATTGAGTGGATTGGCGACGACCAATGAGATGACGAGATTTGTGTCTTGCTCTCGCTCCTCTGGCTCGGAGGAATGTGAGATTGTTTGGTTGTCCACTTATGGTGACGGCGATTGATGTTGTCTTGTTGGGGATGGTGGTGGTGGTGGGGTGGGGGGGGGGGGGGAGAAAGTGGTAAAGGAACATTTATTGGGAGATTTAGGAGTAGGGGTAGGAATATGTGGATGTATGGATAGATGGATGGACATAGTTTAGGATGAATAAATGGATGGATAGATGGATTGATATATAGATGAATGGACGTAAAGATGGATACATGAATGGATGGATAGATGGATGGATGGATGGATGAAAGAAGAATGGATATATAAATTGATTGATGAAGAAGGAGAGATGGATAGATGGATGAATGGATAGATGGACATAGTTTAGGATGGTTAAATGGATGGATAGCTAAATTGTTAGATAGATGGATTGATGGATGAATGAATGGACGTAAGGATGGATAAATGGATTGATGGATTGATGGATTGATGGATTGATGGAGAGATTGATAGATTGATGGATGGATAGACGGAAAAATATAATGATGGATAGATGGAATTGATGGATGGTTGAATGGATGAAATGATAGACGATGGATTGATGAACGAATAGAAGACTCCGTTTATGGCGAATATATATAAATATAGCGGGAGATAAAGGAGGAGGGGTATGGATATGTGGATGAATGGATAGATGGATGGACATAGCTTAGGATGAATAAATGGATGGATGGATGGATGAAAGAAGAATGGATGGATAAAGTGATTGATGAAGAAGGGGAGATGGATAGATAGATGGATGAATGGATATAAGGACATAATTTAGGATGGATAAATGGATGGATAGCTAAATTGTTAGATAGATGGATTGGTGGATGGATGAATAAACGTAAGGATGGATAACTGGATGGATGGATGGATAGATTGATCGATGGATAGAGGGGGAACATGGAATGATGGACAGATGGGATTGATAAATGGTTGGATGGATGAAATGATAGATGATGGATTGATGAACGAATGGATGAAGCCGTTTATGGCGAATATAGAGAAATATTGAGGTAGGGAACATAATCTAGACGCTTTGACAGCAGGTCAGGGGTCCGAATATAAACAATAGCAGTTAGTGTCGCCTACTATTTTGACGTCATTTTTTGGTTAGTGTCAGGCTATGAGTTTACAAAAGATACAATCAAGCTCAACAAAATAGGAAAGAAAAGTATGGTGTCAAAAACTGGTTTGTATTTCATTGGAAGTGTATAACCTCTCTTTCTGAGGACTGAATACAAACCTTGTGTAATCGATCTTCTGGTGTCAGAGCGATGGTATCTTATTTTCTAGTCTAAATATAGAATGTTGGATTTTCATTTATCTTCTTTTTTTTTTTTTTTTTTTGTTTGTTCTTTTTGTTGTTTTTTTTTTTGTTTGTTTTTGTTTTGTTTGTTTTTATTTTTAAAAAAAACAAAATGTGACATTATTGTTTGTAAGATTAACAATCGTCAAGCGTTGATTCCAAAATTGTGCTAAAAAGTTCTATAACATCTGATTCATTAAAACAAATTATACCGATTAAGCAAACAAACAACCATTTTATACCCGAGTACAGTGAAATAGTATGAGTAAAGAATATTCTCTGCCAATGACTTAAATTTGCGTGTTCCACAACGGGGCTCAAACCAGAGACCTCAACAAGTCAACGAGAAGTGCATGACGGTGATAATATATAATATTGTATGAGTTGTAATTATAATATTGCTAGTATGTATTAAAAAAGAATCTAGAGCTTTTATATAGCGCAATATCCACTAAACGTGCTCAACGCGCTTTACAAATGGTCCCTGACCAACAGTAACACGTAATGTGTATGACGAGATATGACGCCTGTTAGGCGATATTGCAATTTTTTTTCGACAGAGACAACGCAGTTGACGGCCAGGTACTCATTTTACCCCTGAATACGGTGAGAGAATGTTAGTAAAGTGTCTCTTCCAAGGACTCAACTATGCGCTGAGCGAGGCTCGAACCCAGGACCTTCCGATCCGAAAGCGACTGTCATACCACTAGACCACTCACATAGCCACACACTTTTACAGGACAAACGAATCACACACAGAGGGGAAAGAAGATCAAATTAACTCTATTTATTTGTTGTGTTCGGAGTCATTGACAACGGCGTGCGATAGTTTAAACAAAAATTAGAATTGATCTTTTATATAGCGCAATATCCACTAAAAGTGCTCAACACGCTTTACATGGGGTCCCTGACCAACAGCAACACGTAATATGTAGGACTTTTGACATGACGCCTGTCAGGTAATATTACATTTTTTTTGGACAGACACAAAGCTGTTCACGGACAGGTAAATTTTTAATTCAGAAAAGTGAGTGGAGCAGGCACTTATGTTGGTAACAAC
>NC_088371.1:2433233-2435733 GCF_034508935.2 Berghia stephanieae | reverse complement strand
CCACCATCATTATCCAGTATCATCAATCCACCATCATTATCCAGTATCATCAATCCACCATCATTATCCAGGATCATCAATCCACCATCATTATCCAGTATCATCAATCCACCTTCATTATCCAGTATCATCAATTCACCATCATTATCCAGTATCATCAATCCACCATCATTATCCAGTATCATCAATCCACCATCATTATCCAGTATCATCAATCCACCATCATTATCCAGGATCATCAATCCACCATCATTATCCAGTATCATCTATCATTATCATTTATTGAAGGCCAAAGGTCACATCTTGTTATTCTTCTTTTCTCTTGAACTGTTGCAAAACACATTATTATTATTATATCGCTGTAATATCAAACCATCACCAGCACATGTTACAAGAACGGCAATTATTAGGGAAAAAAGGAATAATTATAGCTTTATTGTCACAAAGATTTATATCACAAGATGTTCAAAGTTGAATGTCTTCCCTTTGTAAAATTATATAATTTAATTAAAGATCGCAATAGATTTAATGTTTAAAAAGGTCACAATGTCCGAAGGATTAAGATTAAGATTAAGTCCAGAGATGCTGTCGATAAGAAGCGATACATCGCGGCTAGAAATGATGCAAAAGCCGTCAATTTCAGGGCCAAAAAGAAATTCTATGAAGAAAGCCTCAAAAACGTGGGACGTTCGAGACAATTCTTTGCCTTGACCAAGGAACTGCTGGGACAACAGACGCAACCAGCTCTCCCATCTTTAATCGATCGTGCAGATCTACCAACTCGCTTTGGTCAATATTTTAAAGAAAAAACGGATACCATCAGGAAGGAACTCTCGTCTGAATCGATCCCTACAACTTTGACAAGTTTCATGGTGATTCGTTAACACATTTTTCAAAGATTACTGAAGCTGACTTACGTGATTGCATTATGTCGTCTCCAACTAAAAGTTGTGATTTAGACCCCTTAAATACTGCCATTTTAAAAAAATGCATTGATGTAATTTTAACACCATTTACATGTATTGTTAATAATTCGTTGCAGTCAGGTGCTGTACCAGACATTTACAAAGTTGCTCATGTCAAACCCCTTTTGAAAAAACCTGATCTCGATAAAGAGAACTTAAAAAACTATCGCCCTGTCTCTAATCTTCCTTTTCTCTCTAAGATCTTAGAAAAGCTTATTTTGAAACAATTACTGTCTCATCTTAAAAATAATTGTCTTGAAGAAAAATTTCAGTCTGCTTATAGGCAACATCATTCGACGGAAACCGCACTTGTTAGGGTTGTTAATGATCTCCTCTCTGTTATAGACAATGGTTCATGTTCTTTGCTGAATTTGCTTGACCTATCGTCTGCTTTTGATACTATTGATCACAATCTTCTTCTCAAACGTCTTGAAATTACTTATGGCGTGTCTGGTGCAGCGCTTGATTGGTTTAGGTCATATTTGTTTAATCGTAAACAGATTATTACGGTGGATGAATATAGATCGGAGGAAATCTTTCTTGATTGTGGGGTTCCCCAGGGTTCAGTACTTGGACCCGTTCTTTTTGTTTTGTACGTTGGCCCTCTGTCTAAAATCATCAGAAGTTTTGGTCTGTCTTACCATCAATACGCTGATGATACGCAATTGTACTGCGTTTCAAATATGAGAAATTTACAAGAAGTATCAGCCAATAGTAAAAATTGTATCCAAAGTGTTAAGAAATGGATGAATGAGAACAGACTGAAACTGAATGATGATAAGACGGAGGTGCTGTATGTGGGGAACAGGAAGTGGAAAAGTGAAACAGATTTGAAGTTGGGGGATGCCTCTATTCAAATTGTTGACAAAGTGAAAAACCTTGGCACATTCTTAGACTCTGGACTGTCGATGGAGCATCAGGTTAATAATTTGGTTAGATCTCTCTTTTTCCAACTAAAAAAGATTGCTTCCATTAGACGGTTCATATCTGAGGATGTGACCAAGCACCTGGTTGTGTCCCTCGTACTATTGAAATCTGTTGTTTGGCGTTTCGCAATACAATCTGAAACGTCTTCAGATTGTCCAAAACAGCGCTGCCAGACTAGTATTTATGAAGCGTAGGTGCGACTCTGCCGGACCTCTACTTCATGACCTGCATTGGCTGCCTGTTGAGAAAAGAATTAAATTCAAAGCTTGTGTTTTAGTGTATCGTTGTCTTGAAGGTACTGCCCCTTCCTACCTTTCAGAACTAATTGAAAGATATTCAAAACCCCGCCCCTTACGTTCGGCCAGTGATTCCACAAAACTAGTTGTCCCTCGAATTCGGAAAAATGCTGGAATGAGATCCTTTTCTCATTTCGGACCCTCTATTTGGAACGCCTTACCGCAGAGCATTCGTGAAAAAGAATCTTTGTCTATTTTTAAACGTTCGCTTAAAACATATTTGTTTCGATTTTAGTAGATGGTATGAGAAGCAAGATAGGTTTGGTTTGTGTTGTGTGTTGTGTTGTGTGTGTGTATGTGTGTGTGTGTGTG
>NC_088371.1:2425733-2428233 GCF_034508935.2 Berghia stephanieae | reverse complement strand
ACTGTTGTTGTTATTAGATAATAGTTTTTGATTATTCTTATTCTACTTTACTGAAATGAAGTGAAACGAAAAATTTGGTTTAAAAAAAATACCAAAAAAGAAACGAATCGAAACGAACTCTTCAAAGCGTAAAAATAACAAAACAATATAAAAATAATAATGATAAACATTGAAAACCCTGCACTGAATTACACCTGTTTTTCGACAAAACGAGCGGAGAAGCCCAAAACAGTTTTAGTTCTCTCCCTTTAGAAACCATGAATAGGGCGCATAATCGGTATTTAATTAGCTAACGCTCGCTCGCGAATCACTTGAATGAATCCGAAATGTTTGTGTCATATCATAGTCGAACATAATATCGAAGCATTGTGCTGGGCAAACTGTCGTTCATTACCTTGACACCGAGTACAATGCCCTGCACCGATTTCAACCCGAAGACAAGACGTCATGATAATTTCCAATGCTATAGAGAATGCCAACTCTACAGAAAATACAATGATGAGAATATAAAGTCGAATACGTTTTTTCAATTGAAATCGCCGTCACTTCAAAAATAATATTTACGAGTCGTTTTATTTATTTCTGAATTCGATTTTTATCCAATCCGATCCAATCCATCCTGTTGCAGCTTCAGCACTGAAGATTTTAAGTAAAGCTTTTATATAGCGCAAAATCCACTATACGTGCTCAAAGGGCTTTACAAGAGGTCCAACTGCAACATCTGACAACTAGGACGGGACATGACGACTGTTTGGCGAAATTACTACTTTTTGTCGGACAGAGACAATGCTGTTAACGGTCAGGTACTCATTTTACACCTGCGTACGGTGAGAGAATGTGAGTAAAGAGCCTTTTCCAAGGACTCAACTATGCGCAGAGCGAGTCTCGAACCCAGGATCTTCTGATCCAAAAGCGAGTGTCATAACCGAATTCCTTGGAAGTGACCACATAGCCTTTAAAAATCAACAATTTACAAATACAAGGATTAAATAACACTTAAAATCCTTAAAATGATATAGTCTGGCTTCAACTTTCATTATAACCAAGTTTTAATGACTTAGACATAATCATGAAGTTGTGAAATAGTAGCCAACATTTCCTAATTCTATGCAATTTTCGTAATACTAGTAAGCGCTTCTTCTCCGTGAGTTACATTGGCTTCCTGCGGAAAAAAGAGTTGCCTATAAGATGTGTACTGTTGTCTACAAATCCCTGAGCACGAACAGTCCCTCCTATATTAAAGACCTTCTAAACATATATGTCCCCCATTGGAAACTTGAGGTCAAGCAATGACCAACCAATCCTTGTCAAACCTAAGCCATTGCGTAAAATAGGTGAACAATCTTTTCAATCGGCCCCCCCCATTTTTGGAACTCTCTCCCATCACAAGTGAGATGCTCGGATTCGTTGACAACGTTCAAATCTCGCTTAAAGTTGTATCTTTTTACGTCATATTGTTGCAATTTTATTTTCATATTTTGTTGTTGTTAAATTGAATTCGTATCACGTTTCCTTCACACTTGTCTCACTGTAATATGTTTTGTTTTATATCACTGTAAAGCGCTTAGAGCCTGTGACAACGGGGTAAAGCTCTATATAAATGCCATTTATTATTATTATTGTTATTATTATTATTATTATTATTATTATTATTATTATTATTATTATTATTATTATTATTATTATTATTATTATTATTATTATTATTATTATTAATAATAGTGCAGCTCTGTGCTAGGTTATGGCTCTGTATCACATAATTCGATTTAATCCTATTCGCTCTTTGAAGAAACATAGAGACTCTAAGATCGTCCACCTTTTACGTCTGTCTTTTGCCATCTGGGGGCTGTCTGAGACAAGCTTAAGTGGATGCCCAGAGCAGACGATGGAGCACATCCTTAGAGAATGCCAGGACGGGCCCAGCTGCACTGACCATGACCTAAGAGTCTGCTCCACAGATGCTGTGGAGTGGGTTCGGTGTTGGAGCGACAAGCTATGGTGATGCCATCTTCTTTGTAGCCTCCAATGTGAGGCCTACCATCTTCAGTTCGTCGGACATTGATCGCCTCCATGTCTCTTTTGGATGCCCCATCTTTGTGTCCCTTGGGGCTTTCCAATCTATGTAGAGCTATAATGTGGTCTAGTGGTATGACACGGATCGGAAGGTTCTGAGTTCGAGCCTTGCTCGGCGCAAAGTTGAGTCCTTGGAAAAGGCTCTTTACTCACATTCTCTCACCGTACTCAGGTGTAAAATGAGTACCTGGCCGTTAACAGTGTTGTCTCTGTCCGGAAGAAAAAAAATTGATATCGCCTAACAGGCGTCGTGTCTTGTTCTACATTGTTACGTGTTATTGTGGTCAGGGACCCAACAGTGAATGGGTAGTTGAGTCTGTTAGATTTGGCTTAAAGTATTTTGCGATAGACTAGCGTCCTATCCAAAGGATTCACGTTATATATAGAAACCGGGATAAACTCCGGCTCTACGGGCCGAATGGCTCTT
>NC_088371.1:2408233-2420733 GCF_034508935.2 Berghia stephanieae | reverse complement strand
TCAAAACTACCAAATAACCCAGGCTTATCTTAATCATCAAAATTTTAATTCAATTTTTTTTCTGGCCAAATTTGGAAATGGTAATTTGGCATTTTCCGCCAGTTTATTTATATAACTTTAATATGTATTCTAATTATGACCCTATCGGTGTATTCAATCTTGACTCCTACGCCTCTCAATACAACATAATTATCAAAGCATTATTGTATATTATATTGAATTATATCGTATCATGGGAGATATCAGGGGTCAAAACGTATACATGCTTTCATTGCATTGCATGTTTATATTATCATAATATTACAACATTTGAAATGACATTACGTCATCAAATCTTGTGTCCTCAGTGACCCCTATGGCAGGGTGGATGGACTGATCTTAATACAAACTAACAATTAAAAAAACAATGATAAAAAAGGTTAGAAATTTTAAGAAAAGAAGAAGAAGAAGAAGAAGAAGAAGAAGAAGAAGAAGAAGAAGAAGAAGAAGAAGAAGAAGAAGAAGAAGAAGAAGAAGAAGAAGAAGAAGAAGAAGAAGAAGAAGAAGAAGAAAGAAAGAAGAAGAAGAAGAAGAAGAAGAAGAAGAGAAGAAGAAGAAGAAGAAGAAGAAGAAGAAGAAGAAGAAGAAGAAGAAGAAGAAGAAGAAGAAGAAGAAGAAGAAGAAGAAGAAGAAGAAGAAGAAGAAGAAGAAGAAGAGAGAGAAGAGAGAAGAAGAAGAAGGAGAGGAGAAGAAGAAGAAGAAGAAGAAGAAGAAGAAGAAGAAGAAGAAGAAGAAGAAGAAGAAGAAGAAGAAGAAGAAGAATAAGAAGAAGAGGAGGAGGAGGAGGAGGAGGATGAGGAGGAGGAGGAGGAGGAGAAAAAGAAGAATTTGAAGAAGAAGAAGAATTTGAAGAAGAAGAAGAAGAAGAAGAAGAAGAAGAAGAAGAAGAAGAAGAAGAAGAAGAAGAAGAAGAAGAAGAAGAAGAAGAAGAAGAAGAAGAAGAAGGAGAGGAGGAGGAGGGGGAAGAGGAAGAGAAGAAGAAGAAGAAGAAGAAGAAGAAGAAGAAGAAGAAGAAGAAAGAAGAAGAAGAAGAAGAAGAAGAAGAAGAAGAAGAAGAAGAAGAAGAAGAAAGAAGAAGAAGAAGAAGAAGAAGAAGAAGAAGAAGAAAGAAGAAGAAGAAGAAGAAGAAGAAGAAGAAGAAGAAGAAGAAGAAGAAGAAGAAGAAGAAGAAGAAGAAAGAAGAAGAAGAAGAAGAAGAAGAAGAAGAAGAAGAGGAGGAAGAAGAAGAAGAAGAAGAAGAAGAAGAAGAAGAAGAAGAAGAAGAAGAAGAAGAAGAAGAAGAAGAAGAAGAAGAAGAAGAAGAACACAACACGAATTGAACATACAAATTTAATAGAAACAACAGCAACAAAAGAAAAAGAGAAACTTTTGAACCTTTTTATGACGCACTAATATATTCAATGTACAAAAATCCCTTTTTAAATTGAGCTTTTAAAAAAAAGAGCTTTATATAGCGCAATATCCACTAAATGAGCTCAAAGCGCTTTACAAGGGGTCCCTGGTAAACAGCAACATTTAACATGTAGGACGGGACATGACACCTGTTTGGCAATATTACAATTTTTCGGACAAAGACAACGTTGTTAACGGCCAGGTACTCATTTTACACCTGAGTACGGTGAGAGAATGTGAGTAAAGAGCCTTTTCCAAGGACTCAACTATGCGCCTAGCGCGAGGCTCGAACCCAGGACCTTCCGATCCGAAAGCGAGTGTCATACCAGTAGACCACATATCGCACACGAAGTCCTCCACTAACAACAGCTTTTGACATGGAGTAAGATTTGGAGGCGCTTCGGCTGTACCAAAAACTACCATTACTATTATCATTGCGATCAACAAAAACAATTTCAAACGACAACGACAACGACAACAAGAAAACAACAACAACAACAACAACAACAACAACAACAACAACAATTTTTCTACAACCCCGAATTTCTACAATTATTTCAACTTAAATTTTTACAAGAAAGCTCGAATTCGAATCTGAAGCATCGGGTACACCAAAACATGAACCCGTTTTGAAACATGTTTATTCCGTCTTCATTGTCAAAATGACGAAATAAATTAATTAATTAAATAAATAGATAAATAAATAACTTAATATATAAATATATAGATAAATGAATAAATACATAAATAAGCAATAAATGATAAACAAATGGATAATTTTTTAAAATCTTCATTAATTTCACACTAGTGAGAGTTTGACTACGAGAGGAGTATTCCACCAACGTACCCTTCATTCTTAAAGAAATAAATACAATTCCCTTTATTCATCCCATAGGGAAAATTTATCTCGAGGGTCTGTTCCAAGGGGAAAATGGAATAACCTAGGCCCCAGTGCTGCACCGCACATTGAGCTAGGGCGAGGTGACTTGCTCAAGGACGCACAACGCAACGGCGGGTGATCGTCGAACTCGGTACCTTTCGGGTACCAAGCAAAGACTTTACCGCTGAGCCACGCTGCCACCCAACAACAACATCATTTTGGCCTGAAAATCACGTTTGTTCATTGAAAGATCCACCCAACGTCATCTGACGTCTCCTTCTTGTTTCCACAGTACACTCCTCATAAACGGACAATAGATTTTACAGCTCGTGGCAGCAGGTGGAAATAAACGAAATTTCGACTCAGATATTATTATTGCTTCTTGAACATTCACCCAATTTACAACTACTATTGGTGGTGGCTAAATCCAAAATCCATCTCAATGCATTGAAGCGTGTGATTAGTTATCTCCGAACATCGGAGAGGAGGGTGTTTTTCCGTAACAGGATTAGGGATGGGTTGGGGTGTTGTTTTGTTTTTTTTAGAGCTGTGCAACATTATGCTTAACCATTTTCTAACTAAATACTTTTTATTAATTTTGGCCAGAAAAAAAGCTTACACTTTATTTATAAAGATAAATCAAGATAATTCTATACTTCTAAAAAGAAAACAGTCTTTAACTTGAGACGTCAGATGACATTGTTTGAACGTCAGATGGCGTGGGTTTAATCTTTCAATGAATAAAAATGAATATTTTCTGACCAAAATGATGATAAGTTGGGTTTTGTTTTCAGTTTATTTCTGTGAGAAAATCGAAATTGGGATTTTGGTTGTTTCTTTTACATTTTTATTTCATTTTTTTTTTAAATGTTTTTTTATTTACCTTTTTTTAAGGAGGAATCCGCGGATGAGCTCTGATTACAATAGTAATTTTATAGCATTGTTAAGGCGGCGTTTGTGTCGTTGTTTGGTTAAATGAGTTGGATTGGGAGATTGGGTTAAATGAGTTCTATTGTAATGTTGCGATGTTTGGATGTGGTTTGTGTTTTGGTGGTTTTTGTCGGTTGTTTTTGGTGTGAATGGAAAAGAGGGTGAGTGGCTGAACATCTTACATTGTGTTGTTGTTTTTTGTGTGTGTGTTTTGGCTAGAGAGCCAGGCTTCTTCGCCTGTAAGAGGAGACACTGGGTGGTAGCGAATCGCCTCCAATTCAGAACCTTCCTTACAGCAAAATGGATTCATCAGTGGGGACTTTCCACCTGTCCAATATGTACCCGTTGTGGGGGATAGAACCCGAAACCGTAGAGCATCTAGTTGAACGGTGTGTTGTGACGAAGGTTTCGGGCGGTTTTGCGACGGGGCGCGAATGCGATAAAGAATTTGCTGATTCGGTCGATCGTCATAACACAGTAGTGTGAGCACTATTAGAAGCTGCTGCCCTTGTAAAGCGCTTTGAGCACTCTCAGTGGATATTGCGCTATATATAAGCTCAAGTTTTTTTTTAATAGGTTTATTGTTTGTTTATTTGTTTGTTTGATATCAGGGATATAATGAAATCATTGTAAGGGGTGATTACTCATGTTGCCTTAAAGAGCAATAATTGAAATATCAACAATAATGTGTATATTTGTAAGCAAGTTGTGTGTGTATTTGTGTTTATTTATATAATATGTATGTATGTGTGTATGTGTATGCGTTTTTGTGTGTTAAGAGTTTAAGTGTACCCATATCTATATCGATGTCATAATTAGATGAGGCAGGTTCTATAATTGACAATAACGACCGTCCTAACAATAAACAATTTCACTAAATCACTATGCACTCGTTTTGGGGTTTTTTGATCCCTCTTTAAAATTCCAAAAAATATTGTTTTCAGTCCTCTGGTTTCACGCCAATTAGAATCGTTACGAAGAACAATCCAGTCCTTTGATGAAAAAATATTCCCTTTTTATTTTTTAATATCTGTTGTTAAACCTGTACGGCAGGTCGGGGTTATTCGGTGCATTTTGAGCCCATGTTGGTTGTATTCAGACTTACAGACCGCCATTTTCTCAGAGCCATGAGGAAAAATAAAGATAAGTATTGAATTGTAAGCTTCAAGGGGCAGCGTGGCTCAGATGTACGGTCTTTGCTTCGTATCCGAAAGGTACCGAGTTCAATCACCCGCCGCTGCACTATGTGGCCTTGAGCAAGTCACCTCGCCCTAGCTCACTTTGTGGCGCTGCTCTGCGATTGACGCCTGGGCTATTTCAGTCTTCCCTTGGATTAGACCCTAAAGTCAAATTTCCCCTTGGGGATGAATAAAGGGAATTTTCTTTTATTTATTCATCTATTAGACAAAGATAGATATTGTGGACGTTCGGGTAAAGGGGAAACTCGAAACGTCCACAGTATCTATCTTCGTCTAATATTTGAAGCTTACATTTCAATACTTATCGGGGTTTTTTTCCTTCTAGCTTCAAGCAGCAGCATTTCCATCAGAGCTTTGGAGACACGCTATGCGGCTCTGTGGTCTTGTTGTCTGACTCTCGCTTTCGGATCGGAAGGTCCTGGGTTCGAGCTCGCTCGAAAAAGGCTCTTTACTTAAATTCTCTCATCGTACTTACGGATAAAATGAGTACCTGGTCGTTAAAAGCGTTGTCTCTGTCGGATAAAAATAATTAATGTCGCCTAACTGGCGTCATGTCTTGTTACGTGTTTCTGTTGGTCAGAGACCATTTGTAAAGCACTTTAAACACGTTTAGTGGATGTTGCGCTATATAGAAGTTCTTTTGAAAATGCGTGGAGCAGGAGTTAATCCTGGTGTAAACAAAGTATGCCCTTCCGCCACAACACCATAAGATATGGTCACCAAGCCAAGGCAATTCATGAAGGAATATAGATAATCCATCAAACAGGATATCTGATGTCAACAGGAATCACCCATGTTGTCCAAGAAGCAATTTGGGGGTTAATAATCTTGCCCAAGGAAAAAATAAACGAAAATGCTAGAATTGGGGCTCGAACCCGAGACCTTACGAGTCACACTGCAATGCTTTAACTACTACTGGGCCAATTCAATCGTGGTATATGCTGCGTTAAATAGGCAGTAAAAATGGAAGGGGTTAGTCCAAAACTGTGTCCAAGTTCATTTTGGCCTCTTTTAGAAGCGATGAGATAGTGATCTAGAAAGTAGATTATGCTTGATTGTTTGTTTTTTGTTTTTTTTTTTTGTTGTTCTTTACAAACACAACACGCCATGTATGACATGAAAGTGTACCAAGAGTCGTAAATCGCCTCTAACTCCCGTAACTAAGGCATTGATTCGATTGGCCTTTCGTTGCTACCCAGAAATAAATCGCTGATTTAGGATTTAAAATTGGAAGAAAGAAAAAACCCACCCAACTTCATATTCTGTCATCAAATAAATTGCACCCATAGGTCAGTGGGTAGTGTGTATTCCAAAATGATTGCTGACTTGGGGTTTGACATCAAAATCACGCCCAGATTCTAAAGCTTCTATTACCAAACCCATTTAGCCGATAGGTTAATAGTAATGTATTCTTCAAAATTAATCGCTGACTTAAGGTTTAAAATCCAAACGTTTTGCACTCCTGACATCAACCATATTATTCTTTTCACACATTACCCAAGTTCCAGAGTCACACAATAACCATGAAGAGTTACATCCGGTACAAAATCTACGAATGTCTGAATCCAAGAAATCGCCAAACACTGACAAAGCACCAACTTCCATATTGGCCCTGAGAACTTCCCCTTCATGAATCAATAGTTTAAAATGACCTCCAATATCTCAACAAGTTTTAAACCTGACACGTCGAAAATATGTATTTTCTGAAGGTCATGGGTGTCGTCCTATCCTATAGATAATATCAGTTTACAACTTGCAAGGTATTTTTTGACCAAAATAAATATAAATTGTTTTGACAGATAGCACTCTGTTGTTCTTGTGACTTTGGTGATTTCACTTTCATTAGAATCTATAGAACCAGGGACATTTATATTCAAAGGACAAAATAGTTTGGGTTTTTTTTTTTTTCAACGGTCCAAAAATTATGATTGCTGGGGTGACTGGGTGCAATGTGTGTGTATGTGTGTGTGTGTGTGTGTGTGTGTGTGTGTGTGTTGGTTTGGTTGTCACACCAGGCATGCTACCGTTTCATGATAGCACAGGTCTTTTGATGTGTACTCATGGATAAAATGGCCTTTTGTGGACGTTTCTATGGGTTATTTGAAGACATTGTACAGCAATGGAATTCCAGGCTCCGTCGCTCACTGACTGGTTCAACTACGACTGATTCCCTGTGTATCGTTTAAAACTTCCGCTGTCTTAGGAAATTAGATGAAAGAAGTTGTTGAAAAATTTTGACTATTATTTTGTTAAAGGAAAATGAATGGATTGATAGTGCCCTTCTTTTGAATGTCAGTCTGCGATGTTCCTTTAATGGTTACTTTGTGGCTTCATTGGTTCTGAGTAATTGAAAAGAGAATGCCCGAATCTTTTCATTCTATCCATCTGCTGAGATGTAAACAAATCAGCTGATGTTGTCACTGTTATAGTATGATTTAACCTGGCACCTTCCATACACACTTGTTCAGTTCTTTATGATTTAATCGCAATTTCTGCAATGCGATAAAAATGAATTTGGCTCTCGATAACTCGATATCTATCATACAACTTCCTAAAGAAATAGGAATAGTAGTGCATGGCTACATCTCCACACTGGAAGTCTCCAGCCAGTCTTTAAATTCATCATCACAGTTGAGGACAGACAGCCTCGAAACCTTCCGCCAAGCTCGTCACAGGACAGTGTAAGATTATGTGGTCTGCTGTCTCTGGCGTTCCCTGACAGTGGGGACAGTCGGCTGACTCCATCGATGTATGTTTGCAGCAGTCCTGCCGTGGCCTGTCAGTAGTGGGTTTGAGGCGACCCACTGTTTTCGATTGTCATTCCTGGAGCCTGACATAAGTTCTATTTGGCCTTTGATTACCCCACCTCCCTCGGGCATGGTATTTGTCCAATTTTCCCTCCAGGCTTCCCCTAAAGACGACTGCAAAAGACGAAGAATCAGACCAAAAGAAAAATGGAGAAGAGCCATGGATAATGAGCTGAACCAGGCTGGCCTAACGTGGAATGTCATCATAGTTGTCCATTCAGATGACAGACAGACAAAGACGTTCTTGGTAGAGATGCCTTATGAGCTCCATGGCTCCACGAGGATTAAGTAAATAAATAATGACTTGACATGTATACGCTTTTTGATAAGATAAGGGTAATTTTAATTAATCAGTACTTGCAGTTAGAAGAAGAAGAAGAAGAAGAAGAAGAAGAAGAAGAAGAAGAAGAAGAAGAAGAAGAAGAAGAAATCGTTCGAAATCTTTTTGTGAATCTAGACCAAATTATCCACTCCAGCGAGTCATCAAAGGGAATTAACCCCACACAATCATCATTGCCGATTTATCCGCCATAAAAGTCAAAACTAGGCTATAAATAATAATATACGATTGTGCAACGCCACAAACGGCAAACGTTTTTGTTTCGTGATTCCCCAACACCTGATTCATAATGCTTCATGTTTTTATAAAATCCACCCCGATCTTTTCAACGCTAGGAGATCATAAGCCTTCTTTATTTACTACCCTATATAGAGGAGAATCATATTATCAATTGTTTACCGCACTCAAAACTCGAATCAATCCGCAATTCAGAATCGTCAAATAGCCGTTAAAATATCGTTTAGACAAGACGCCGAGACGAATTAAAACGAAACGAAACGAAATGAGGAACAGAATAGGAATCACGACAAAAAAATGAAGAACATGAAAGAAGGAAGGAAAAGAGCAAGGGGACGAGGCGATCAACCCACTTGTCGAATAGGCAGAAGTACGTACGTAAGATTGTAAGAAAGACGCCAATGTACAGTCAGTACTAATTCATACTGTAAGTTTATTCATGATGACTATAATAAGAACTACCAACCCGTATAATGTATATACAAATTCAAAGGCGAATCGGTGCTGTACAATATGTATTTATTCGCAGGTCAGGTTACCCAGTTGTTGTAATGGAAATGCACTTTTAATCCAACACAAAATATTGTCCATTACAACAATGGCAAATCGCAATGGCGTTCGATTGTCAGACCTTAAATTATGTGCACGTCGGTGTTGCAATATACGTTATTCAGAAAGAACGGAGATGAGAAAATAGAAGAGGAAGAAACAATTTTAAGAGAAATAAAAAGAAGAGAAAGGAAAAATAAAAGAAATGAAACCCCCCCCCCCCAAAAAAAAATAGACGTTTAAAAACAAGTTGATTGAACATGACGAAGGCCCGACGAAAGTTGAACGTTTTTAATAAATACACACAGAGAGAGAAAAACAATACTTTTGGAAACACCCCTGACAGTTCCAAGAAACACCCCTGACAGTTCCAAGAAACACCCCTGACAGTTCCAAGAAACACCCCTGACAGTTCCAAGAAACACCCCTGACAGTTCCAAGAAACACCCCTGACAGTTCCAAGAAACACCCCTGACAGTTCCAAGAAACACCCCTGACAGTTCCAAGAAACACCCCTGACAGTTCCAAGAAACACCCCTGACAGTTCCAAGAAACACCCCTGACAGTTCCAAGAAACACCCCTGACAGTTCCAAGAAACACCCCTGACAGTTCAAAGAAACACCCCTGACAGTTCAAAGAAACACCCCTGACAGTTCAAAGAAACACCCCTGACAGTTCAAAGAAACACCCCTGACAGTTCCAAGAAACACCCCTGACAGTTCAAAGAAACACCCCTGACAGTTCCAAGAAACACCCCTGACAGTTCAAAGAAACACCCCTGACAGTTCAAAGAAACACCCCTGACAGTTCAAAGAAACACCCCTGACAGTTCAAAGAAACACCCCTGACAGTTCAAAGAAACACCCCTGACAGTTCCAAGAAACACCCCTGACAGTTCCAAGAAACACCCCTGACAGTTCCAAGAAACACCCCTGACAGTTCCAAGAAACACCCCTGACAGTTCCAAGAAACACCCCTGACAGTTCCAAGAAACACCCCTGACAGTTCCAAGAAACACCCCTGACAGTTCAAAGAAACACCCCTGACAGTTCCAAGAAACACCCCTGACAGTTCAAAGAAACACCCCTGACAGTTCAAAGAAACACCCCTGACAGTTCAAAGAAACACCCCTGACAGTTCAAAGAAACACCCCTGACAGTTCAAAGAAACACCCCTGACAGTTCCAGGAAACACCCCTGACAGTTCCAAGAAACACCCCTGACAGTTCCAAGAAACACCCCTGACAGTTCCAAGAAACACCCCTGACAGTTCAAAGAAACACCCCTGACAGTTCAAAGAAACACCCCTGACAGTTCAAAGAAACACCCCTGACAGTTCAAAGAAACACCCCTGACAGTTCAAAGAAACACCCCTGACAGTTCAAAGAAACACCCCTGACAGTTCAAAGAAACACCCCTGACAGTTCAAAGAAACACCCCTGACAGTTCCAAGAAACACCCCTGACAGTTCAAAGAAACACCCCTGACAGTTCCAATGAAGAAAAAAAAAGTAAGAAAGTACAAAACAAAAACATTTGATTTTTACAATGCCCAATATTATGTGCTCAAAGCGCTTTACAAGGGATTCTAAGTCAGACCTGCCTAGTACTACGAAAAATTCGTTGATATACCCTCATCTTGGCAAAAACTCTCAAACCTGGGACTTCGCGAAGTCTCAGATTTGAGAGTTTTTGCCAAGATGAGGGTCGTTTAAATAGATCGATATTTGAAGGACGAGTTTTCTGGCCAAATTTTCAAATACGGGTTTTTTCCAGAGTACCGCAGCATAGTACTAAGATTGTAAGAATGACGTCAGTAAAGAAGTGAAGTAACATAACAACATAACATAACATAACATGTGGTATAGGGCGAAATAGGATAAGATCCCTTGAATGCCCTTAATATTAATAGTAATGCCATAAATCTGTTGATTAAAGATTACAATAATGATACACGTGGTAAAGATAGTATTTCAACTTAAATGTACTCATGTATAAGTGGTGTACAAACATATATCTTTAACCGTGACATGCAAAGCACACACACACACACACACACACACACACACACGCATATAGAAGATAACCATAATAATATAATAATGCATAATATATACATACAAGATTGAAAGCCATGTCAACAGCAGTGCAAACACGTATTATTCGTCATATATAAATCTCCCATCTTATAAGTAAAAGTCGTCATTCAGAGTCATTTGGTCCATGAAGCCGGAGTTTATCCCCGTTTCTATAGCGTGAAACGGACCATAGCAATTGCTTGTTACCCTTCGGATAGGACGCTAGTCTATCGCAAAGTACACGTACCGCCAAAATCTAACAGACACAGCTACCCAATCATTGTTGTGTGCACAGGGTGGGGACAAAGTACACGTACCGCCAAAATCTAACAGACACAGCTACCCAATCATTGTTGTGTGCACAGGGTGGTGACAAAGTACACGTACCGCCAAAATCTAACAGACACAGCTACCCAATCATTGTTGTGTGCACAGGGGGGGGGGGGGGGGGGGAGGGGCAGAAACAATCTCGACTGCTCCGGGGATAGAGCTCGGTCCTTTTGCGTGTGAAGTAGGTGCTCTACCAACTGAGCTATTGGGACATCATTAGTAGTGCGACTATGTGGTCTAGTGGTATGACACTAGCTTTCGGATCGGAAGGTCCTGGGTTCGAGTCTCACGATCGGAGCATAGTTGAGTCCTTGGAAAAGGTTCTTTACTCACATTCTCTCACCGTCGTTAACAGCGTTATCTTTGTCCGAAAAATTGTAATATCGCCTAATAGGCGTCATGTCCCGTCCTACATGTTAAATGTTGCTGTTGACCAAGGACCCCTTGTAAAGCGCTTTGAGCACATTTAGTGGATATTGCGCTATATAAATCTCATATTATTTTTTTTTTTTAAATCTCATATCTATCTACTAATTCATGCAGTAAAATGTTTCATGATGACGATACAAGAAGTACGAGCGACGAATAATTACAACATTATATACAAACAGGGAATCAAAGGCAAATCCAAACTCCATCCCTCCATTTCTCCCTCTCTTCTTTTCTCTCTAGGTCTTTCTCTTTCTCTCACCCCCCTCTCTCTCTCCCTCTCTCTCTCTTTCTCTCTCTCTCGCTCTCTCTCTCTCTCTCACACACACATACCCACACACAAACACACGCACTATCTCTCTCTATTCCTCTCTATTATCTCTATCTTTCTCTTCCACAACCCTCCCCTCTCTCTCTCTCTCTCTCTCTCTCTCTCTCTCTCTCTCTCTCACCCTCCCTCCCCCCTCCCCTCCCTCCCTCCCATTCCTCCCTATATATCTCCCTACCCCCGTATCCCCATTGAATCAAGGAGCCATTGACACACGGATAAAAGCCTACAACCCAAATGCTTTATAAACATCCAATGACCTTAAACAGCCTTTTAATTGTTGCAAAATGAAGTTTTTCACTTCTCAGCTTTGACTTCAAACACCCGTGGAAACGTTCGTAAACGGCGTGCACATTGTATTCTATTATCATTATTATTATCATTATTATTATCATCATTATCATTCGAATATTAAATCGTGCCTTTTTGGAAGCCACTGGCTTAGAAGTAAGTTTGGCGTGAATGGAAGATCTCTATAATCAAAGTGAAAACCTAAACACGAACCAAAAGCCACAAAGGCGGGTTTCATGCAGTTGAAATATCGTTTAGAAATTTCATTAACTTCTTAAAGAGACCGTTTACTGCGTATGTTAACCCTTTGCCGTCGAGAATTATTTCATCTGATATAATGTCTAATATCATAATATAATATTTCCCAACAATATATTTCAAGATTAATTTTTAAAAGGAAAAACAAAATAAACAAAATAAAAGGAAAAAGAAAAAAATAAGAAACAAATAAAGTAACCCCCTCCCCCTTCCCCCACCCCCCACAACAACAACAACAACAACCGTTAGCGTTTATATAAAGAGTACCCTTTCTAATGAATGCAAAACTTTGAGTTTCAAAGTTTCCAAGGGAAAAAAAATAAAAATTCACTTTAAATAGATTTAAAATAAACAATTGCTCTCAGCATGGTCCAAAAAAAATCGCCAAAGTCCTGACTATAGGATCTAAGCAAC
>NC_088371.1:2373233-2403233 GCF_034508935.2 Berghia stephanieae | reverse complement strand
GTTGGGCACTCTATATGATCCAAATAGATCAATTTCTCTCGAAGATATATAGATAGATAGATTTTAAACTGATGAATGTGTCAATTTCTTTTCAAATTTAATTCAGAAGGAAGAAAAATAGAAATTTAATACATAAAGAGGAAAAACAAAATCCTGGAGCTCTCCGTGGCCTAGAAACCACTTCAAGCAGACGGGAATCGTAGGTTTTGACCTCCCACACAAAAGAGCGGCAATGGACGTTAGAAAAGAGCAATTATTTCCGAATTATGACCTCAAATGACTCGTGTTCGCCTTTTGATATGAATAGGGATCATTGGGACAAATTTTGGGTTAGTTTCCCCCCCCCCCCCCCCTCCTTTTCCCTACCACCACCAATCTCACCCTCTCCGCCAACCAGTCTTCTCGAACCTTACGTTTATATAAAATAAAATGGGCGTCGCATATCAATGACGCTTTGTTTGTTTGTTTGTTTGTTTGTTTGTTTGTTTGTTTGTTTGTTTGTTTGTTTGTTTTGTTTTGTTTTGGACAGCGTCGAGCAATGAGTTCACGAAAGTTTCTGTCTGACCCCCCCCCCCGCCCCCACCACTTCCACCCTAATATAAATAAAATATATAGATAAATAAATAAATAAATAATAAATAAGTAAATAGATAAATAAATAAATAAATAAATAAAATAAATAAATAAATGAATAAATAAATAAATAATTAAATAAGTAAAAAAAATAAATACATTAATAAATATAAATATATAAATATATAGATAATAAATGAATTAATAAATGAATTAAAAAATTGTGATCTGCGAGTTGCAATCAAGAGTACAACCAATGAGATCATAATGTGTACTTTTAGCACTGCTAACAACTTACTTTTCATTTTATTTTGGTGATCGTTGCCTTTTAGTGTGAGGTCATTTTTTGGACCATTGTCAGGCTATTATAAGTTTATGAAGGCTACACTAACACTGCCAAATAATAGGGCGGAGATCTGTTACTCATCCGGTTCCAAACTCCATGGAAGTGTATATATAATCAGTCCTTGGGAGGCCTAATAATGAATAGGTTACATGAGATGGCATGGATATACGTGTAATTTTACTAGCCTGATGTATGAGCTCATAGACCAACTGAAGGGCTTCACCAACCTAACAATCCAAGAGCTGTTTGAAAAAGCAAGAGACAGGGAGGAATGGAGAGAGATAATTCATGCAGTATCCGAAGCCTGGACCAGGCATGGAACCTAGAAGAAGAAGATGTATGAGCAGAGTCTTAAGATTACGGGATGTAAACGAGCGAGGATGTATGACCGGCATATAATATATAGACTAGACAATAAGATGACATCACATCGAAACCAGAAGACCCATTCTACAACGTATGTATTCAGTTCGGCGGTTAGTTTTTACTAGAGTCCCACGTACAAAATATGAAAGCTAACGGTTACACACAGTTTTGTGTGTTAGTACAAGTCATCAGACGGGCAGAACAGACGAGTATTGTGCCTAAATGCAAGGTATCAATATGTTAACGAAGTTACTGTTTGTTACAATTGAAAAGTGGTTTTCTAAAACTCCCTAACTCGTTTCATCTCATGTTGAGATATTGAGGATTATTTCCCCTACAATTTCTCATCCGGTCTATTATTTTATCATATTGAACTTCAAATTCACACAAATCTAGGGAAATTCAAGTGATGCTTAATATAAAATTTACATTTCAATTTATCTCATGGAAGGAAAATCTCAAAAAGCAGAAAAACGACTTAACGAGTTTTGTAAATCCAACCTTCATTTGTTTTGGCGGGCAACACGAATGTATTGTGACGTAAGCTTTCGGCCAGTATCAGCCACTGAGTTCACAAAGACTTCGGTGCATGTTATTCTGGGGAATTCCAGACCTGTACTCAGTAACGTTTATTGTTTACAGAGATGCCAACTGCTCTCGTGTTTTCGTCATTGTGTTCAACACGTTCAATCACAGCTGGGCTGGGCCCTGTAATAAAATTATATCACACTTTTATGTGTGTAAATGATTATGGTAAATCTAATTGTGACCAGTGGAGTACAACATTAGATTGTTTTGTGGTCGTTCGATGGCGTCATTGGAAATGAGCTAAATGCCAGCCAAAGTTAAATTAATGATGTTTGAACAAGCATTTTTGTTTGGTTTGTTTTGTGTTTTGTTGCTGTTTGTTGTTTTGTTTTATGTTATTGTTGTTGTTGTTGTTGTTGTTGGTGGTGGTGGTGATGGTGGTGGTGTTGTTATTTTAAATGTTGTTTGTGGGATGGGGGAGGTCTTATGTTTGGTTGATCTGTTTGTTTTGTTTATGTGTTGCATTTGAGTGGAGGTAGGGAGGTGTTGTTGGTTTGTTGTTGTTGTTGTTGTTGTTTTTGTTTCTTGTTCTTTTTTATTTTGGGTTTTTTTTTTAAATATGTTATGTGGGGAGGTGGGGGGGGGGGGGGCAGAGAAAAGGAGTAACGAGGGATAATTGGAATCATTGGGGGTCCACTGGACTCTACTGAGATGTCTACTCTTAGAGAAAGTTTTCATCATTTTAGCCTGCCAAAACAATCTTTAAAAAGTCTTAATATATACTAGTCTTTAATAAAGATCATCCATCCTCGATCTTTTACGTCCCGTAATCCTAAGACTCTACCTATAGATAGTATACAGATGACGTCACTCAGGCCTTTGTTATTGTTTTTGCCATCCGCGTTTGTGAGTTGTTCTCACTAAACTGTATTAACCAGACTATAAAAGTTCATGGTTACACAGAGTTTGTGTGTTGGTCCGTTATACTTCCGGATGGCAATGTTGTGAACTCCTTGGCCAAGCGCATACTACCTATACCACCTGCTACTGAAATCGTTGTGTCACCTCATACAACAAAACCTATTCATTATTAGCCCTCCGAAAGTCTGGTCGGTTACATACACACTTCCAAGGAATATGGATCCGGAAGAGTAGAAAGTGTGACGTCACGGCTAATCTGCCCTATTATAGAACCCCTAGACCAAAACTTTTGGGCGGTTTTTGGAAAACCCAATATCTCCGCGAAATCATTAAAACAAAAACCGTGAGCTTTTATATAGCGCAATATCCACTAAATATGCTCAAATCGCCTTGCAAAGGGTCCCTGACCAACAGCAATACGTAACATGTAGAACGAGAAATGAAGCCTGTTAGGTACTCATTTTACACCTAAGTACGGTGAGAGAATGTGAGTAAATAGTCTTTTCCAAGGACTCAACTATGCTCCGAGGGAGGCTCGAACGCAGGACCTTCCTATCCGAAAGAGAGTGTCATACCACTAGAAAACATAGCCGCACAATGGATCTGTGCCAAGGCTGTGTATGCCCTGATCTGTGCCCTATAGATAGTAGGCGCTTGGCTAAGAATCTCATAACATTGCCATCCGGAAGTATAACGGACCAACACACAAAACTGTGTGTATCCATGAACGTTTATAGTCAGGTTAACACAGTTCAGTGAGCATTACTCATAAACGCGGATGGCAAAAAGCAATAACAAAGACCTGAGTGACGTCATCTTCGAACTATCTATAGATAGAATGCGCTTGGCCAAGGAGTTCACAACATTGCCATCCGGAAGTATAACGGACCAACACACAAACTCTGTGTAACCATCCGGACCCACTTCTGGGCCTAGTTTATCATTGTTGTAATGGACAATATTTTGAGTCATTTTTTTTGTAACATCACCCAACAGGCATCAATGTCCTGTCTTATAGTCTGGTTAATACAGTTTAGTGAGAACAACTCACAAACGCAGATGGCAAAAACAATAACAAAGGTCTGAGTGACGTCATCTGCATACTATCTATAGATAGTATGCGCTTGGCTAAGAAGCTCATAACATTCGGAAGTATAACGGACCAACACACAAAACTGTGTGTATCCATGAACGATTATAGATTAATACAGTTCAGTGAGCATTACTCATAAACGCGGATGGCAAAAAACAATAATAAAGACCTGGGTGACTCCATCTTCGAACTATCTATTGAATCGTAAACCACAACTTTTGGGCGGTTTTTGGTTTCCCCGTGAAATCAAAAGTAGTTTGTATTAAATCATGTTTATTGCGTTTGACTTTATCAAAAAGAAAGAGTTAATTTCTAATCGTTTAGTCCAACGACTGTGTGTCATTTTGTCTATTTCTAGTACTTGATACTTGATCGTTGGAGAGGCGAGTCTTCCCGGTGCCACCCAAACCACAAAGTGGCTTTCATAACAACCACATTCTTGTCAATGGCGTCCATTGACACTGGTGGAGTTGAAAAACCACATTGTAATAATTATAGACACGACAAGATGACGTCACTTGACGAGTCGGCCCACATCAGTGTTTTGTCTCAAATTCTTAATTCTTAAAACACTATTGTTTTGATATAGAGGGGACGACCTTGACGTCACTCAGCTCTTTGTTATTGTTTTTAGCCACATTTTATTTTTTGGTAACGTAATTTTTGCTAAATTGTATTAATCGGACTATCGGACATATAGATAGTTCGAAGATTACGTCACTCAGGTCTTTGTTATTGTTTTTTGCCATCCGCGTTTATGAGTAATGCTCACGGAACTGTATTAACCCGACTATAAACGTTCATGAATACACACAGTTTTGTGTGTTGATCCATTATACTTCCGGATGGCAATGTTATGAGCTTCTAAGCCAAGCGCATACTATCTATAGTTTTGTATGTTGGTAGTATTATATCCCGCTTGCGGATGTTTTGAGTATTTAACTGTCACGCATAACATCAATAGTCGAGTCTTCTGGGTGCCACCCTAACCACAACGTGTTTGTTTTTACAAGTATTGTGTGTATTGCCATTCATGTCAATACATCGACAGTGGTGTGTGTGTGTGTGTGTGTGTGTGTGTGTGTTTGTGTGTGTGTGTGTCTGGTTTGAAAACCACATTATAATCATTATACTACACACAATGCGGCGTCACTTGAAGTGTCTGCCAACATCATTTTGTTGTTGAAGGAACAAAGTTGACGTCACTCAGGCCTTTGTTATTGTTTGTAGCCATCCATTTTTATGAGTAAAGTAGTTCTCACTTTTAACGTTCAAGACTACACATAGTTTTGTGTGTGGTAACATTATATCTGGCTGGTGGATGTTTTGAGTATTTTACCTAAACGCATAACAACAATAGGCGAGTCTTAGGTGCCACCCAAACCACAACGTGTTTGTCATAATATATCATATTGACAGTCTTGTCAATCCATTGACAGTGCATTGACAGTGGTTTGTAAACCACAATATATATATATAATGATTCTATTCACAATGTGGTGGCGTCACTTGACGAGTCTGCCTACATCATTGTCGTGTCTTTCATTCTTACAACACGATTGATTTGGATGTTGAAGGAACAAAATTCACGTGACTCATCCAGCCAGCCATTTTTATGAGTAGTTCTCACTAAACTGTATAGAAATGCGCTTTGGCCAAGGAGTTCACAACATTGCCATCCGGAAGTATAACGGACCAACACACAAACTCTGTGTAACCATGAACTTTTATAGTCTGGTTAATACAGTTTAGTGAGAACAACTCACAAACGCGGATGGCAAAAACAATAACAAAGGCCTGAGTGACGTCATCTGCATACTATCTATAGACGTTCATGTTTTGTGTTGGTACGTCATATCCGGCTTGCATATATTTTGAGTATTTTACTCTACTGCATAACATCATTAGGCCATCGTCAAGTTATTGTCTGCAAGGAAACAAGTGGTCCCATTGGTTGAACTATTGAATACAACTCATGATTTGTTTACTTTTGTGGTCAAAGACTGGCATTTTGACGTCATCTTTTGGTCAGTGTCAGGCTATAGATAGTATGCAGATGACGTCACTCAGGCCTTTGTTATTGTTTTTGCCATCCGCGTTTGTGAGTTGTTCTCACTAAACTGTATTAACCAGACTATAAAAAGTTCATGGTTACACAGAGTTTGTGTGTTGGTCCGTTATACTTCCGGATGGCAAATGTTGTGAACTCCTTGGCCAAGCGCATTCTATCTATACAGTTTATGATTGCTTCGGTTTGAGTCATTTGGGCTACTATTCTTATTTTGTTTACTCGACTGAATAACTCCATCCTCTCATCTCTCATTTGTATTTAGTGTTTCATTCATCATATTTTGCTGACAAAGGGGAAACCCAAAACGTTCACATCATCTGTCATCGTAAATTAAATTGAAGCGAACTGAGATATATTGTATGCGCTCGGCTAAGAAACTCACAGAACACACAAATGTATGTGTAACCTTGAACGTTTTTATAGCCTGGTTAATTCAGTTTAGTGAGAATTACTCATAAACGCGGATGGCAAAATGCAATAACAAAGACTTGAGTGACGTCAACTTCATTCTATCTATAGTGACCCGCGTAATAAAAAACGCACCCGTATAAAAACTTATTGCGTATTTGACTAAAGGAATCTCCCATTCATTCGGGACACGATACTCCGTAATACTATTTCACTATCTACACTGGCGTACTCTGGAAAAACCCATATTTTCGCGAAGTCCCAGGTTTGATATTTTTTTTGTTGTTGCCAAGATGAGGGTCATTTACATCGATCGATATATGAAGGACGAGTTTCCTGGCCAAATTTTAAAATATGGGTTTTTCCAGAGTACGCCAGTGCATCCAATGATATTCTTGTGTTATGATGGTGGTCCGTCAGTTTCGGCTACGGGAATTCCCGAAGTCTATTCTCAGATTTTTTATTTTGTTGTTGGGCGTGGGGGCGAGACCGATCGGTGCCATCAATTTGGGACGACAAATCCACTATTTATCGACGATGTTATTTGTTATACTACTTTTACAAATACTATAATTACACGTTTCAATCCTAAAAGAAATGACTATGAAATAAGTAAGACGATAAATAATAATTTTGAAAAAAAGATACCAGATCAAATGCATTGAAAAAGTCACACTACAAGTCATATTTATTGTGTGGTATTGTTGACTTGTGGCGGGGTTCCGATAGCTCATTAGGTAGAGCACTCGATTCCCACGCAAAGAGACCAAGATTGATCCCGGGTGGACAGCAGTGATTGCGTAGCTGGGTCGGAGTTCCTCTCTGAGCGGTGCAAGTTTGAGTCCTTGGAAAAGGGCTGTTTAAGAAAAAAAATGAGCTTTTTATAGCGCAATGTCCACTAAATGTGCTCAAAGCGCTTCACAAGGGGTCCCTGGTCAACAGCAACATTGAACATGTAGGACGTTACATGACGCCTGTTAGACGATATTACATTTTTTTTTATTTCGGACAGAGACAACGCTGTTAACGGCCAGGTACTCATTTTACAGCCTGAGTACAATGAGAGAATGTGACTAAATAGTCTTTTCCAAGGGCTCAACAATGCGCCGAGCAAGGCTCGAAGCCAGGACCTTCCGATCCGAAAGCGAGTGTCATACCACTTGACCACATAGCCGTACGTAAGTAAGTCACCATACTTACACAGCTGGTGTTAAAAGCGTTGTATCTGTAAAAAAAAAGGAGTCAAAAAGAGCAGAGTCAAGTCAACTTCAGTCATTCTATAATAATATAAAATTTTAGACCACACAAGTCAGCCTCTAGGCGTCACCGTTCTTCCAACGTTCTGTAACTCCGACGGTGTCCAACGTTTCAAGTGGTGCTTGAAATGTTATCAAAACTAACAATTTAAATGGCGGCACTGATTCTAACATCACTCGAGACTCATTGGAGACCATCGACAATACAATCAGAACAATGAAGTCTCGGGTTAGGTTTTTTAATGCGTAATTAGTTGAATATCGTCTACAAGATTTGGAGACATTTATAAATTGAAAGGCGTTTATAATAGGTAATAATTATCAAATTTATAAAAGACAGGCTTTAAGATGTTGTTATTGTTGTAATAATAACAATAAGAATATAATAATTCAATGTCGTTTGTCTCGTGTCTTGTGAGGTCTGGAAGTCTCAAGTGGTTTAACTTGTCGCCACTGTACTGCCGTACTCTGGAAAAACCCATATTTAAAAATTTGGCCAAAAAACTCGTCCTTCAAATATCAATCGATTTGAATGACTCTCATCTTGACGAAGTCCCGGGTTTGAGAGTTTTTGCCAAGATGAGAGTCATTTAAATCGATCGATATTTGAAGGACGAGTTTTTTGGCCAAATTTTTTAATAATATGGGTTTTTCTAGAGTACGCCACACTATGACGCTATTTTGACAGACAAGGGGAGAGAAATGGGGGCGACATTCGAGAGACATAACTTCTCTTGTCAATAATAATCTGATATTAAGAGGGGACGAACCAGATTTCGAATAATGACTTTAAGCATTATATTATTATACCCGTCAATCAGAAATTAAATGCTAGATATAGATAGAAACTGGGATAAACGTCGGCTCTATTAGGAACTATTTTTACAGCTCTATGGATAGAATGAAGATGACGTCACTCAGGTCTTTGTTATTGGTTTTTGTTGTTGTTTGTTTGTTTGGTTTTTTTTTTGTTTTTTTTTTTTTTTTGCTTTTTGTTTGTTTTTGTTTTTGTTTTTTGTTTGCCATCCACATTTATGAGTAATTCTCACTAAACTGTATTAGCCAGACTATAAACGTTCAAGGTTACACATAGTTTTGGGTGTTGGTCCGTTATATATTCCGGATGGCAATCTTGTGAGTTTCGTCGCCAAGCGCATATTATCTGTTTTCCAGGATGAGAGATTGAGTGAAATAAGCCAAGTGTAGAAAGACAATTCCGTCAGAAATCAAACAAAATTTCGTTTTACACTTGAAATAAAATAAATAAATAAATAAATAAAATTCCCTTTATTCATCCCCAAGAGGAAATGTGTCTATTCCAAGGGAAGACTGGATGAAATAACCCAGGCGTCAGCCGCAGTTCAGCGCCGCAAAGTGAGCTAGGGCGAGATGACGTATTGCTCAAGGCCACACTAGAAAACAGGTAGTCGAACTCCGTACTTTTTGGGTACGAAACAAAGACCGTACCGCTGGGTCGCGCTAAGATTTCAATGTTGATAAAATGAATTGTTTTTTCGTTAAATCCAACACAGAAACTGAACTGCCCAGAATTTTTGATCTTTTGTTTATTTTTGTTTTTCTGGCATCTAATTTTATAAGCGCACATATGTAGCGCAATGTTTACAAAATGTGATCAAAGCGCTTTAAAAGGGGTCCCTAAGCCAACAGCAACACTTAACCTTTCATGTAAGACAGGACATTGATGCCTGTTGGGTGATGTTACAAAAAATGACTCTAAATATTGTCCATTACAACAATGACAAACTAGGCCCAGAAATGGGTCCGGATGTCAGACCTGCATATGTGTACACGTCGAGTACGCTCCATCAGTAATTACGAGAATACGACATGTCCTATGACGTTTAAAAGCAAATTTGGATTACTCAACACTTCATTCATGCGACGATGCGGTGTTGTGGTATGACACTCGCTTTCGGATCGGAAGGTCCTGGGTTCGAGTCTCGCTCGGCGCATAGTTGAGTCCTTGGAAAAAAGCTCTTTACTCACATTTTCTCACCGTACTCCGGTGTAAAATGAGTACCTGGCCTTTAACAGCATTGTCTCTGTCCGAAATAAATTGTAATATCGCCTAACAGGCTTCATGTCCCGCCCTACATGGTACATGTTGCTGTTGGCGAGGTACCCATTGTAAAGCGCATTGAGCATGTTTAGTGGATAATGCGCTATATAATAAAAAAAAATCTCAAGGCCATTCAAAGTCACGTGGTTATTAGATCTAAAAATAACATCTGATATTGCCATTTATTCAAATATAAAAGTCAAAATTTGCTGATTGAAGCTCGAATTAATTAATAACAAAAGCCAAATAGAACCGAAACTTCAATTCAATTGTCGAAGGCAGATGGTGTTGACGTTTCGGGTTTCCTCTTTGTAAACAAAACATGATGAATGAAACATTCATGACTAAACATACACTCATCATCTCTGTCTTCCATTTTATTAGAATAATTGTTACAAATTAAATAATGAAACTTCGTCATTTCCACAATTCCATAATTATCTCATCATTTCTCCCCCCCCCCTCTCTCTCTCTCTCTCTCTCTCTCTCTCTCTCTCTCTCTCTCTCTCTCTCTCTCCCTCTCTCTATCTTTCTAATTGTTTACCTAACTATCTATTTACATATCTATCTATCTATCTATCTATCTATCTATCTATCTATCTATCTATCTATCTATCTATCTATCTATCTATCTATCTATCTATCTATCCATCTATCCATCTATCTATCTATCTATCTATCTATCTATCTATCTATCTATCCATCTATCTATCTATCTATCTATCTATCTATCTATCTATCTATCTATCTATCTATCTATCTATCTATCTATCTATCTATCTATCTATCTATCTATCTATCTATCTATCTATCCATTCACCTATCTTTTCATATATATATATATATATATATATATATATATATATATATATATATATATATATATATATATATATATACCTCCCTATATATTTGTCTATCTATCTTCCTGTCTCTTTCATTACCTATTTGTTTTATATTTCTCTCTCTTTATTATTTATATAACTATTTTCCTCATTGTTCTTGTTATTATTAATTTCTCTCTTCCCTTCTCTTTGATTCTTTATTCCTATAGACTTTAAAACTTTCAATTGAAAAAGAAAAGAACTCAGAAAATTTGAATCTTAATTATTTTGCACCAGAAGGCACCGCCGCAATAATGATTAGCATGCTAGAATCTTGCCAGATAATAATCTATTTTTAATCAAACGTTTATGATATGATTATGATGATATGTGTCCTGTCATGCGGAGGGAGACGATGATGGCAGATTGACGTATTATAAGCCAAAATCTCAAATGGTTCAACATGAAATTAAAATTAAATGATTACGATATTTGTTAAGACTCTAAATCGCCTTCTAAGTTTCACTTCTTCAGCCTTTTTCTTTTTCTTCGTCTTCTGCTGTCTATGATAAGTCGAATGAATTAATCAGTTGTTTTTTGACCAATCAAAACTCTGGATTTGTGATACACCTTCAAGCTCGCTCGCACAAATATAGATAGAACGAAGTTGACGTCACTCATGTCTTTGTTATTGTTTTTTGCCATCCGCGTTTATGAGTAATTCTCATTAAACTGTATTAACCAGACTATAAACGTTCAAGGTTACACATAGTTTTATGTGCTTATGGATTGTTGTGAGTTTCTTAGCCAAGCGAACAGCATCTGTAGATAATATTATGCGCTTGGCTAAGAAGCTCACAACATTGCCATCCGGAAGTATTACGGACCAACACACAAATCTATGTATAACCTTGAACTTTTATAGTCTGGTTAATACAGTTTAGTGAGAAGTACTCATAAACGCGGATGGCAAAAACAATAACAAAGACATGAGTGACGTCATCTTCGAACTATCTATAGCTGTTGTAAAGAGACAAGAGAATACAGGAAGTTGTCATCACTCTGATCATTACTACTGTTTTCCAACCACTCTCCAGTTGTGTAAAAAGTTCCGACCAGATTCGCTCGATCAGAAAATCAACCTTAAATATTACAGATACTTTTCTGTGACTGTACGATTGATTAGGTGGGTAGAACTAGTGAGCATTTTACTTAAATATTTACCATCGATAGAAATGTCGCGTGTAGTTTGCCTGGTTTAAATTCTACTCGGCTACGGTCAGTCACACTATTGATGCTATGCATTGAAGTAAAATACGTAAAACATTCCGCCAGCAGATATAAAATATCGACACACAAAACTATGTGTTGACTTGAGTGTTGATAGTCTGATGAATACAATTTAGTGAGAGCTACTCATAAACATGGATGGCTCAAAACAATAACAAAAAGCAAAGTGACGATGGCATGGTCTATAAATAGAACGAAGATGACGTCACTCAGGTCTTTGTGATTGTTTTTGCCATCCGCGTTTATGAGTAATGCTCACTGAACTGTATTAACCAGACTATAAACGATCATTGTTACACAAAGTTTTGTGTGTTGGTCCGTTATACTTCTGGATGGCAATGTTATGAGCTTCTTAGCCAAGCGCATACTATCTATAGATAGTTCGAAGTTGACGTTACTCAGGTTTTTGTTATTGTTTTTTGCCATCCACGTTTAGGAGTAATTCTCACTAAACTGTATTAACCAGACTATAAACGTTTATGGTTACACACAATTTTGTGTGTTGGCCCGTTATACTTCCGGATGGCAATGTCGTGAGCTTCTTAGCCAAGCGCATACTATAGTCTGCTGTCACGTCCGCCCAGCAACCAGCAGCTTGGTTCTTAACAAAGAAAATCGGTGCTTTTTATTCTTCATGCTGGTTAGAGCTTTTTCACATGTCATGTGATCAGAATGTATAAAAGTCAAAACATTATCGTATTTATAATGTTTTTCTCCTCTGGATACACTTTTATGATCGTGGGAGAAATATTTCATAAGGGCGTCAACCATTGTTCCGATAGTTTAGAGCCAGTTACTAAGTTACTATGTGTCATTGCGAGGGAAGTGACGTCACGACTGTTGAAACCTATTTCGTAATATGTATTGATGCTATGCGTTTATCCAAAAGAAATCATAACATCCGACAGCCGGATATGAAGGAATAAAATCATAAATTGGCATACTCGTTTTAAAATTCCCTGGCCACAAGGCGATCACGGTAAGCGTATAATTGTCACACCCCAATCCAACTATTTACGATTTGAACAAGGTGCAGTTTTGTTTCTTTGAAGGGCTCCAATTCAGTGTGTTTCGTCTCGTTTCTTTTCATTGTAGTATCGCTACATAATGTTTATGATTCGAGTTTTGACATGGTTCCACCTCATTAACTTTCTACACGCCGTGCTCACTTTTAGTCGTCGTTGTTCCGGAGAGGTGACTGTGAAATTGGTACGTAGAGGGTTAACAATGGATCGCGAGGGGTCACTCGGGACAGATTTGTAGGGATGTTTATGTCAAACCGGAGTTTTCAAGGATTTTAAAAAATTATCTTTTTTTTTATTTCTTTATTATTATTATTATTTTTGAATGATTTAAAAGAGAGAGAGAGAGAGAGAGAGAGAGAGAGAGAGAGAGAGAGAGAGAGAGAGAGAGAGGGGGGTGGAGGGAGAAAGAGACAGAGAGAGAGAGAGAGAGAGAGAGAGAGACAGAGAGAGAGAGAGACAGCGAGAGACACAGAGAAAGAGACAGAGAGAGAGAGAGACAGGGAGAGAGACAGAGAGAGAGGCAGAGAGATACACACACACATAGAGAGAGAGACGGAGAGTGACAGAGAGAGAGAGAGACAGAGAGACAGAGAGAGAGACAGGGAGAAAGACACACAGAGAGAGACAGAGAGAGACACACAGACACACATAGAGAGAGAGACAGAGAGTGACAGAGAGAGAGAGAGAGAGAGAAAGAGAGTGACACAGAGAGACAGAGAGAGAGACAGGGAAAGAGACAGAGAGAGAGAGACGGGGAAAGAGACAGAGAGAAAGAGAGAGAGCTAAGTGAGAGAGAGGCACAAACACACACACACACACACACACACACAAACAGAGAGAGAGAGAGAGAGAGAGAGAGAGAGAGAGAGAGGGAGAGGAGTGGGGGGGGGGGGGATTATTAATATTATTATTTTTATTGGGATATTTAATTTGTTGCCGGTGATATTTTTGCCAGTCGAGTTAACCCTGGATTTTGTAATTTTATTGAAGAAATAATAAATATCATTGTATGCCAGGTGTTTGGTGTGTTGTGTTGTGTGCTTGTGTGCGTGTCATCATCATCATTGCCTTTTTCACCCTGGGTCAGGGTATAGGCCACAGACAAACAGTTTCCATCCTTCTCTATCCTGAGCCAACTTTTTTATCTCATTCCAGGTCTTACCACTTCTCTGTATATCAGCTTCTTTAATTCTTCTCCATGTTCCTCGTGGCCTTCCCCTTGATCTTCTGCCCTGAGGGTTCCAGTCCAATACTTTCTTTGTTATAGTTGAGTCATTCTTTCTAAGCGTGTGTCCAATCCACCTCCATCGTCTTCTTCCTATATCCTCTCCTACTGGTTTCTGCTGTGTTCTTTTCCATACTTCTTCATTTTTTATTCTATCCATCCATTTTATTCTGAGTAGCTTACGCATGCACCTGTTTACAAAAATCTGTACCCTCCTTATACATGCCTGTGATGCGTTCCAAGTTTCACATCCATACAGTAGGACAGACTTCACGTTTGAGTTGAAAAGTCTTAGCTTTAGTTGAAGGGAGATATCTTTAGTTCTCCAAACTCTGTTCAAAGATGTGAATGCAGCCTGTGCCTTTCCTATTCGTGCTTTCACCTCTGCTTCCGTGCCTCCATCCTTGTCAATTATACTTCCGAGATAGCAGAAAGTGTCTATATCTTCGAGTTCCTGATCTTTTACTTTGATCTGCTCCCTTTGACGCGTACCTATCCTCAAGACCTTTGACTTTGCAGGGTGTATTCTTAGACCAATTGATTCCGAGAGGCTGTTTTATAATTGTGGTTTTTGTTTGCATCTGGTCCTGGGTGTGGGACAAAAGAGCCAGATCATCTGCAAAATCCAGATCATCCAACTGTGTCCAGGGGGTCCACTGTATCCCATTTCTTCTCCCTTTGGAGGTTTCCTTCATTAGCCAATCAATGGCAAGGATGAACAGGAATGGAGAGAGCAAGCATCCCTGCTTGACACCAGTCTTAATTTCAAAGCTGTCAGTCAGCTGATCTTCATGTACAACCCTGCAACTTGATCCTTCATACATTTCCTTAATGAGGTTTACTATCTTTTCAGGGAGTCCATAATGTGCCAGAATTTTCCACAATGTTGCTCTGTCAATACTGTCGAAAGCCTTCTCGTAATCCAGAAAGTTGACAATAAGAGGAGAGTTCCATTCTATAGACTGTTCCACTATGACTCGCAGAGAGGCAATCTGGTCGGTGATTGAACGGTTTTTCCGAAAACCTGCCTGTTCGTCCCGCAGTTTAGCATCTGTTGCATTCTTAATTCTCTCTAAAATAATACGGTTGAAAACCTTTCCTGGGATAGAAAGAAGAGTGATGCCTCGATAATTATTACAATTACTGAGGTCCCCTTTCTTTGGAAGCTTGATAAGATGTCCTTCCTTCCAATCCTTTGGGAATATCCCGTCATTCCAGATTCTCTCAAATAGTGGGTGCAGGGCCTCAGCATTTCTTTCCGCATCAACTTTTAGAGCCTCCGGTGGAATCTGGTCTGGTCCAGCAGCTTTCCCCCTTTTCATCTTGTTAATGGCACCCACAATCTCTGCTATCGATGGTGGATCACAGCTAATTGGTAGCTCATTCCTTGCAGGCAAAATTTCTGGCTGGTTGTCTGGTGGTGGTCTGTTCAGAAGGCAGTTGAAATGTTCCCTCCATCGTTCAGATTGAGCCTCTTTTCCAAAAATAGTTTTCCCATCTTTGTCTTTGACTGGTACCTCTGGTTTCCCATATTTTCCAGCAAGTGTCTTGGTAGTTTGATAAAGGATCCTCATGTGTCCTCCAGTCGCTGCTGCTTCTGCTTTCTCTGCAAGTCTGTTCATGAATGCTTCCTTGTCTTTCTTCACAGATCTTTTGACTTCCTTAGCTATGGCTCGATACTGCTCTTGTGCATCCAGTCTTGAAGCCCTTGTTCGGCTTGCATTCACTTGTTCCTTCCTTGTTCTCCTCTTTTCAATAAGGTCCAAGGTGGTTGGACTTATCCATTCTTTATGTTCCGATTTCTTTACCCCCAATACCTCGTGGCAAGTTGTTATGTAAACTTCCTTGATCTTTGCCCAATGTGACTCTACATCTATGTCCTCCTCGAGCTCAGTAAGAGGTTGGAATCTATTACTCAATTGTAGTTTGAATTCCTCATTCTTTTCCCCATCAAGTGCATTCACCTCGAATTTTCTTCTTGTATGTGATCTGGCCCCGTGTTTTCTGAGTCGGAGCTTAAGCTTTGCCAATAGCAGGTGGTGGTCTGATCCAACATCTGCCCCTCTCCGTACTGTCACATCTTCCAATGAACGTCTGAATCTACGAGAGATACAAAAATGATCAATCTGATTCTCTGTCACACCATCTGGTGAGACCCAAGTTGCTTTGTGGATCCTCTTATGGGGGAACACTGATCCTCCAATCACAAAACTGTTGAATGCACAGAAATTTGCAAATCTCTCACCATTATCATTCATTTCTCCCATGCCATGACGTCCCATGATACCTTCATAGCCTACGTTATCCTGTCCCACTTTTGCATTAGCATCTCCCATCAATATGTTGATGTCTTTCCTTGGCAACTTGTCAATGACTTGTTGTAGCAGACCATAAAATGTATCTTTGTCCTCATCTGTTGCATCATTTGTTGGGGCATAGATCTGTACAATGTTCATGCTGATCTTCTTACTCCGTGTTGTAAAGGACGCCATGATGATCCTTTCTCCGCATTGTTCCCATCCTCTCAGTGACTTCTGGGCAAACTTGCTTAGAATTATTCCTACTCCCTGTGTATGAATCCCGTCCCCTCTCCCTGAATATAAAATCTTCTCCCCAGACTTGAGGTGTTTCTGTCCGGATTGTATCCAGTGGGTTTCGCTTACTCCAAGTATATGCAGCCTGTATCTTCTCATCTCAGTCACAACTTGAGAGCTTTTTCCTGCTTCATACATGGTGCGAACGTTCCACGACGCAATTCGAAGCTGCTTGTTTGGCGAAGACGTCATCGGGTCAGCAGAGTCCTTTCGGCTTTGTCTGTTGTCCTTCATAAATTCTGTAATTCCAGAAACTCTTCGGTCGTCCAAGCTAAAAAAAGGATTTGGTTTGTCTGTCTGTGTTTCTGTAACGGTTTGAGTTTAACGGAAAGGGGTGTTAACCCTTTGCCAACCCCCAACCTGGAGGACCAGGTGACTCAAAGATGGGGGAATCACACACCATTAGTCGCCTTTTACGACACGCTGGCTTGGCGTTGGGCTATTCTTGACCCTCTCAGTTGAGGGACCC
This sequence comes from Berghia stephanieae, assembly GCF_034508935.2. Lineage (NCBI taxonomy): Eukaryota > Metazoa > Mollusca > Gastropoda > Nudibranchia > Aeolidiidae > Berghia > Berghia stephanieae. Next base: position 2,386,164 of record NC_088371.1, on the reverse strand, counting down.
CGGACACCACACGGGGTTTGTGTGCGTGTATTTGTGTGTATTTGTGATTGAGATTGTGGGAGATGGAGAGAAAGGGGGAGTTAGTTGTCTTCAAATCGTTTTCTATCAAAGTTAGGACCAGAAGAAGGAGGAGGAGGAGGAAGAGGAGGAGGAGGTAGAAGAAAAGGAAGAAGTATTATTATTATTATTATTATTATTATTATTATTATTATTATTATTATTATTATTATTATTATTATTGTTATTATTATTATTATTATTATTATTATTATTATTATTATTATTATTAGTAGTAGTAGTAGTAGTAGTAGTAGTAGTAGTAGTAGTAGTAGTAGTAGTAGTTGTTGTTGTAGCCGTAGTAGTAGTAGTAGTAGTAGTAGTAGTAGTAGTAGTAGTAGTAGTAGTAGTAGTAGTAGTAGTAGTAGTAGTAGTAGTAGTAGTGTAGTATAGTAGTAGTAGTAGTAGTAGTAGTAGTAGTAGTAGTAGTAGTAGTAGTAGTAGTAGTAGTAGTAGTAGTAGTCGTAGAAGACGAAGAAGAAAAAGAAGAGGAAGAAGAAGAAGAAGAAGAAGAAGAAGAAGAAGAAGAAGAAGAAGAAGAAGAAGAAGAAGAAGAAGAAGAAGAAGAAGAAGAAGATTGTGATGATGATGATGATGATGATGATGATGATGATGATGATGATGATGATGATGATGATGGCGATGATGATGATGATGATGATGATGATGATGAGGAAGAGGAAGAGGAAGAGGAGGAGGAGGAGGAGGAGGAGGAGGAGGAGGAGGAGGAGGAGGAGGAGGAGGAGGAGGTGGTGGTGATGGAGGAGAAAAAAAACATCAAAAAACAAATTTCTATGACAAATACTTATTTGCATTGATATCACTGATTAAAAGGCACAGGTCTTTGATATCATAAATATAAATGATAAATAATATTAAAGAGTAAACAAATAACATATTGCTATCAAATAAATAAACATGTTTGTTTAGTGTCAACTGACGTAATCAAAAGTTTAGCCAGAAAACTCGTCCTTAAAATATCGATCGATTTAAATGATCCTCATCTTGGTAAAAAACCCTTCAAACCTGAGACATCAAGACAGACTTCACGAAGTCCGAAATTTAAGAATGTTTGCCATTATGGGGGCCATTTTAATCGGTCGATTTTTGAAGGACGAGTTTTCTGGCCAAATGTTTAAATACGTGTTTTTCCAGAGTACGGGAGTTAACACTAGTCATAATTGAAGATTGGTTTTCAAAACTCCTTAACTCTGTTTTTCTCCATTTTGAGGTATTGTGGATTATTTCCCCTAAAATTTCCCATTCAGTCTATCATTTTATCACATTTAAACTCACACAAATTCACACAAATCTAGGGAAATCCATGTGCCATTTGATGCTTCAAATAAAGTTTATATTTAAATTTTTCTCATGGTTGGAAAATCTCAAAAAGTAGAAAAATTGACTTGACGACTTTTGTAAAACCAGCCTTCAATTGTAATAATTATGAAATCTTTGTTCAAACCTGCATTTGTCATTATAATTCATTTGATCGTTTGTTGTTGCTGTGTAAAAAACATACGTCACGTCAGGTCATTATTTCAAATTTGTCTAATTACGATTGGAATTAATTACTTAATGAGTTAATGATTCGACTTTTTAATTGATATCTGACTCGGGGAGTCACTAGAATGTGACTTAAATAATTAGCATAGGAAAGCATAGAAAGGTGGAAAAAGAACAAAACTCTTTTCTGTTATTTTGGTCAGATAATAGAACATTCAAATGTAGATCTATTAAAATATGACCTTCAACTTGTCAAATTAAATATGTACTGGGGAAGTCTCAGGTTTAGAACTGTTTGGAAAGCGCAGGGCTGCCATCATTTATGGATGAATGGGAATCGTGTTTATTTTATGGTCATAATAGGATTCAATAGTCTGACGTCACGTCCGCCCAGCAACCAGCAGCTTGGTTCTAAACAAAGAAAATCTGTACTTTTTATTCTTCATGCTGGCTAGAACTTTTTCACATGTCATGTGATCAGAATGTATAAAAGTCAAAACATGATCAGAATTATAGTGTTTTTCTCCTCTGGATACACTTTTATGCTCGTCGGAGAAGTATTTCATATGGGCGTCCGCCATTGTTCCGATAATTTTAAACCAGCTACTACGTTAATATAATGCGTCTTTCCGAGGGCAGTGACGTCACGACTGTTGAAGCCAATTGTTTAATGGCAACACGTCTGACCGGTAATCAGAAGGTCTGAGCTTCGATCCCCAGTCGATGTCGACTGATTTACTTTTTGGGGGAATTCTTGTATTTTTTTTCTTTATTGTATTTTTCTTAAATTGTATTTTTCTGTCTTGCTTTGTCTGGCACCTTTCATACACACTGACTTGTACAGGCCGAAATTGATAAAAGCCAGTCATCAAATTTTCTTTTTTTAAATGTTGCTTTTTAAATTTTGTTTTGTATTGTATTTTAGTTTTGTTTTTCTTTTTTTTTTTTTTTTATTTAATAGGTTTCTTTTCTTCTTTTTTTTTCTTTTCTTTATTCGAGGGCAATAAGTTAGTTGTGAATTGAAATGTTAGTCAATTATTGTTGACTGTGTGTTGTGAAAGGTCATGAAGTTTGATTGTCTGTGTTGTGTAGTCCTGGTGCATATCATTGAATTGGTTGTGTTGTGTGTCTGTGTGTGTGTGTGTGTGTGTTGTGTGTGTGTGTGTCGTTTTGTTTTCTATTCTATGCAAATCAATTAGGATTTAATTGCGTGTTGCATAATTGGTCTGGTGTGTACTTGACTTTTGGCATTCGGTACTCTGGCGGGTCGAGATGGTTGGAGAAATGGGGATTGGAACATGAAAAGGCATGGAAGAGGGGATGTGGGGGGGGGGTAACTGAGAAAGAATGTTTGTTGTCGTGAGGGGGTGTGGGGGGGGGGGGAATCTGAAGAAAACAGAAATGTTTGTTGTCGTGAGAGGGGATGTGGGGGGGGGGGGGGGAATCTGAAAGAAACAAAATGTTTGTTGTCGTGAGAGGGGATGTGGGGGGGGGGGGGAATCTGAAGAAAACAGAAATGTTTGTTGTCGTGAGAGGGGGTGGGGGGGGGGGGTAATCTGAAGAAAACAGAAATGTTTGTTGTCGTGAGAGGGGATTTGGGGGGGGGGGGGGGGAATCTGAAGAAAACAGAAATGTTTGTTGTCGTGAGAGGGGATGTGGGGGGGGGGGGGGGGTAATCTGAAGAAAACAGAAATGTTTGTTGTCGTGAGAGGGGATGTGGGGGGGGGGGGGATCTGAAGAAAACAGAAATGTTTGTTGTCGTGAGAGGGGATAAAAAGAACCAACACACAAAACAATGTGTAACCTTAAACGTTTATAGATAGAATGAAGTTGCCGTCACTCAGGTCTTTGTTTTTGTATTTTTGTTTTTTTGTTTTTGGGGTTTTTTGTTGTTTTTTTTTTTGCCATCCACGTTTGAGAGTTATTCTCACTGAACTGATTAACCAGAATATATAAACGTTCAATAGTTTTGTTTGGTCTGATATTTCTATGCGCTCTCTATTTACAATCTGATTAATACAATTTAGTGAGAACTACTCATAAAATGGCTGTTTAAAAATAACAAAGAGCTGAGTGATGTCAACTTTGTTCTCTGTTTTGACCATCTCTTTAAAAGTGAGTATCCGGCTATGACCGTTGTAACGAAATGCTTCCGTGTAGGCGTCAGTTTACGACAGGATGTACGTCGTCGTAGTATTAGTTGTTGTTGTTATTGTAATCCCTCCGGAACAACCCTTCTTTTGTTGATACAGGTCGTATCAGATCATGCACCTATGGCCCGGAAGTTTGAATTAAACTACGTAGTGTGGGTGTTATTGTGAGAAAGGCATCAATCTTGTTTTCGCCGTAAACTTATAAGCAAAGTAGGATCCCTGTATTCTACGGGAGTGACTTTGTTATGGTATGGCTTGATTGATATCTCGTAACTATGGGGCTGACGAATTTATTTATCCTTGATATGAGGATGTCCGGTATCAGGATGGGTTGTTGTTGTCCATGATTATGGAATCTGGGGGAGTTTTAAGGAATTTCAGATGTTTACGGATATGACTAACATCCGGTTGTGTGGGTAGAATTTTGCTTCGTTTGCTTGATTTTTGCCTATAAATGCCAGAGTTTTGAGCAGTTTCTTCAGACCACTCAGCGGAGTCTTTTAGGCTCATTGTCTCAAAAGAGACCAGACAGCGGAGTCTTTTAGGCTCATAGTCTCTAAGCGATAACCACAGCGGAGTCTTTTAGGCTCATTTGTTTAACTCTTGTGTAGAGTTGGATTAAAGTCTTGTGTAGACTTTGTAGTGCTCAAAGTTCGAGCTGAAACACGTTTTGTGTTAACTCTTGTGTAGAGTGTGATTTAAGTCTTGTGTAGACTTTGTGGTGCTCAAAGTTTGAGCTGAATCAAGTTGTGTTATAACTCTTGTGTAGAGTTTGATTAAAGTCTTGTGTAGACTTAATTTGTGATTTCTATAATCTGTTCGGCTCTGTGAATGAGCCGTTGGAGGCTGGGCTTTAACAAGCCAACTTTAGGCTATACGCTCATAGCTTGACACTAATAGAAACTGAACATTTGCCTGTTTTATAAGTTACCTGTGAAGAACCATTTGCTTATTTTAATATCAGAACATTGAGAAACAATTGATCTGTTTATGAATACTGTGAAATCAGAACAATTTCAAGAAGAGACAAATTAACAATATTAGAACAACCTTACAGTTTTTGTTGAATATCAAGGACACTCTTTTGGCTTTCTTCTACACGTCTGGATTGTGTTTAGTTAGTTAGTTAATTATTAGTTGCCTGTATGACTGTGATGGTTGCAACCTATCTGTGAGATTGTCTGATGTGGTAGCGGTTTGGTAAAGTATTGATAATTAATTGATTTAATTATATATTTTCATATCGCTTTCATATCATATTCATCATCACACCATCTCCATCAATTTGTCATCCATCCATTTGATTTCATACTTATGACATCTATCATTTCATCTTCATTTCTCATAATATCTTTGTTATATTGTAATAAAATATATCTTCATTTAGCTTCAAAACCTTTATCAACGTATTGTGTTTGGTTATTGATCGGTGTCGTAGCTTGAATATAGCACACATAAACAAGGTTGCAAACTGCGCTACATAAGCATACGGTTTACGTGCGCACTTTGTGACATAATTTGGTGTCAGAAGTGGGATTCTTATTGTTGTGCATTCAAGAGACATCGCGACCAAACAAGTGTTGAGACAGGTTAGGGAGTTGTTTGAAACTTGAGATAGATAATATCTTTGAGCTTAAAGCAAATTGGTATCCATTTAATGGTTATAAGACTGTCATTATACGCAAGGTGTAATACAAGTTATTCTGGTAATTTTCATTTGTTCGGTTCTAAGTTGTCAGTCATCTGACATAGTGATACGGATCACTGACTTAGCGCGTAAGCGGTACTCGCGCTGTAAAGCCTCCATTTTCCCCCTCTCCCTTTTGTAAGGAACGAAGGTGGTTGTTGGGTTAATTTGATTCCGTGTAGGAATCTGGGTGAAGATATTTTGTTGATTCTAAGAGAGAATCTGGGTGAAGATATTTTGTTGATTCTAAGAGAGAATCTGGGTGAAGATATTTTGTTGATTCTAAGAGAGAATCTGAATGAAGATATTTTGTTGATTCTAAGAGAGAATCTGGGTGAAGATATTTTGTTGATTCTAAGAGAGAATCTGGGTGAAGATATTTTGTTGATTCTAAGAAAGAATCTGGGTGAAGATATTTTGATTCTGAGAAAGAATCTGGGTGAAGATATTTTGTTGATTCTGAGAGAGAATCTGGGTGAAGATATTTTATTGATTCTAAGAAAGAATCTGGGTGAAGATATTTTGTTGATTCTAAGAAAGAATCTGGGTGAGGATGTTTTGTTGATTCTAAGAGAGAATCTTGGTGAAGATATTTTGTTGATTCTAAGGAAGAATCTGGGTGAAGACATTTTGTTGATTCTGTGTAAGAATCTGGGTGAAGATATTTTGTTGATTCTAAGAAAGAATCTGGGTGAAGATATTTTGTTGATTCTGAGAGAGAATCTGGGTGAAGATATTTTGTTGATTCTGAGAGAGAATCTGGGTGAAGACATTTTGTTGATTCTAAGAAAGAATCTGGGTGAAGATATTTTGTTGATTCTGAGAGAGAATCTGGGTGAAGACATTTTGTTGATTCTAAGAAAGAATCTGGGTGAAGATATTTTGTTGATTCTAAGAGAGAATCTGGGTGAAGATATTTTGTTGATTCTAAGAGAGAATCTGGGTGAAGATATTTTGTTGATTCTAAGAAAGAATCTGGGTGAAGATATTTTGTTGATTCTGAGAAAGAATCTGGGTGAAGTTATTTTGTTGATTCTGAGAAAGAATCTGGGTGAAGATAGTTTTTATGATTCCGTGTGGGGAATCTGGGTGAAGCTATTTTGTTGATTCCGTGTGAGGAATCTGGGTGAAGCTATTGTGTTGATTCCGTGTGGGGAATCTGGGTGAAGCGTTGGTTCCGTGTGAGGACCTGTATTAAATCAGTTGTTTTGACTCTAATATGCGTCTATATTAAGTCAATGTTTTGATTCTGTGTAGGAATCTGGGTGAAGCGTTGGTTCTGTGTTAGGACCTGTAGTAAATTTGTTTTGATTCTATATTTGAGTCTATATATAGATCAATGTTGAATTCCGTGTAGGAATCGGTATTAATTGCCTGTTTTGAATCTGTTTTGGGATCTATATTGACCGCCTTTCGTTAATAAGGTTACTTGTAATACCACTTTATTCTACGTGAAAGTAACATTTACGGCAACAGTGTCGATAAACATATTGAAGTTTGTTTATTTGAATTTGAATTGGTTTGATTAATTGTCCTAGAGATGGATGTGGAAAGATTAATTAAACCTGGAGAAAAATTGGAGTTAAGGGGTGAAGATCTCCGTGCTTGGGTGACAGCCCAGTTACAAGAAGATGAAGAGAGAAAAGAGAAGGAGAGAGAACGTGCCAAAGAAGAGGAGGAGATAAGCAGAGCACGAGCTCAAAGACAAGAAGCTCTGATGGAGAAAGAGCTTGAACTGCTTAGGTTAAAGTCGGAGTGTCAGGCTTCCTCCAACAACGACAGTATGACAAGTGACATTCGATCATTTACTCATGCTCCCACTGTTAAGAGTCCTCGACTTCCATGTTTTGACGAAAACAAGGATCATGAACCACCGAAATGCATGACACACGGCAAGGTGGAGTTGAAGTGTGGATGTGTGATGCCGATGTTGTCTGTCGAAGGAAGGGACAACAATGAGCCCGAATAATTGTCGAGATCGATGTGATCTTGAGGCATTTCGTTGATCTAACTAAATGTTGTACCAAATTTAGTCTTAGGGGGGAGATATGTAACGAAATGCTTCCGTGTAGGCGTCAGTTTACGACAGGATGTACGTCGTCGTAGTATTAGTTGTTGTTGTTATTGTAATCCCTCCGGAACAACCCTTCTTTTGTTGATACAGGTCGTATCAGATCATGCACCTATGGCCCGGAAGTTTGAATTAAACTACGTAGTGTGGGTGTTATTGTGAGAAAGGCATCAATCTTGTTTTCGCCGTAAACTTATAAGCAAAGTAGGATCCCTGTATTCTACGGGAGTGACTTTGTTATGGTATGGCTTGATTGATATCTCGTAACTATGGGGCTGACGAATTTATTTATCCTTGATATGAGGATGTCCGGTATCAGGATGGGTTGTTGTTGTCCATGATTATGGAATCTGGGGGAGTTTTAAGGAATTTCAGATGTTTACGGATATGACTAACATCCGGTTGTGTGGGTAGAATTTTGCTTCGTTTGCTTGACTTTTGCCTATAAATGCCAGCGTTTTGAGCAGTTTCTTCAGACCACTCAGCGGAGTCTTTTAGGCTCATTGTCTCAAAAGAGACCAGACAGCGGAGTCTTTTAGGCTCATAGTCTCTAAGCGATAACCACAGCGGAGTCTTTTAGGCTCATTTGTTTAACTCTTGTGTAGAGTTGGATTAAAGTCTTGTGTAGACTTTGTAGTGCTCAAAGTTCGAGCTGAAACACGTTTTGTGTTAACTCTTGTGTAGAGTGTGATTTAAGTCTTGTGTAGACTTTGTGGTGCTCAAAGTTTGAGCTGAATCAAGTTGTGTTATAACTCTTGTGTAGAGTTTGATTAAAGTCTTGTGTAGACTTAATTTGTGATTTCTATAATCTGTTCGGCTCTGTGAATGAGCCGTTGGAGGCTGGGCTTTAACAAGCCAACTTTAGGCTATACGCTCATAGCTTGACACTAATAGAAACTGAACATTTGCCTGTTTTATAAGTTACCTGTGAAGAACCATTTGCTTATTTTAATATCAGAACATTGAGAAACAATTGATCTGTTTATGAATACTGTGAAATCAGAACAATTTCAAGAAGAGACAAATTAACAATATTAGAACAACCTTACAGTTTTTGTTGAATATCAAGGACACTCTTTTGGCTTTCTTCTACACGTCTGGATTGTGTTTAGTTAGTTAGTTAATTATTAGTTGCCTGTATGACTGTGATGGTTGCAACCTATCTGTGAGATTGTCTGATGTGGTAGCGGTTTGGTAAAGTATTGATAATTAATTGGTTTAATTATATATTTTCATATCACTTTCATATCATATTCATCATCACACCATCTCCATCAATTTGTCATCCATCCATTTGATTTCATACTTATGACATCTATCATTTCATCTTCATTTCTCATAATATCTTTGTTATATTGTAATAAAATATATCTTCATTTAGCTTCAAAACCTTTATCAACGTATTGTGTTTGGTTATTGATCGGTGTCGTAGCTTGAATATAGCACACATAAACAAGGTTGCAAACTGCGCTACATAAGCATACGGTTTACGTGCGCACTTTGTGACAACCGTTGCCATCGTAAACTTATAGCCTGATACTGACCAATGAAATAATTTGTTTCCTTGAGCGGTGCAAAAACCAAATAATGACGTCAAACTGCCAGTCCTTTTGGATTTCAGTATCAGGCTATAGATAGTTCAAAGATGACGTCACTCATGTCTTTGTTATTGTTTTTTGCCATCCGCGTTTATGAGTAATGCTCACTGAACTGTATTACCCTGACTATAAACGTTCATAGATACACACAGTTTTGTGTGTTGGTCCGTTATACTTCCGGATGGCAATGTTATGAGCTTCTTAGCCAAGCGCATTCTATCTATAACTTGACGATGGTTACGCTCGAACCCTCTAGGACATAGTTTGACGTAATTTTTTTGTTTTTAGCAGCGTCTAGTGAGTTGTCGTTAGTAGAACTCAAGGAAACAAGTTATTCCTTTGGTCAAAGAGTGTGTAGGGTAACGCAATGCTATTGTCGCGTGCCAGGCGAGACAGCGAGGTGGGTGTGCTCCGCGTGTATCATGCGCGCTAGGCTTACTGATACAATGAAGAAAATACGAGTAGAAGACGGAAAATGCGTGGCTTCTCCAAAAGCGGGAAGTGAGAGCTCTTGGTAACATAACAATTGTTACCTACACGCTCTTTGCTTTGGTTGAACTATTGAATACAACTCACGATTTGTTTTCTTTTGTGGCCAAAGACGTGTATTTTGACGTCATTTGTTGGTCAGTGTCAGCGTGGCCTTCGTAAAGTTATGGCCTGATACTGACCAAACAATGACACCAAAATGCCAGTCTTTTGCCACAAAAGAAAACAAATCGTGAGTTGTATTCAATAGTTTTTTTTCGTCAGAGTTAAGGTTGAGTTTTCAAAGGCTACTGGTGAGTGGGTCAGATCGTAGCCATCGTTATGTTATAGCCTGATACTGAAATCCAAAAGGACTGGCAGTTTGACGTCATTATTTGGTTTTTGCACGGCCTAATGAGTTGTCGTTAGTAGAGCTCATGGAAACAAGTTATTTAATTGGTTGAATTATTGAATACAACTCACGATTTGTTTTCTTTTGTGGCAAAAGACTGGCATTTTGACGTCATTTTTTGGTCTGTGTCAGGCCATAACTTTACGAAGGCCACGGTCAGATTATATTCTCTTTATAAAAGGAACGAAGTTAACGTCACCCAGCTCTTTGTAATTATTTTTAGACAGCCCGCTAAACTTGAATCTTGAAGTAATTAGATCTCCCTAAACAATATTATAAATCAGACTATGAACGTTGTCGATTACATACAGTTTTTGTGTGTTGGTATCTTTAACTTGGATAGTGGATGTTGTGAGTATTTTCCCTAAACGCATAGCATAAAATATTCACTTTTTAAGGGGAGAAGCTTGGGGGAGGGGTGGACTTTTGGAATAAACGAACATGAAATGAAGTACTGATCTGTGACAGGTGGAAGGGTGTGTTCTTATTATTCAATAACATGACAGGGGGCGGTGGGGGCCGGGGGGGGGGATCATTGATGGCACGTTGATGACGTGATAATGACGTATGGTGACGTATTGATGACACATTGATGTCATAGACACATCTATGACAGCCCGTATTGGGTTTTTGCATATATAAATGTTTGATTATCTCAAACTAGAGTCGTTTTGTATGAAAATCTCATACACTGGCGTACACTACTCTACTATAATTACAACTCCTCCTCCTCCTCCTCCTCCTCCTCCTCTTCCTCCTCCTCTTCCTCCTCCTCCTCCTCCTCCTCCTACTACTACTACTACTACTACTACTACTACTACTACTACTACTACTACTACTACTACCACAACCACTAATACTACTACTAATACTACTACTACTACTACTACTACTACTACTACTACTACTACTACTACTACTACTACTACTACTACTACCACCACTACCACTAACACCACTTTTACGACCATCACTACCACCACCACCACCACTACTACTACTACTACTACTACTACTACTACTACCACCACTACCACAACCACCACCACTACTACTACTACTACTACTACTACTACTACTACTACTACTACTACTACTACTACTACTACTACTACTACTACTACTACCATCACTACCACTACCACCACCACCACTACTACTACTACTAGTACTACTACTACTACTACTACCACAACCACCACTACAACAACTACTACTACTACTACTACTACTACTACTACTACTACTACTACTACTACTACTACTACTACTACTACTACTACTACTACCACTACTACTACCACCACTACCAACACTACTACTACCATCACTACCACTACTACTACTACTACTACTACTACTACTACTACTACTACTACTACTACTACTACTACTACTACTACTATACTACTACTACTACTACTACTACTACTACTACTACTACTACTACTACTACTACTACACCTACCACCACTACTACCACCACCACTACCACTACCACCACAACTACATTCCACCAGTCAACTTACCACTTAAGCCAATACACAACCCCAACAGCAACCAGCATGAGGCAATGTTTATCCCAATATCATCCAAACATTGGACATTTTTCACACATCGCATTCCGACCTCTCTCCACAAATCCCACTAAGAGCACCCTAATCAGTTCAATCCAATGATTTCATATAAACCACCACAGCCATTTTATAATAGTAGCTTACGAAGTCAGAGATTATTCCGGGTTTTGTAGTTCAAAACGACAGGTACTATTTCTTGAAATCAAACATTCGCCAATAGATTGAAAAGTTATAAGTTCTGAGCAGAGCAAAGTTGAGTCCTTGTAAAAAGCTCTTACTCACATTCTCTCACCTTACTCAGGTGCAAAATGAGTACATGATTGTTAACGGCGTTGTCGCAATCGGAGAAATAATTGCAATCTCGTCTAACAACCTTCTTGTCTCTTTCTACATGTTGCATTTTGCTCTTGACTGGGAAGCGCTTTGGGCACGTTTAGTGGATATTAGGCTATTTAACCAAGGAAGTCCTGGATAGGAAATGTGGACGCAACAACTGGCAAAAAGATCAATCGACAGCTCGGTAATGGCCCTCGAGCGTGAAGAATGGCGTTCGTTCCATGACACTCAACCTCTGTAGGGAGATGGAACTGCTGTGTAAAAGCTCAAGGATTTGTTTTTGGTTGTTTTTGTTTTGTTTTGTTTTTGTTTTCTTACTTGGTCATGTCATATCGATATCTAGTTTATTCTTTTCATTGAGTTGTCGATAAAAGTCTACTTGATGGCTTGTTTTGTTTTGCTTAGTTGTTTGTTTTTTTTTTTTGTTTGTTTGTTTTTTGTTTGTTTTGTTTTTTTCTTGTTTTTTTGTTTTGTTCACGCGCCATGTTTTCGAGCAATACAGTAAGACTAATTTCACATTTCGGTCACAGGGCCCCTAATAGAATTTGATAGTCTGACGTCACTTCCGCCAAGCAACGATCAGCTTGGTTCTAAACAAAGAAAATCGATACTTTTTAGTCTTCATGCTGGCTAGAACTTTTTCACATGTCATGTGATCAGAATGCATAAAAGTCAAAACATGATCAGATTTATAATGTTTTTGTCCTCCAGATACACTTTTATACTCGTCGGAGAAGTATTTCATAAGGGCGTCATGACGAGGGCAGTGACGTCACGATGTTGAACCCTATTTCCTTCCAGAGCAACCCTGGTATTTGGTCACTCCCACCAGCTGTGAGAAATCGACAACAAGATTTTAAGAATTTGAAAACATCGCCAGTAGTGTGTGTGTGTAAAGTATTTGAATTGGTTGCTTATTCTATTAGCGATGTGTTGATTTGTTATCATTGGTCTGATTGGGTGGTTTGGGTGTGTATCAAACATTTGAATTGACTATGTGTTGTTGTGTTTGACGTGTTATGATTGCATTGAGCGGGTGGTGGTTTGAGTATCGTGTTGGGCGATA
>NC_088371.1:2355733-2368233 GCF_034508935.2 Berghia stephanieae | reverse complement strand
TGTATGTATGTATGTATATATTGTGGGATAGCAATTGGTGGACCTTTTAATTAGTCTATATATAAAGTAAAAGTAATCCGGAGAAAATGGTTAAAAAGCGTTATGTCACGGCCCTTCGATTTTGAGGAAGCCTGGAGGGAATATTGGACAAATACCATGCCCGAGGGAGGTGGGGTAATCAAAGACCCAACGTAATTTATGCCAGACTTCAGGAATGGCAATCGAAAACAGTGGGTCGCCTCAAATCGACGACTGTCAGGCCACGACAGGACTGCTGCAAACATGCATCGATGGGGTCTGAGGGAGTCAGACGACTGTCCCCACTGTCAGGGAACACCAGAGACAACAGACCACATACTACCAAGTTAACGATTGCACTCGTCAAGCTATACGATCATGTGATCAAATTTTCTTTTCCGTTCTCTCGTCACAACAATTCAAAACGAAGATGGAGAGCCTGCCTTACACTTCCCTGTGACGAGATTGGCGAGAGGTTTCGAGGCTGTCTGTCCACAACTCTGCAGTGACGAATATAAAGACTGGCTGGAGACTTCCAGTGTGGAGATGTAGCCATACGCTACTACTCTTATGTCAGAGCCCAGTTGATTGACGACCTTTCTAATCCTTCGGTGTAGTTCTGCATTGGATGATGAGAAGCGGTAATTCCTTATAATATGGATGTTACTGATGTGAAGACATCACAGATCATCTACAGAGAATGTCACGCTTGGATGATTTTCAAGCTCAGGATTCATGAATACATACATTGCAACACGTGAGCTAGATGTCACGTGATTTTGGTAGATGCATCATGAATGTTGTATGTCTTCTGTAAAGTCACCAAACCAATGCCAAATACCACGTGATTCTATGAGCGCATCGTATGCCTTGGTCTCACAGATCATCATACGTCTTGTGTAGTGATTACAGTTAAAAACAAGTGCAAGGAATCACGAGATTTTGGCAGATGGACAATACGTTTTCTGTAATGTCTACAGTTAAAAACGAAGGTTAGATAGTAAACACGTGATCTTGTGGCTATTTATATCATATTCATTACCTTATAAGAAAAACCCAGGTGTCAGAAGTATGGCTAAATTTGCTTCTTTTTTTTTTGTGACTCTAAGCGTCGGTCTAGTATCATGTAAGAACGACGTGCACTTATTTTCAGGTCTGATAACCCAATTCCTTCCTGGCTCATTGTTGTAATGGAAATCTCAAAAAATGACGCAAAATATTGTCCATTACAACAATGTTAGACTAGGACCATAAGTGGATTCAGATGTCACATTTGCAAATTTGTATCTAAACGCCGTGTAGGAATGAACTTGACGATGAAAAATGTGTTTTTTTATCAAAATTGATCACAATTTATCAGAGGACTTTTGACCAATCAAAACATAGGATTTGTAACATACTATCAAAAACCCTCGGACAACATGGCTGGTTGTTTACCACCAATTAACCAGTAGCTTTTTTGACCAATCAAAAAGCGAGATTTGTCACGCACCCAAGAGTTCACATGGTCACATAATATTGATCGTATGCGCTCGGCTAAGAAACTCACAACATGTACATACCGGGTCCCAGCGCAATGCTTTAACTACTCGGCCACTTCGCCCCCCCCCCCCGCCCCCCCTTCCCCTTTCCAATATTAAAGGCGAGCATTAAATCTCTATATGTGTATATGCACAATTAATTAGATTAGAGTGATGGTGACGGTGGTCATTGCTGACCACAACTCGTAACCAACTGACCACTGCTCAAAGTTGCCTATTGTCCACTAGAACAAAAGGTGATGGACAGCAGTAAGCCCCCGGTATTACGTCCAAAGACACAGTGGTCAAATGAAACATGGAGACCATCGCCCCTGTGATGGAACATTAATCGTGCTCCTTTGTAGTGACCTGGCGGTATACAATCCCGTTACAGGCGGGGTCAGCTTTTATTCTATAAACAAAAAATCAGCTTTTTATATAGCGCACTATCCACTAAGCGCTTTACAAGGGGTCCATAACCAACAGCAACACGACATGACATGACACCTGTTAGGCGATATTACATTTTATCCCCCGACATAGACAAGACTGATAACGGCCGGGTATTCATTTTGCACCTGAGTATGGTGAGAGATTGTGAGTAAAGAGTTTTTTCCAAGGATTCAACTATGCGCCGAACGAGGCTCGAACCCAGGACCCTCTATCCGAAAGCGAGCTTCATACCACTAGACTTCATATCGAGGCATATGATTGCATTCTAAATTCTGAAAATACGAAAAAGGACACCCATTTCTGAAACAGTCAAATTATGAAGATGGAGATGGACTGCATCCAGCCGGTATCGATCTCTGTCCCTTTGCGTGTGAAGCGAGTGCTCTACCAACTGAGCTATCTGGATCGAGATTTTAGCGAGTGCTGCGTGTAGGTAAGATTAATTGGTTTGAGGGTTGAGGGAATGAGGGGTTGAGTCCTGTTCAAACGGAGAGCGGCGAGCTGGGATTATCGTCTGTTGTTGTACCTGCTGTACTTTGGGGGGAGATTGCGCCCTTGGGGAAGACACTTAACATTGAATTATTATCCCTGTCATTGGAATAAGGTGTAATTAAGAGGACTCGTGAGAAATGAAAGGCTCACTAGATGTCCCTGTTAACGTGTCTGACTGGGGATGCTGATAGCTCACTTGATAGTGTACTTGACTCACAGGCCAAATTATGTCCCATTGTGACTCAACGCCTGAAAACGGTGTGTTTATTGTCGGGTTGGTAATTATACGTTAGAAATTGAATAGGAAATAGATATGTGATGTCAAAAAAAAAAAAAAAAAGAAAAAAAAAGCTGGTTCCAATCTTATTGAAAGTGTAAAACCACTCTTCCGAAGAGTATTTGTAATAGATATTCTGGTGTCAGATTGACAGTATCTTCTGTTCCAGTCTAAATAATATTTTTTTTAATGTATCATCATTATTATTATTATAAATATTATCATTATTGTTATTATTATTATAAATATTATCATCATTGTTTTATTATTATTATTATTATTATTATTATTATTATTATTATTATTATTATTATTATTATTATTATTATTATCATTATTATTATTATTATTATTATTATTATTATTATTATTATTATTGTTATTATCATCATAATTATTATTATTATTATTATTATTATTATTATTATTATTATTATTATTATTATTATTATTATTATTATTATTATTATTATTATTGTCGATAACATTTCCACGTGTAAAAACACACGTGCTCTTTTTCAAACAGTTAATGAAATGAAGAATTCAGTTGATAATTATCATTTACCAAAAGATATCCCTGAAGAAAACCTCCCAACCGCCTTTTCCAAGTATTTTTCAGACAAAGTGAAAATTATAAGAAACAAATTAGATCTTCATTCAGTTGTTAAAAACGATGAGGAAAATTCGGACTATATTAAACCCCCAAGACATATCCCTAATTTTAGTATTTTTAATCATGTATCATCTGATGAAGTGAAAGAAATTGTCCTAGCCTCACAACCCAAATCTTGTTCCCTTGACCGATACCAACTAATCTTTTAAAGAAATGTCTTGACTGTTTTTTAGAACCTATTACTGCAGTCATAAATAACTCATTGCAGTCTGGGGCTGTACCAGATTGCAACAACAAAGCAATCGTCACTTCTCTTTTAAAAAAGCATAATTTAGACCCTGAAAATTTGAAATATTACCGTCCTGTTTCTAACTTGCCCTTTCTTTCAAAAATCCTGGAGAGAGTGGTACTAAAGCAGCTAAAGAATCATCTAGATTCAAACAATCTTATCGAGTCTTTTCAATCAGCTTACCGTAAGCATCATAGCACTGAAACCGCCCTTTTGAAGATCGCAAATGACCTGCTGATAGCAAGTGATAATGGTAATATATCTATCCTTACGCTGTTAGATCTATCTGCGGCATTCGACACAATAGATCACTCAATCCTATGTGATAGGCTTTATTTTGGTTTTGGCATCTCTGGTACTACTCTTTCATGGTTTAAATCATATCTCACCAATAGGTCACAGGCAGTGAGTTTAAATGGCAAAGTTTCTAATGATGTCTATATAGAAAATGGTGTCCCGCAAGGTTCGGTTTTAGGTCCTATACTTTATACCCTTTATACTCTACCATTGGGCAGAGTAATACGCTCCCATTCTGTTAATTACCACATATATGCTGACGACACGCAGCTATATAACTCTGCTTCTCCTCGTGATCTCTCCTCTCTTGTCTGGCATATAGAAAATTGTTGTGACTCCATCAAAAGTTGGATGCTTGCAAATAAGCTATTGTTGAATGAAGACAAAACTGAAGTTGTTTTGATAGGAACTCAGCAAAAATTAAAGTCTTTCCAATTTTCAAATCCTACTCTAACTATATCTAATTCTGATATTTCTATTTCTGAAAAGGCTAAAAATGTATGTGTCATTCTGGATAGTTCTTTGTCTACGGATCAGCATATAAACAATAATGTGAAAATTATGTACTTTGAGCTCCGTAATATATCACAGATGAGGTCGTTTTTACCTTTCAACACCTTGAAGATAATTGTCTCTGCATTGGTCTTGTCACGTCTTGACTACTGCAACTCACTGCTCGCTGGTCTCCCTAATAACAAAATAAACAAGCTCCAGAGAGTACAGAATTGTGCGGCTAGGTCAGTCCTGGGAAAATCTCATTACGATGATACACAGGACATGCTTCGAATCCTCCACTGGCTGCCAGTCCGGGCTAGAATTGAATATAAAATAGCCCTTATCTGCTTTGGAGTATTTGAGTCTTCTGTCCCTCTTTAAATTCAACACTTACTCCAACCATACGTACCTCTGAGAAATCTTAGATCCCACGATTCAAAATTGATAGCATCTACTAAAACTAAACTTAAGTATTTTGGTGATAGGTCTCTTATGAAATCCGGACCCACGATTTGGAATGATCTCCCTCAATCTGTGAGATTCTCGAGCTCAATAGACATTTTCAAAAAAGCCCTGAAAACACATCTTTTCAGGAAATATTTACTTAATTGAATTTTAAATGTATTGTATATGACATTTATATTGATGATGTATTGATGCCCTTTAACGCTCTTAATTGTTTTGATACCTTGTGTAACGAAATGCTTCCGTGTAGGCGTCAGTTTACGACAGGATGTACGTCGTCGTAGTATTAGTTGTTGTTGTTATTGTAATCCCTCCGGAACAACCCTTCTTTTGTTGATACAGGTCGTATCAGATCATGCACCTATGGCCCGGAAGTTTGAATTAAACTACGTAGTGTGGGTGTTATTGTGAGAAAGGCATCAATCTTGTTTTCTCCGTAAACTTATAAGCAAAGTAGGATCCCTGTATTCTACGGGAGTGACTTTGTTATGGTATGGCTTGATTGATATCTCGTAACTATGGGGCTGACGAATTTATTTATCCTTGATATGAGGATGTCCGGTATCAGGATGGGTTGTTGTTGTCCATGATTATGGAATCTGGGGGAGTTTTAAGGAATTTCAGATGTTTACGGATATGACTAACATCCGTTTGTGTGGGTAGAATTTTGCGTCGTTTGCTTGATTTTTGCCTATTGTCATGGTCTCAAGTGAGTAAAGAGCTACTCGACTATGCATAAAGATATATGTAGAATGAGGCCCCAGAATTTACTAGTTACTATAAATGAAAAACAATTAACGATTTGTTTACAATGAAATAAAAATAATGATGAAATTTAATTAAAAGAGATAAACAGTGATCGTGGCAGTTACAAATAGAGATATGAATATTTTACGTAACTTATGATAATATGTCAGGTTCATAAGTTTACGTTTCCAGGCAGTTGATGGGCTTGGATGATCTATTCCTCTGATAACAGGATTGGACTCGTAAAATTCCACTTCCAGGCAATTGGTAAGA
Organism: Berghia stephanieae; assembly: GCF_034508935.2. NCBI lineage: Eukaryota > Metazoa > Mollusca > Gastropoda > Nudibranchia > Aeolidiidae > Berghia > Berghia stephanieae. Next base: position 2,362,294 of record NC_088371.1, on the reverse strand, counting down.
AGTTATTGTGTAGTCCTTTGACAGCGGGCTTGGGTTTGATCCTTGAAGATTATACAATCAAAGTTAAAAGCTCCGGCGTCTTAATGGTGTAGATATAATATCTACAAAGTCCCAAAAGATAAAAATCTTCCAGTATATATATATAAGGAATAGAGCGACTGGCCGTCCGGCATAGATTGTGGAGAGAAGTGAGTGTCAAATGTTAGACCTATCAGCTTTTATAATAAGTGGCTACGTGACAGAATGTAGAACGAAAAGTATTCACTAATTAGAAATTAATTCGAGGGAAGGCTATAAAAGGAAAGACGATCTAATATTAGAAGGTAAAGTTTATCTAAGCCTACCGAAATATAACTGGAGTGAGATGAATTCAGTTCTTAATAAAATAAAATTTAATAAGATAATTGTGAACAACCTTTACTGTGACACCCCCCACCCACGTTTAAAATATACTCTTTAACCATTATGGGAAAGATAGATTTTACAAACGGAAGTAAATTTACTATCATGATACTCTAGCATTAATCCATTGTTATGATTTGTGCTACAATTAAATTATTTATTAACTAGACATGGAAATGTTTATATTAACGTAGGTATATGAATGGGTGACAATAACAATGAAAGATTGTGATTACAAATCATTGTGATGAACAACATGATGGCAATGTGATTACAAATCATTGTGATAAACAATAGTGATGGCAATGAAGCATGATTTAAGTCGATGATATGAAGGTAATTTACTGAATGAAATGAATGAAAATGTAAATGGAATATTGACATTTCAATTATTAATCATAAATGAGTGAAAATTCATAACAATAATAGATAAAGAGAAGATTTCCCAAATCATGAATGGGTATGGTATATATATCCAAACAATACTCAATGTTACATTAAGTTGGGTCATCATGTTTACAAATAAAATTATCGAAATTGTGCGTTCTGATTTGGCATAGTTTGCGAGGTAACTAACAGTATGCATGGGAGGTTAAGTTATACCCTTCTCACGTGTTTATACTAATCGAGAAAGTAGGTCGGCGTGAATATTTTCACAGCCTGGTATGTGAGAGATACTGAAAGTGTAATTTTGCAAAAATAGACTCCACCTTAGTACTCTACTATTATTCATTTTGTTATTTCTTATGTACGTGAGTGGTTTATGGTCCGTTTCGACCACAAACTCTTTTAGCAGTAGATATCTGCTGAATGTCTTTAAAGCAAAGACGATGGCCAGTCCTTCACGCTCTATTACAGAGTATCGTGATTCTCTGTCCAATAATTTTCTGCTTGCATATAAGCAAGGCATTAGAGTTCCCTCATGTTCCTGTAATAGTACACCTGCGATGCCCTTATCAGACGCGTCAGTTCTTACAACAAATTCTTTTGATATGTCGGGTAATTTAAGAATTGGTTCTGAACAGAGTAATGCCTTTAATTGGTTAAAGCTATTCTGACACGCTTCTGTCCAAACAATTTTGTTCGGTGACCCATTCTTTGTCAGATTTGTTAGCGGTGTCGCAATGTGCGCGAAGTTGTAAATGTATTTCCTGTAAAAATTTAGGAGCCCAAGTACTTTGCGTACTTCTTTTTTTTGTCTTAGGTGGTTGCAATTGTGCGATTTTTGTTTGTTTTTCTGTCTCGGGTGTCTGTGTCCCATGACCAACGGTATGATTAATCCTGCATTTGAAGCTTCGATATTAGTAAACATAGGTTGCGACACTGTGTCTCTATCAAAATATTTTTTTAGCATATTTGCATGGAATGTCTTTGTTGTGTTGTTAATTTTAATCTCGTAATTAACATTAGATTTTACTGCTGTTATTTTGAATGGTCCTTTCCATGTAGCTAAAAGTTTACTCGAGTCATCGGGTAAGAGTATTAGTACTTTGTCACCAATCGCAAATTTTCTCGATTTGCTTTTGTGATCAGAGTATTCCTTGTATTTCTCTGCTTTTTTTTGTGACGGATTCCTGTGCTAGCTTACACGTGTCCTCTATTCTGTCTTTCATGTTTCTTACATATTCGTAAGCAAACATAATTTCGTTATTGTCCTCCTCATTCCCTTTACAAATGTCGGCTACTATATTGATCGGGCCGCGAGGTGATCGTCCATACATCAACTCAAATGGGGAGTAGCCTGTAGATTCTTGGGGTATTTCTCTATATGCAAATAGGATTGCTGGTAAGTATCTGTCCCAATCATCTGGTTTTTCTGCTGACACTTTTCTTAACATATTCTTTAGAGTGCCATTAAATCTTTCACAAAGACCATTTGCTTGGGGGTGGTAGGGAGTTGTGAATGAGTGTTGGATTCCCATGAGTTTCATGGTTTCTTGCATCATATGTGATGTAAATTGGGGTCCATTGTCCGACAGTATCTCATTTGGTATGCCTATTCTAGTAAAAATTGTCATCAATGCTTCAGCTATGTGATCCGATGTAGTTGATTTCAATGCTATCGCTTCTGGCCACCTGGTTGCGTAATCAACTAGTGTTAGTATGTGTGTATGGTTTCTATCTGATTTTGTTAAAGGGCCTATAATGTCGATTGCAACTTTTTGAAAAACTTTTTCAATAACTGGGGTTGTCTCTAATGGCAATCTCGGTATTCTGCCTTTTGCGACTCTTCTTTGGCATGTGTCACACGATTTCACATATTCTCGGACGTCTTTAGCAATTCCAGGCCATGTGAAATTCTCGGATATTCTCTTCAATGTGGAAGAGCTCCCAAGATGTCCAGAAGTTATTGAATCGTGCGCTATTCCAAGGATTTTGTTTCTGTAAATACTCGGCGTGACCAGTTGTTTAGCTATTTTGTTTCTTTTCCTATGTAACCTGAACAGAATATCTTTTTCAATGATGTATTCAACTTTTGATTTCGTCCCTTTGTTTGCGATATTGAAATATGAAGTTAAAGTCGGGTCCTTTTTCTGTTCTTCAATGAACGTGTTCCTGTCAAATTGTTGTGGTTCAAGAGAAATAGTCATTGGCTTCTCTGTTGTCTTTGTCATCTTTCTTGTTTCTGCTAGACAAGCTGTTTCTTGGGTTAATGACCATTCTTTTACATCTGTTGGGTTGTCTTTAAGACCTTTTATATTGCCAACAATAACATCAGCGACGGGGTTGGGAAGTATACAGCATTCCACTATTCCTGTATAGTATGGGGTTTCTATGTACACATTAGCTGTTTCAAAGGTTTCGACTGTGCCACTGAATGTGATGCATTGTACCGTTTTTCCAGTTTTGTCTTCGTCATTGATCAAAGATGCTTTTATTCCTACTGTACTGCATCCTGTGTCTCTCAATATTTTGCAATCAGTTCCATTAGCTTTGCCTTCACAAAAAAATAGCGATCCTGATTTGTGAGTTTGTGTTAAAAGTGACATACCTTTCACGCAATACACATTTATATTTTCTCCTGACATTACTCGTGTCTGATTATTTACACTTGTTTGGAGTGATGCATTTGCAGTTTCTTTCGGATATCCCACGATTTTGTAACATTTGTCTGCTGTGTGGCCTTTCATTCCACAATATTGACATTTAATTATAGGTTTGTTGGTTTTCTTATACTCAGTATTATTGTCAGTGCTATTTCTTGTTTTGTTTTGATAGGATCGGCTATGGTCTCTATTGAACTCTTTGTTCCATGCTTTGTTACTATGATCATCTTGTTTCACTTGCGTGTTCCGAGTGATTGATCGGCTCGTTCTATTTGAGTACTGAACTTTAGGTGTACCTGGACTCTGAGCAGCGGCAGCGTAGTATGGTTCCTTCAATGTTCTGCTAAGGGGTGTCAATGGATGTGCGCTGTTAAAGTTTTCTGCGTAGATTTTTAATTTGTCCAAGTTTTCTGGCTTTCTCTCTTTAAAGAATGCGACTAAATCTGGGTTGCAAGCTTGATAGATTCGATTCTTCAGCGTGAGATAGTAAAGGCCTGCAAAGTCGTCTTGTTTTACGTTTGCCAACTCAAGCCACCGATTTAGAAATTGAGTAATTCGGTTCACGAATGTATTAAAGTCTTCTCCACTTTCCGGTTTTGCAGTGTGAAACCTTTCCTGGTAACCATCTTCCGTTAATCTAAATCTTTTTAGTAGAGCGTCTTTAATTTTTCCATAGTCATCTGCATCTTCAGTTGTTAAGGTATAGAAAACTTTTAGCGGTTCTCCAGATAAGCAGTTAATCAAGGCTGTGGCCCATTTGCTTTCTGGCCAACGATAACCTTTAGCCTGAACTTCGAATCGGTGTAAGAAGGATTCTAAACAGTCTGAGCGTTCATCGTATGTTGGCATGCGTGGAAGTTTCACGAAAAATTCATCACTATTATTATGTTTTCTTTCATGACCGGTTTTTGTTTTTTCAATTTCCAGCATCATTTGGGTCCTTTTGGTTTCTTCTTCTGCTAAAGCTATTTGTCTTTTTAGTTCCCTTTCTTGGACTCTTTCTTCTCGTTCTTCTCTACGTATTCTTTCTTCATGTTCTTTTTCTTCTTTTACTTTCTCTTCGCACCATGAAAATATTCTTTCCTGGGGTATTTCTAAGTCCTTTGCGAGACTTAAGTATCTTTTATATGCTTCCATGTTGCAATAAATTAGTTACGATATTTTATATTATATTATATTGACAGGATACTGTTACTGACTGTTTTATTTATTTACACTTACTGGAATGAACTGTTCTATTTTTAGAAATCTCTCTCTCTTATTTCAACTTATTATGTATGTTGAATTTGATGCCTTTTATCGTTATATCTTATAAAGCAATGTGTCAATACAATGCGGAGTTATGACTTGAGTCCATAACAATGTGTCAATCGCGTGTACTCTAAACTATGTTACTACGAAAAATGTATCACCAATGTGTGTGACTCGTCGTTAGTTTGTGTACAATTATTCGCAATGACGCTAATATACTAGAGTGTGATAACAATAATAGGATGCCAAAATAATCCCAAGTTATCTATCACTAAATATAACACGACGGCTAGTAGACTCCTTTTATTATTATTTAGTTTTTAAAGACTCACTTTTCAGAACATAATATATAAGTGGTTTTCGGTAACAGTAATATGCCAAAAATGCATTTAAAACAAATCACTATGCAAAACAAATCACGATGTCTATAGTTACTATGTGATGCCCAACTCATGTAAAAGAGAATAATGAAGGATATATTTACCAACTCAGTTCGTGGCTGGGACCTCTCTCTTGTTCAATGGTTGTTCAACAATTGTAATTAGGCATTGAAGAGTGTTTAACAGTGATGTCTGAAATACAAAACAATAAAATATCGTAAGATTTACAATAGTTACAAAATGTGTTCACAACACTGAGTGATTGGATGATAGGTGAATGAATCGTTATGGAATGTATACATATTGAAAACAATTCATGAATGAGGCAAACAACAAAATGAAATGAGTGATATAATAACAAAGTGGACAAGGAATGAATGAATGAATGAAAAACTGAGTGAATAGATGAATGAATGAATGGATAATGTATGAATGAAAGAATGAAGGGAGGAATTAATGTATGAATGATTGGATAAATGAGTGAATAAACGAATGAATGGATGAATGAATGAATGAATAAATAAATGAATGAACAATGAATGAATGAATGATTTATAAATGAATAAATGAATGAAGGAATGAATCAATAAAATGCTATTCAATTTGAATGAAAGAATGAATGGATAAATTGCTATTCCATTTAAATGAAGAAATGAAAAAGAAAAAAAAATTAATCCTGTAAATAGGGAGTTCAATTAAAATATGATCAAGTGGGGCAATTAAGAGTTTTACAATTTAAACTTTAAAGTTAGATGAAATAGATATAAGTAACTAAATAAATTCAATTCTTTATATGTGTCCCCTCCAAAATGTCATGGTCTCAAGTGAGTAAAGAGCTACTCGACTATGCATAAAGATATATGTAGAATGAGGCCCCAGAATTTACTAGTTACTATAAATGAAAAACAATTAACGATTTGTTTACAATGAAATAAAAATAATGATGAAATTTAATTAAAAGAGATAAACAGTGATCGTGGCAGTTACAAATAGAGATATGAATATTTTACGTAACTTATGATAATATGTCAGGTTCATAAGTTTACGTTTCCAGGCAGTTGATGGGCTTGGATGATCTATTCCTCTGATAACAGGATTGGACTCGTAAAATTCCACTTCCAGGCAATTGGTAAGAAGTTATTGTGTAGTCCTTTGACAGCGGGCTTGGGTTTGATCCTTGAAGATTATACAATCAAAGTTAAAAGCTCCGGCGTCTTAATGGTGTAGATATAATATCTACAAAGTCCCAAAAGATAAAAATCTTCCAGTATATATATATAAGGAATAGAGCGACTGGCCGTCCGGCATAGATTGTGGAGAGAAGTGAGTGTCAAATGTTAGACCTATCAGCTTTTATAATAAGTGGCTACGTGACAGAATGTAGAACGAAAAGTATTCACTAATTAGAAATTAATTCGAGGGAAGGCTATAAAAGGAAAGACGATCTAATATTAGAAGGTAAAGTTTATCTAAGCCTACCG
>NC_088371.1:2333458-2345958 GCF_034508935.2 Berghia stephanieae | reverse complement strand
CTGCCAGACCACTGCGATGTACAGTGTGAATTTTTAATTCAGAAAAGTGAGTGGAGCAGGCACTTATGTTGGTAACAACAAGATATGAAGTGAGTAGAAAAGTGCCAGAAGACAATAGAGAATAAAAAATTTTTTCGCGGCGGTGGTGGGGTTTGAACCTGCGACCTTATTGGTACGACAACTCCGCCTGGCAGGTGAGAGCGTGGCTCTACCGTGTGAGCTATCCACGAACACTAAAATATTCGTTTCAAACCCAAAGTCATTTCTAGATCCCTCTCTCACCCACTTCTTGAGATCGCCGATTCGTTCACCACCATCGCGAAGTAATTTTGACCAGCAGTTAAGCTTAATAGCCAATATTCTCATCACAAACATATAACATAGAAACGATTGAGACATTGAGTATGCTCCGGTGTATGGGGTGAATTTTTAATTCAGAAAAGTGAGTGGAGCAGGCACTTATGTTGGTAACAACAAGATATGAAGTGAGTAGAAAAGTGCCAGAAGACAATAGAGAATAATTTTTTTTTTCGCGGCGGTGGTGGGGTTTGAACCTGCGACCTTATTGGTACGACAACTCCGCCGCGAAAAAAAATTTTATTCTCTATTGTCTTCTGGCACTTTTCTACTCACTTCATATCTTGTTGTTACCAACATAAGTGCCTGCTCCACTCACTTTTCTGAATTAAAAATTCACCCCATACACCGGAGCATACTCAATGTCTCAATCGTTTCTATGTTATATGTTTGTGATGAGAATATTGGCTATTAAGCTTAACTGCTGGTCAAAATTACTTCGCGATGGTGGTGAACGAATCGGCGATCTCAAGAAGTGGGTGAGAGAGGATCTAGAAATGACTTTGGGTTTGAAACGAATATTTTTGTGTTCGTGGATAGCTCACACGGTAGAGCCACGCTCTCACCTGCCAGGCGGAGTTGTCGTACCAATAAGGTCGCAGGTTCAAACCCCACCACCTCCGCGAAAAAAAAAATTTATTCTCTATTGTCTTCTGGCACTTTTCTACTCACTTCATATCTTGTTGTTACCAACATAAGTGCCTGCTCCACTCACTTTTCTGAATTAAAAATTACACCCATACACCGGAGCATACTCAATGTCTCAATCGTTTCTATGTTATATGTTTGTGATGAGAATATTGGCTATTAAACTTAACTGCTGGTCAAAATTACTTCGCGATGGTGGCGAACGAATCGGCGATCTCAAGAAGTGGGTGAGAGAGGGATCTAGAAATGACTTTGGGTTTGAAACGAATATTTTAGTGTTCGTGGATAGCTCACACGGTAGAGCCACGCTCTCACCTGCCAGGCGGAGTTGTCGTACCAATAAGGTCGCAGGTTCAAACCCCACCACCGCCGCGAAAAAAAATTTTATTCTCTATTGTCTTCTGGCACTTTTCTACTCACTTCATATCTTGTTGTTAGCAACATAAGTGCCTGCTCCACTCACTTTTCTGAATTAAAAATTCAACCCATACACCGGAGCATACTCAATGTCTCAATCGTTTCTATGTTATATGTTTGTGATGAGAATATTGGCTATTAAGCTTAACTGCTGGTCAAAATTACTTCGCGATGGTGGTGAACGAATCGGCGATCTCAAGAAGTGGGTGAGAGAGGGATCTAGAAATGACTTTGGGTTTGAAACGAATATTTTTGTGTTCGTGGATAGCTCACACGGTAGAGCCACGCTCTCACCTGCCAGGCGGAGTTGTCGTACCAATAAGGTCGCAGGTTCAAACCCCACCACCGCCGCGAAAAAAAAATAATTTTTATTCTCTATTGTCTTCTGGCACTTTTCTACTCACTTCATATCTTGTTGTTACCAACATAAGTGCCTGCTCCACTCACTTTTCTGAATTAAAAATCTACTACTACTACTATTACTACTACTACTACTACTACTACTACTACTACTACTACTACTACTACTACTACGACTACCAATATGTCTTTTATCTTCCATTATAGTCTGGAAAGTTCTGTTCCCTGACGCTGAGCTTTGCTTATCAATTAGATCACCCCCCTGGGGCACCCTATCCTCTACCCACGCCACGCTAACATTTCATTCATACTGCAACCACCATTGAGTACAGACGATACAAGTTATTTTTCATTATATTTTATTTGTTTTCCACGTTTATTTGTGTATTGTTGTGCTGACGAAGGGTTTGTACCCGAAACGTCCATTGTCTGTTTTGTTCCCATACGAAGCCTTTCCATTTTCACTCTTTCGTTAGGATTTTACTACTACTTCTACTACTTAATAATAATAATAATGATAATAATAATAATAATAATAATAATAATAATTATAATAATAATAATAATAATAATAATAATAATAATAATAATAATAATTATAATAAATAATAATAATAATAATAATATAATAATAATAATAATAATAATAATAATAGTAATAATAGTAATAATAAAAATAATAATAATAATAATAATAATAATAATAAATAATAAAATAATAATAATAATAATAATAATAATAATAATAATAATAATAATAATAATAATAATAATAATAATAATAATAATAATAATAATAATAATAATAATAATAATAATAACAATAAAAATAAATCGATATTTCATACGCTTTTCGACCAATCAATAAATCAATCAATACATCGTTAGTGCTAATTGTGATTTAAATCGATCTAGCCTTTATCCACCATTTCCACCCCTCCCCCTTCCACCCCCCCCCCCCCCCCTCCCTTCACCCCCCCCCCCCCCCAACCGTTCGATACGAGAGATTAACACCGAACAAAAGTAGGGGCGACGGCAAGATCGTTTCCATTTCAATTGAATCGATCATAGAACACTTTTATATCGATAATCGGCTTAGTACGTTATTTGTTACCAAACTGATCACGACGCGACACGAGAGGAAACGAGGATTTAATGAGATTCTGTTTGTAAATCGATTATTATATCGTTATTCTAATTGATTATTGAATAAATACAATGTTGTGATTATTTCCGTCTCTATGGCGAAACGCTGAGGTAGTCTGTTTGGGAGTAAGTATGGTGATTGTTTAATGATAAATGACATTAACGTCACTCAGATCATAATAATAATAATAATAATAATAATAATAATAATAATAATAATAATAATAATAATAATAATAATAATAATAATAATAATAATAATAATAATAAATTGCTCTTATATAGCGCATATTTCCGTTGGAGGCGGGGAGGATCTATGCGCTTTACAATAAAATTTCGAGAATAAAAAGAAACATGAAAACATGACATACAAATATTAGTGATGGGTCCATACATACCCTATATGCAAGTCATTGTATTATATCCTATATAAATTATAAAAATACAATGAAAAATGTGTCATACGGACAGGGACATCAATAGATAGATTAAAATTGTATAATAAGTTGAAGTATTAGTTGTGATTGTTTAAAAACCATTAAACGTGTAGGGGATGTGTAAAATAAAATTATGTCACAACATTTCTTGATTTTTGATGATCAAATCTTATAATCAACAATCATGTGATTGTTTTTAGATTGAATCGTCTCGGCAAAACTATGAGTATATATTATGTGTACAATCAATTTATCAGGCAGGCAAAATTGGTGAATATTTTAGGTAACTGTAAACCATGTAGATCTATGTCCCCTGCCATTATTACATTCAGCCTTCAGAAAAAAAAGCGTAATATCGCCCAACAGGCGTCATGTCTCGTTTTTTATGTTACGTGTGGCTGTTGGTTAGGGACCCTTTGTAAAGCGCTTTGAGCACGTTTAGTGTGGATATTGCGCTATATAAAAGCTCAAGTATTTTTCTTTGTTATATATATATATATAAGTGTTTATTCATAGTACTGAAGTCGAGTCATCAACAGTCAAGTGTAGCCTACAAACAAAAGCATTTTAACCCCCCCCCCCCCCCCCCCCCCCCACTCCAAACTACAATGACATATATTAGACTATAACATTACCAGCTCATAACAAGCCATTCAAAAGTTAAATGGCGATATTATTTATTAGGGAGGAAGAGAAACAAACGGAGCGAGTTGTGATCGTCAAACTTTTGATTCGCTATTTTCTTTTGAAAGGGGAGGCAATAAGCATTATCGGCGCACTCGAGAGTGAAATATAGTGGGATCGAATACTGCAATTAAAATATTATGTTAGGGATTTTGGAGGTTTTTGTGGTGAGTGTGTGGGTTTGGTTTGTGGTGAGTGTGTGGGTTTGGTTTGTGGTGTAGATAGTTATAAAATAATATATAGATTTTGTTATGATATATTATGTTATAAACAGACTCGACTCTCGTTTGAAAATTTATTGTACACAAAAGCTTCGTGGGCGTTTTCAGTGATATTTAAAACAAAACAAAACCTTGAGTATTCGAATAGCGTAATAATGTCCACCAAACGTGCTCAAGGTGCTTTACAAAGCATCCCAAGCCAACAACTACACTTGAAAATATAGGACGAGACACGGCGCGCGTATGTTAGGTACCATTATACTTTTTATATTCCGACACAGGCTACGCTGTTTATTTATATTTCAACCAGATGTTCAATTTACTATTAGTTTGTTTTAGTTATTGGTTTTTTTTGTTTGTTTTTTTGGGTTGTTTTTTTTTTGGGGGGGGGGGATTTTATTTTTTTTTTTTTGGCTAGCACTTGAGGCATAAATTACCTCTTAACGTGCGGCTAAGCGATCTTATGTTATGACACTCGCCTCCTGATCTGAAGGTCCTGGGTTCGAGCCTCCCTCTGAGATGCGCATAGTTTTTGTCTTTGAAAAAGGATCTTTACTCACATTCTCTCACTCAGATGTAAAACGAGTACTTGGCCGTTTCTATGTCAGAAAGAAAAATGTAATTTCCCCTTACAGGCGTTATGTCTCGTCTTACATGCTACGCGTTGCTGTTGGCAGGGCCCCTTTCTAAAGCTCATTTAGCTAATGGATAATACGAAATATAAAATCTTAATTTCTATTCTTTTAAAATAATATTTGCGGTACAAAAGGTCAGGCAATACAATTTATGCACACTCTTGGCTAAAAAAAATAAACGGTAACTAAATAGATAATAATAAAGTGATAGAGGGCAGGTAGATAGAATGCTTTGAACAAACTCTGTTCACCTGACCATGCTACAATAAGCTAAGGCGTCATAAAAACCAATCCAGCGCTAATACACAAATAAAACATCCAAACTTTGTAGTTTGTTTTTTTTATTTTCGTTTATTTTTGATGCACGTTTTTGTCTCTAGATTTCATTTTTTGTTAAATGTGTGGACCTATATATAGCCCCCGTCCCAAAGGATGGAATGAAATTGATGTTACTCAGCTCTTTGCTATTGCTTTTAGCCAGCCATTTAAAAAAAAGTAAGTAGTTCTCACTAAATTATACCAATCAGACTATAAACGGTCAAGGCTACATATAGTTTGTTGCTGGTCAAAATTACTTCGCGATGTTGATGAACGAATCGGCGATCTCAAGAAGTGGGTGAGAGAGGGATCTAGAAATGACTTTGGGTTTGAAACGAATATTTTTGTGTTCGTGGATAGCTCACACGGTAGAGCCACGCTCTCACCTGCCAGGCGGAGTTGTCGTACCAATAAGGTCGCAGGTTCAAACCCCACCACCGCCGCGAAAAAAAATTTTATTCTCTATTGTCTTCTGGCACTTTTCTACTCACTTCATATCTTGTTGTTACCAACATAAGTGCCTGCTCCACTCACTTTTCTGAATTAAAAATTCACCCTATACACCGGAGCATACTCAATGTCTCAATCGTTTCTATGTTATATGTTTGTGATGAGAATATTGGCTAGTAAGCTTAACTGCTGGTCAAAATTACTTCGCGATGGTGGTGAACGAATCGGCGATCTCAAGAAGTGGGTGAGAGAGGGATCTAGAAATGACTTTGGGTTTGAAACGAATATTTTAGTGTTCGTGGATAGCTCACACGGTAGAGCCACGCTCTCACCTGCCAGGCGGAGTTCAAACCCCACCACCGCCGCGAAAAAAAATTTTTATTCTCTATTGTCTTCTGGCACTTTTCTACTCACTTCATATCTTGATATAGTTTGTTGGGAGGGGGGGGGGGGCGTTGCGTGCGTTGGTACGTTCTATCCGACTGGCGGATGTTGTGTGTATTTTGGATAAACGCATAACTCCATTTATATTAGTTTGAATTGAGAATCCAGATCTCAGCACAAATGCCCGTATGTTTGCGACGTAAGCCCGGTAATCGTTATATGATATGGCAATTAGAAGGAATAACTCTTGCAATTCGAGACGAGAGTTATGTCCCTTTGTAGTGAGATGATTGGCGGATAGAAGGAGTCATGATGAGGGGTTATCGTTCTTTGTTGTCGTCTTTATGGCCGCCATTACGACCTGCTTAGCGAGTCTTTAAAATAGAATTAGAAAGTAGACGATTGTTGGGTTATGGCGATAACAATAATATAATGGCGATAACAATGTTATAATTGTTCAAGTTATGAGGGGATAACTCTAATGTAATTGTTGTAAAGCTAGAGGTAAACGCATGTCGTAAAGGTTTTGGATTTCCTCTGCTGAAGAAGAAAAGAATTGAAAAAAAACGCGACACTTGCTAGGGGAATTGCAATTTGGTTGGTATTCTTACATTAAAAAAAAAAAGATAAAAAGAAAAGAAAAAAACAAAAAACAACAAAAAGGGAACAAAATAAATGAATAAATAAAACAACAAAAGAAACTAAACAAAACAACAAGAAAAACCAAAAAAATAAAAACATTTTTTTTCATTTTGAGCAGAAATCTTTTTAATTCAAATATCAATGAATTGAATTGACCTTCAGCTTATAAAAACAAAAAAAGGTCTCAAACCTGAGACTTCTCGCTGTTTTTAAAGAAAAATTTCAAGTTTAAGACATTTTCACAGATTGAAGGTCAATTTAATTAATCAATATTCGATGTAAAAGACATTCTGTCCAAAATGGACAAAGGCGTGTTTTGGTGGAACAGGACAGACGACAATGATTGCCTAGATAGGATTTCACCATGTCTGTTATAAAAGGTCAGAGACGTAGATCCGATGGGGGATTCCCGAAACATGAAAACCTATAAATGGAAATTCAATCTGTGTTATCGGTGAGGCGAGTTTTATGTCTCTGTACATTTTGTTGGCATTGGTGTCTTCTTTATGTTTTTTGTTTGTTTGTTTGTTTTGTTTTGTTTCGTTTTGTTTTTCAAAAAAAATATTTACTTACAATGTCCACATAGTGTTTGTTTTTTTTTTTTTGTGTGTGTGCTTTTCTTTTAGTTAAGGCTTCCCTTAAAAACAAATAAATAAACAAAGTTAATACATAAATAAATTAATAAATATAGAAATACATAAATAAATAAATAAACAAATAAATATTAAACATAGTAAGTACATAAAGAAATTAATAAATATAGAAATAAATAAATACATAAATAAATGAATTACCTTTGTCGTCCATCTGGAATTTAGTAATGTATTTATGTCTTTATTGTTTCTTGTTGATGGCTGAAGAAGGGTTTTGAGCCCGAAACGTTCTATTCATTGTTGTTTATAACTTAAAATTCATGTTTTACAAATGCTGGAACGGCTGGAAGCATAAATGGAGAGAAAGATAAAGGGAGTAAATATGACTCATATAATACAAGGGAACAACACAAAACAAACGACGTTTCGGCCTTTGACCTTTTTCAAGTTAATACGAAATATCTTATATATAATAGATTGTCATAATAGTCGAAACATTATAGGTAAAAATTGTGTGTGTGCACGTGTGTGTCTGTCGCCGTGAATCAACTATTATGACAATCTAACACACACACACACACACATATATATATATATATATATATATATATATATATATATATATATATATATATATATATAATATATATATATATATATATATATATATATTTGATTTATCCATCTTAACAATGCCGCAACCACATTATCTCATTCGTCTGTAGTGTTTCATTCATCCTATTTTGTTGATAAAGGGGAAACCCGTAACGTCGACATTATCTGTTTTCGTATTTTAAATTGTAGCTTACATTCAATTTCACATTGTTATCTATTTCAGAAAAAAAATTACGCACTACATAACCTTGTGGATTATTGACATTATTTCAAATCTCAAGGCCATTCATCTCAACCTTATCGTCCAGGTGGTCCCTCCTTCTGCTGCCCGCCCGTCTCTCACCACCCACCCACACATCCGATCAAAACTCCAATGCCCTTCTCAAAAGACAATTAGTACAGTCCCCATACATTCCCACATACCTTCCTTCTCTTCGCACGACCAATGCAGTATGTTTTCCGGAAAACTGTAAATTAACTATTATGTTTACGCAGAGCTGCCAACATGAAATTTCAAAAAATCGTAGTTTCCAAGGGAAAAAACCCCGAAAAAGTCACTTTAAATAGCTTTAGAAATAAATAATTTGCCCTTAGCATGGTCAAGAAATGCTCCAAATTCCCGATTATAGATTCTAAGAAGCTAAACTTTCCTTTTAAACGAGATTTATTGAGTCAAAGAGGCGAATACAGTTCTGTAGCTGGAGCCAAAAATTCGTATTTCTGCGAAATTTTCGTAGCCCTAGGCATGCCTGGATTAACCAACTGCATACTTGTGGTATCATCGGCCATCATTGCGTCCGGACGTCTAACGCCCCCCTTGGATTTAAGGATCAACTATGAGGGTTCTTGTCTTACAGTCTCCCACAGTCTCGCGCTGTCTCGAGCCTCTCGTGTTCTCACTTCAAAGGACATGGCAATGCTGTCCCAGCAGACTAGTGGAATTCCTGTTGGGGGCTTGAATTCCGGGGATAAATGCCCTATTATGGCTATCGTTTGTTTAATCATTACACATGGCGTAACATCCAGTTTTATTCTGTCTTTGGGGAAGACATTAAACCGGGTTGTTATATATTTACCCTTTGAACTAGCTGTTGTGCGGGTATGTGTGTTAGTGGTATGACACTCGCTTTCGGATCGGAAGGTCACGGGTTCGAGCCTCGCTCGGTGCATTGTTGAGTCCTCGGAAAAGGCTCTTTACTCACAGTCTCTCACCGTAATTAGGTGTAAAATGAGTAACTGGCCGTTAACAGCGTTGTCTCTGTCCGAAAAAAATTGTAATATCTCCTAACATGCGTCATGTCCGTCCTGTATGTTAAGTGCTGCTGTTGGCCAGGGACCCCTTGTAAAGCTCTTTGAGCATGTTTAGTGGATATTACGCTATATAAAAGCTCAATTTTTTAAATATTTTTTTTCAGATGTCCAATAATTGTGTGTGGGAATAAGGGGGGGGGGGGGGGGGAGCGGACCATTTCTGGAGAAATCCATGGGTTGCTGAATTTTAAGGAAGTGGAAAATGTGTGATAAAGATAACAACGTTACTTATAAGTCAACAGCAGACAAGACTTAAGGGTTGTTTTTTTTTAATGGGCGATAAAAATCACCCCCAAAATTTTCCTGTCTCAATCGGTGATCGAACCTCAGACCACAGCGTGTGTAGTTGATATTGCGCTATATAGATACGCACGTTTTCATTCTCTTTAACGCTTTACTAAGGGTCTCTAGCTAACAGCAACACTTAATATGTAGAACGAGTCATGATGCCTGTAAGGCGATGATAATTTTTTTAAAAACTTGAGCTTTTATATAGCGCGATATCCACTAAACGTGCTTAAAGAGTTTTTACCAACAGTAACACGTAACAAGTAGTGCCAGACATGACGTCTGTTATAATACGATATTCCATTTTTTCTGAAAGAGACAACGCTGTTAACGGCCGTGTTCTCATTTTACACCTGAGTACGTTGAGAGAATGTGAGTAAAGAGCCTTTTCCAAGCTCTTAACTTTGCGCCGAGCGAGGCTCGAACCCAGGACCTTCCGATCCGAAAGCGAGTGTCATACCACAAGACCACATAGTCACACGACAGAGACAACGCTGTTAACTGCAAGGTACTAATTTTACACCGGAGTGCGGATGTGAGAAAACTTCAATAAAGAGCTTTTTCATATAACTCCAACTGAGCACCGCTAGGATAGGTAGTTAAAACCCCGAGACCTTCTGATCCGAATGTAAGTGTCATACCACAAGACCACATAAAAAGATACGGGTTTTGATTCGACTTGCTCTTATTTGCAGGTCTGATAACCCAATTTATTATGGGCTCATTGTTGTAATGGAAATCTAAAAAAAATGACGCAAAATATTGTCCATTACAACTATGTTAACGCTCTCCTTACCAACTATTGGAAAATCGTCACATTCGTTACGATCGAACCAGCACTTTCATCATTCAGATTTCTTTTGAAAATCACACAATTTAAAGAAAAATATCTATAAAAACGTGACACTGTGTGTTGTAGAGTTTATTTTGCTGATCAATATAATTCATTGAGTGTATTTGCTGCTCCTGTTTGAGTAAGAAAAAACGATTTTTGTGTTGGGTAGGTGTGAAATTTGGGGGATATTTCTGAAAATGGCTGATAAGGAAAGGGTTAAACTTGGCCCATTATTGAGTTTGGATGTCAGACCTGCTTATATGTACACGTCGGTTTGAGGCCATTGATCACACATATAATATACATATTATGATGGGTTTCCCAACTTGGCCCAGCTTGCCTCGATAGGTCCTGGCCTTTTGTCCGCCATTATCCAAATACCAACCAGACATAAAAGACCCAGATGGATGATTCTCTCAAACCAGGTCTTGTTTGATGTGCTCATAAAGGGCGATAAATGATCAAAAACACGGGATGCTTTGGGCACTGCGTGTGGCCGGTTCGCTCCCCTCCCCACCATTTTTCTTTCAGCCAATATGGTCAATGATCAGTCATGCAGGCAAATTGACCAGAAAGCTGGACTTGACGGACCTACACAATGTTTGGACATAATGTCTGAGAGAATGGGAACAGAGATGAAAGCAGCATTTAATAAGGATCACAGGTTATTTTGGGTGGTTTATGATGTTGTGGAATGAGAACTCTGTCCTAGTTTGACAAAAAGGCTTTTTACAAACCATTTTGGTCTGAAAATCTGACTCAGGTAATGAAAATCGAATTTGTAGACACAAACATGAAAACCTAGGGTTCATATCCATTGGGGTTTTTTTGTTTGTTTATTTGTTTTTGTTTTTGTTTTTTTTTGTTCGTATTTTTTTGTGGAGAATAATTGTATAACTTCTGACATTCTACAATCTCAACAATTAGTATTTCCTATCGTTTTGATCTTAACATTTCTTTTTGGGGCCAAGTTCATCCCAAGACATTATACCGTTTTGAGAGGATTGGTCACAGATATCAATGGATTAAGACACGTTCCATCTTGTCAACTAATAAAAAGTTTTCAATTTGAGAGACTCAAAGAAGTTTGATCATTAGATAATATAGATAATATAAATAGAATGAAGTTGACGTCACTCAGGTCTTTGTTATTGTTTTTTGCCATCCGCGTTTTATGAGTAATTCTCACTAAACTGTTTGAACAAGACTACAAACGTTCAAGGTTACACATAGTTTTGTGTGTTGGTCCGTTGTACTTCCGGATGGCAATATTGTGAGCTTCTTAGCCAAGTACATTATAATATCTATATTATTAGATAATGTAAATATATAGGGAAGTAAATATAGTGATGGTCGGCGAATCAAATCTCCGAAGTCTACATTCAACCTTTGTTTTATTTGGGCGTCCCTTTCTCTCTCTCTCTCTCTCTCTCTCTCTCTCTCTCTCTCTCTCTCTCTCTGTGTGTGTGTGTGTGTGTGTGTGTCTCTCTCTCTGTCTCTCTCTGCTACTCTCTCTCTCTCTCTCTCTCTCTCTCTCTCTCTCTCTCTCTCTCTTTCCCATTAATTGTATATCTAATACTTTCTTTCCCATATAATACATAAACAGGAGATGAAGTGAGTAGAAAAGTGCCAGAAGACAATAGAGAATAAAATATTTTCGCGGCGGCGATGGGGTTTGAACCCGCGACCTTATTGGTAAGCCATTACAGTGAGATACCCCACCAGTCCGTGTTGTGTGGGTCATTATAATTAATATTTAGTCACCAATCAAGGGATTGAATTTAGTAATAAATGCATTCCCTCAATGACAAAAATCGTCACGTTTGTAAGAATACAACAAACTTATTTCTTATGTGCGGCTGTGTGGTCTTGTGGTATTACACTCGCTTTCAGATCGGAAGGTCCTGGGTTCGAGCCTGGCTCGGCGCATAGTTGAGTCCTTGGAAAAGTCTCTTTACTCACATTCTCTCACCGTACTCAGGTGTAAAATATGTACCTGGCCGTTAACTGTCTGGAAACATAATATCGCCTTACAGGCGTCATGTCTCATCCTAAATGTTAAATGTTGCTGTTAGACATGGACCATTTGTAAAGCGCTTTGAGCACGTTTAGTGGACATTGCTCTATATAAAAAGCTCAAAGCTCTTATCAAGATTTCT
>NC_088371.1:2323458-2328458 GCF_034508935.2 Berghia stephanieae | reverse complement strand
CTACTTTATCCATAACGTCGTTATCGTATTCATTATAACCGTTGGCTTCAACCCGACGTACATAGATTTACAGGTCGGATAATATAATATTATTACAAAAGTTCTAATTTTTTCTCGTGTCCTTCACAGTTGATTGGAATGGTCATTTCATATAAAAGCCGTCCATTATATTATTACAGTGTCCATTAAGGTCGACTGGACATTCAGATATTGACCATTTATCGGCCATCAATAGGACATGCTCGTTCACTAATTGTCCATCACAAATTAATAAATAGTTTTATGGTAAAATGTCCAAGCACAATTCTGTATCGGATACTATAAAACCATTCCTACTGATAAAAATTCGGTGTTCACCAACAAAGTGGAATGTAAAAATTGGAAGCTACCGCCTGGCACGTTAAAAGCACACAATGAGTATTTGCAATAACACTCTCAGTTAACCAGTAGATTTTTGACAAATCAAAACATAGAACGTGCTCGGACAAACATTGTTGGTTCTTTATAAACGATGACGTGAATGAAATCGACCTCTCTCTGATCGTTGTTACTGTTTTTATACCGCCAAATGAATGACTAAGTTATCACACAATTTTCTCGTAAAAGTTGAAGTTTACTCATAGTTTTCTGTGTTGGTCCTATTGATCAAACAACAGAACAGTGGGTATTTTACTTGGACACATACAATTGATAGTAAAACCTGTGTAGTTTGCTATGTCTACCAATCACTTCCATTGTTTACATTATGACGACTGTCCGAGAGGCGTGGTTAACTAAGTGTCTATTTTACGATTACCTCTTTATTTAAATTTGACAATAAAAGTTTTTTATTTATGTTATTTAGTTGGAATACACGTTTAAATTTGTATTATTATAACAACAAACATGACATACAATAACAACAAGCTACTACTTTTATTATTTTGCTGGAATTCTGTGCACCCTACGTGTACATATATACAGGTCTGACATCCGAACCCACTTATGGGCCTAGTCTAACATTGTTGTAATGTACAATATTTTGGGTCATTTTTTGAGATTTCCATTACAACAATGAGCCCATAAGGAATTGGGTTATCAGACCTGCAAATAGTGAACGTCGTTTGCACTCATTTCACAAATTCCAATCATAATACACATTTATTTATTTATTGAAGGATTTTCTTGATATAATGTTCACTTGTCGTATTTTCCCCAGCATTCTGGTCCCCACCCAGTTAAGCTTTTTAAATTTGGTAGGAGCGTATGGCCAAAATTGATTAAAGTTTTGATTTAAGTTTTTTTTCTTAATGAGATTTTATATAGCGCAATATCCACTTAACGTGCTCAAAGCGCTTTACAAGGGGTCCCTGGTCAACAGCAACATTTAACATGTAGGACAGGACAGAACGCCTGTTAGGCGATATTACAATTTTTCGGACAAAGACAACGCTCTTAACGGCCAGGTACTCATTTTACACCTGAGTATGGTGAAAGAATGTGAGTAAAGAGCCTTTTCAAAGGACTCAACTATGCGCCGAGCGCGAGGCTCGAACCCAGGACCTTCCGATCCGCATGCGAGTGTCATGCCACTAGACCACATATCCGCACTAAGGAGAAGAAGAAGAAGAAGACGAAGATACCAATTTGACGCCATGGTTCCCATTCGTCCGTTTCCTTGTAGATTGGGACTTCCAGTCCTGGAATTTACTTAATTTATCTCTTAAATCGACTGTTCCAGGGTTTTTAACAAGATAAGATTTTATTGTGCTACGGTGTATGCTATTTACATTGTATATTTGATCACTGGATGGAATAATCAAACTGATGGATGAATAAATGGATGAATTAATTAATCCGTTCATCCATTTATATATCATCAATTATGGATGAGTGAATGAACGAACGAAAGAACGAATGAAAGAATGAATGAACAAATGAATGAGCGAATGAGCAAATGAATGAATGAACGAATTACATATGCGCATTTTATTAGAAACCTGATTTTATGCCCCTCCCTTCCAGCCTCCCCACCACCCATCATACCCAATATTATGTTCAATCATTTCAAAACCATCTTGTCATCATTGGAAATTCATGAATTTATCTCCCTGACCACCGGACAAAAGATCAAACACATCGCCATGTTTTACTGCCTTTATCATTAATTGTAGTGATGGACATTGAGTGGACACTTACTGGACAGCGGTGAGCCGGACCCGTGCATTTGGGCCAGGTTATGATGCGGTAGGAAATGATATATTATTGAACTCACCTTTATGTGTTCCAATCTGTTAATAAAAATCTGCTCAGCTTTTCATTGAATATGATCATAAACTCACACAAACTCTATCTCTCTCTCTCTCTCTCTCTCTCTCTCTCTCTCTCTCTCTCTCTCTCTCTCTCTCTCTCTCTCTCATGAGTCTGCTGAACCACTCTTATTGGTTAAATTGTGGATGGCGCGTCGATTGCAGAGAGTCCCTCTCGTGGCCAAAAGGAGTTGAGATAACAGTCGGGTCATGGGTTCAAATCCTAATCGCTGTAAAGTTTTTATTATCTTATTATCTATAGTCTTCTGGTACTATTCTATCTACCTCATTTCTTGCCTGCTGATGATAATTATAACAAGAAATGCAGTGAGGAGAGAAGTGTCTGTGATGCCACATGATTACATCCGGCAAGTGGCCAACCTGCCAACACAAAAACAGGTGTGATGATTGTGTATAATGAATTCATCTCCCATAGAGAAAGGCCCCCTCTGTGTGTCAAAGGGAAACATCAATCTCTCATTATAACTACGTGGTAATCAGTGCATGGATGCTATACCACCCCCCCCCCCCCCTGGGTGAGCCCTCATCCCCTCCACTCTCTCCCTATAACCCAAGATAGTCTTCCAATTATAATGATGAGAAATACTATATTCTAGGGGATAGAGAAATGCCAGATGAAAGCAGAGAGTAAAAACGTCACAGTGTCTGAACCAAATTCAGAATCATACGACACCCTCCGCCAGGCTGAGAGAGAGAGAGAGAGAGAGAGAGAGAGAGAGAGAGAGAGATACACACATACACACACACACACATATATATATATATATATATATATATATATATATATATATATATATATATATATATATATATATATATATATATATATATATATATTGAATTACTATTGACTCATACAGATCTGTTGCATGCGACGTGCACTTATTTGCAGGTCTGATAATCCAATTCCATATGGGCCCATTGTTGTAATGGAAATCTTTAAAAAGGACGCAAATATCTGTCCATTACAACAATGTTTAACTAGGCCCAATAGCAGGTTCGGTTGTCAGACCTGCATATATGTACACGTCAGTTTCATGCCTTTTGATTTGAGCAATATTCGGGGAGTGAAATCTTACCGTTGCCGTTGTTACTATTATTTACAATTGTGTGTTGTTTCGTACTTCCTGTGTTGCCGTTGTTACTATTATTTACAATTGTGTGTTGTTTCGTACTTCCTGTGTTGCCGTTGTTACTATTATTTACAATTGTGTGTTGTTTCGTACTTCCTGTGTTGCCGTTGTTACTATTATTTATAATTGTGTGTTGTTTCGTACTTCCTGTGTTGCCGTCGTTACTATTATTTATAATTGTGGGTTGTTTCGTACTTCCTGTGTTGCCGTCGTTACTATTATTTATAATTGTGTGTTGTTTCGTACTTCCTGTGTTGCCGTTGTTACTATTATTTATAATTGTGTGTTGTTTCGTACTTCCTGTGTTGCCGTTGTTACTATTATTTATAATTGTGGGTTGTTTCGTACTTCCTGTGTTGCCGTTGTTACTATTATTTATAATTGTGTGTTGTTTCGTACTTCCTGTGTTGCCGTTGTTACTATTATTTATAATTGTGTGTTCTTTTGTACTTCCTGTGTTGCCGTTGTTACTATTATTTATAATTGTGTGTTGTTTCGTACTTCCTGTGTTGCCGTTGTTACTATTATTTATAATTGTGTGTTGTTTCGTACTTCCTGTGTTGCCGTTGTTACTATTATTTATAATTGTGTGTTCTTTTGTACTTCCTGTGTTGCCGTTGTTACTATTATTTATAATTGTGTGTTGTTTCGTACTTCCTGTGTTGCCGTTGTTACTATTATTTATAATTGTGGGTTGTTTCGTACTTCCTGTGTTGCCGTTGTTTCTATTATTTATAATTGTCTGTTGTTTCGTACCTCCTGTGTTGCCGTTGTTACTATTATTTATAATTGTGTGTTGTTTCGTACTTCCTGTGTTGCCGTTGTTACTATTATTTATAATTGTGTGTTGTTTCGTACTTCCTGTGTTGCCGTTGTTACTATTATTTATAATTGTGTGTTGTTTCGTACTTCCTGTGTTGCCGTTGTTACTATTATTTATAATTGTGTGTTGTTTCGTACTTCCTGTGTTGTCGTTGTTACTATTATTTATAATTGTGTGTTGTTTCGTACTTCCTGTTTTGCCGTTGTTACTATTATTTATAATTGTTTGTTGTTTCGTACTTCGTGTGTTGCCGTTGTTTCTATTATTTATAATTGTGGGTTGTCTCGTACTTCCTGTGTTGCCGTTGTTACTATTATTTATAATTGTGTGTTGTTTCGTACTTCCTGTGTTGCCGTTGTTACTATTATTTATAATTTGTGTGTTGTTTCGTACTTCCTGTGTTGCCGTTGTTACTATTATTTATAATTGTGTGTTGTTTCGTACTTCCTGTGTTGTCGTTGTTACTATTATTTATAATTGTGTGTTGTTTCGTACTTCCTGTTTTGCCGTTGTTACTATTATTTATAATTGTTTGTTGTTTCGTACTTCGTGTGTTGCCGTTGTTTCTATTATTTATAATTGTGGGTTGTCTCGTACTTCCTGTGTTGCCGTTGTTACTATTATTTATAATTGTGTGTTGTTTCGTACTTCCTGTGTTGCCGTTGTTACTATTATTTATAATTGTGTGTTGTTTCGTACTTCCTGTGTTGTCGTTGTTACTATTATTTATAATTG
>NC_088371.1:2313458-2315958 GCF_034508935.2 Berghia stephanieae | reverse complement strand
CCTTCAAATATCGACTGATTTAAATGACCCTCATCTTGGCAAAAACTCTCAAACCTGGGGCTTCGCGAAGCCCCAGGTTTGAGAGTTTTTGCCAAGATGAGGGTCATTTAAATCAGTCGATATTTGAAGGACGAGTTTTCTGGCCAAATTTTTAAACACGAGTTTTTCTGGAGTATGCCAGTTAACTGGTTAAGGATGTAGAGTGAATGCGTTTGTTACAAAGTTAAGTCCCTTGATCGGTGACCTATAAATAATTACAAAGAACTACATAAAGGGGAGAGAATTCTCAGCATTGTTGTGGTCTGTTTGTGTTTATGAGTTATGCAACATGTGAGTTGTGTTTTGTTTGGAAGCAGAAACATTTAATGGAACAACACACACACACACACACACACACACACACAGAGAGAGAGAGAGAGAGAGAGAGAGAGAGAGAGACATATATATACACACACACACACACACAGACATACACACACACACACACACACACACACATACAAACACCAAAAAATATTTTTTAAAATTCAAAATTGAGCTTTTTCATAGTGCAATATCCACTAAACGTGCTCAAAGTGCTTTAGAAACTAAGTGTAATTTTAAACGTTTATAGATAGAACGAAGTTGACGTCACTCAAGCCTTTGTTTTTGTTTTTTATTTATTTTTTAAATATTTTTTTCCATCCATGTTTATGAGTAATTCTCCTAAAATGTATTAACCAGACTACAAACATTCAAGATTACACATAGTTTTGTGTGTTGGTCCGTTATATTTCCGGATGCCAATGTTGTGAGTTTCTTAGCCAAGAGCACCCTATCTATATAGTGCAATATTGAAACGTGCTCAAAGCACTTTTCAAACTATGTGTAATCTTAAACGTGTTTAGTCTGATTAGTGCAATTTAATTATAACTACACACCAAAAAATTGCTGGCTAAGACAAGAACAAAGAGCTTAGTTACATCAATTTCGTTCCTCCTATAGATGCTGCGTCTGACGAGTAATCAGAAGGTCTGATGTTCGATACCCATTCGAGGCAGATTGGTTTTTTGGGATGTTTTTTGTTTTGTTTTGTTTGTTTGTTTGTTTTTTTTTTTTTTTTTTTTTTTTTTTTTTTTTTTTTTTTTGTATTTTTCTTTCTTGTTTGTCTGACACCTTTCATACACACTAAACTTGTTCAGATATTTTTCTCGCCACGTCACGCCTTCAGGTTTTAGATCCTCCAACCTTCATCAAGAGTACGTACAGTATGCCGTAACGGGTAGATAACCACGCCTCTCGCACAATCGTCATAATGTAAACAATGGCAGTGATTGGTATAGATAGTTCGAAGATGACGTCACTCAGGCCTTTGTTATTGTTTTTGCCATCCGCGTTTGTGAGTTGTTCTCACTAAACTGTATTAACCAGACTATAAAAGTTCATGGTTACACAGAGTTTGTGTGTTGGTCCGTTATACTTCCGGATGGCAATGTTGTGAACTCCTTGGCCAAGCGCATTCTATCTATATAAAAACAATAACAATGATCAGATGGAGGTCGAATTAGTTCACGTTATTGTTTATAAACAACCAACTATGTTTGTCCGAGCACGTGTGAAGGTGTGTCACAAATTCCATGTTTTGATTGGTCAATAATCTACTGGTTAATTGCTTCTGAGCAGATCTGCCCACTTGAGAATTTGATAAATTCCTATTGTTTAGGCGTTAAAAAATGGTAGTCGCTGTTGTTACCTTTGAAGATCAACAAGTTACTCACACAAGGCTATAGATAGTTCGAAGATGACGTCACTCAGGTCTTTGTTATTGTTTTTTTGTTGTTTTTTTTGCCATCCGCGTTTATGAGTAATGTTCACTGAACTGTATTAACCCGACTATAAACGTTCATGGATCCGTTCTACTTCCGGATGGCAATGTTATGAGCTTCTAAGCCAAGCGCATACTATCTATATGGTCTTGTGGTATGACACTCCCTTTCCGATCGGAAGGTCCTGGGATTGAGCCTCGCATGACGCATAGTTGAGTCCTTGGAAAATACTTTTTACTCACATTTTCTCACCGTACTCGGGTGTAAAATGACTACCTGGACGATAACAGGGTTGTCTCTGTCCGAAAAAAATGTAATATCGCATAACCGGCGTCAAATATTCGTCCCGTCCTACATGTTAAGTTTTGCTATTGGTCAGGGACCCCTTGTAAAACGCTTTGAGCACATTTAGTGGATATTGCACTATATAAAAGCTAAATCTAATTTTACTACTACTACTGCTATTATTTATTATCATCATTATTACTATTATTAACTGACAAAGTCCAATTCGAAACGCCATTTAAACGGTTTTGCTATAAAAATGAAAACCCTCCACTGCCTGAAAGGAAGCAAGAACGCCCCAAAAAGACCAAGAGAGAAAGCGAGAGAGCACAAAAGAGATAATGATGTTTTTGTTCGTTAAAGACCTCGGTGAAGTGCAGATTCGACATTCCAGAAACTGGCAAAATCGA
>NC_088371.1:2298458-2305958 GCF_034508935.2 Berghia stephanieae | reverse complement strand
CATTTTTTTTTCTTTTTGAACATCAATTTCCCAATTTCTGTTTTTGATGTTTTACGCCGTGGTAATTTAGGCATAAGCCGGATAAGACTATCTGTAACCTTGAACGTTTATAGATTGATAGCATTTAGTGAGAATTACTCATAAACATAGCTGGCTAAAAACAATAACAAAGAGCTGAGTGACGTCAACTTCGTTCCCTCTATATAGTTTATTATCTTTGTTAATTGATGCAAGCAATACAACGATAAACCATTTAGTGATAAAGGAATTTGTCTTCCCATTTCTCACTGAATTCCCATGCAGATAACACTCAAATCACCACAGATTTCAATTTCACAGGTAAGAGTAACAACAACAAGTAGACGAGAAGAAATTTAACTGCCGTACTCGGGAAAAACCCATATTTTAAAATTTGGCCAGAAAACTCGTCCTTCAAATATCGATCGATTAAAAAAAAAACAGAAAAACTCTCAAACCTGGGACTTCGTGAAGTTTAGTGACAACTACTCATAAACAGGATGACAAGAAAAAAAAAAACAAAAAAAAAAACAAAAAAACAACAACAAAAAAAACACACACAATAAAAGACCTGGGTGACGTCAACTTCGTTCTATCTATATAATCAGTTTGGTGATTTCTTCTCACTAAATTCTCTGAGACAATCAACTTTTTCATGTATTTGTACGATTGATATAGATAGAACGAAATTGACGTCACTCAGCTCTTTGTTATTGTTTTGGTTCAGCCATTTTTTTGGAGTAGTTGTCACGAAATTAAATCAATCAGATTATAAATGTTTAAGGTTACACATAGTCTTGTGTGATGGTACGTTAGAGATGGTTCGAAGATGACGCCACTCAGGTCTTTGCTAGTGTTTTTTTGCCATCCGCGTTTATGAGTAATGCTCACTGAGCTGTGAAACGTTCATGGATACACACAGTTTTGTGTGTTGGTCCGTTATACTTTCGGATGGCAATGTTATGAGCTTCTTAGCCGAGCGCATACTATCTATAGATAGAACGAAGATGACGTCAATCAAGTCTTTGTTATTGTTTTTGCCATCCACGTTTATGAGTACTTCTCACTAAACTGTAATATCCAGACTATAAACGTTCAAGGTTACACATAGTTTTGTGTGTTGGTCTTCCGTTGGACTTCCGGATGGCAATGTTGTGAGCTTGTTAGCCAAGCGCATATTATCTATAACCGGCTGGCGGATGTCATGAGGTTTTTTTTTATTAAGCACATAGCATCAGTACTCTAATTGATATGATTTAGTGATTACTAATCACCTTAATGGCTGTAGCTTAGTGACGTCAATTTTGTTCCTTCTAGTTGAAAGTTATTTTTCGGTTGTAATTGGATTCAGTAGTCTGATGTCACTCGCCCGGCAACGGCGGCCATCTTGGTTCTAAACAAAGAAAATCTTTACTTTTTATTCTTCATGCTGGCGAGAACTTTTCATTCCCTTTTCATATGCCTTGTGATCCGAATGTGTAAAAGTCAAAACATGATCAAATTGATGGGGTTTTTTTTTCCTCTGGATACGCTTTTAAGCTCGCCAGAGAAATATTTCATACGGTGTCCGCCATTGTTCCGATAGTTTAGAGCCAGTGTTACTAAGTTACCATGCGTCATTAGGAAGGAAGTGACGGTACGACTACTGAATCCTAATAGGCTATGAATTTTCGGAGGCTACGCTAACGACAAGTGGAGTTAAAGATGTTTTGGTCACCGTGGAGACACGAAGCGTTTTGTCAAAGTACGCCATAATATAAAGTATTTATTTAATTTTGTCCCAGGCAGTTGTCGTGATTTCAATCCACACATGGCTGTCACCCTTGTTTGTTTTCGACACAAACATCCCCCCTGCACTCTGGGGGGAAACGACGCTACCTGTTTGTCTGTTTGTGTGTTTGTCTGTTTGTGTGCAAATCGTTACCTGTATTCACCTGGGGGCCACGTCATTATAACACCTGCAGCCTGCGAGGTGATAATGGTTTTGCTACTTCCATCATCTTCAGCGTTCCTATGTAAATCGGAACAACGCTATTCGCATACCAGTGATGCTTGGGTTGAATAAATTGTGAGATAGGGAGGGACGGGGGGGGGGGGGGACAGGAAGAAAGGTGGGGTGAGGGGTGGGAAGAGAAGGGGGGGGGGGGAGAGAAGGGAGGGGGGGTGAGACATTTTACACCCAGTGAGATGATAATGTAAGTTGACAATGACAATGTTATTAATGCAAATTTAGAAATATATGAATTAATAATTAAATAGATAAATATATAAATAGATAAAGTGATTGGTTAATCAATAATAGTATCTATAAATAGATAAATGACATGAAATCAATAAAATTCCCTTTATTCATCCCATTGAGGAAATTTGTCTCTAGGGTCTATTCCAATGGAAGATATTACAATTTTTCGGACAGAGACCAAATGGACAGAGACAACGCTGTTAACGGCCAGGTACTCATTTTACACCTGAGTACGGTGAGAGAATATGAGTAAGGAGTCTTTTCCAAGGACTCAACTATGCGCCGAGCGAGGCTCGAACCCATGACCTTCCTGTCCGACAGCGAGTGTCATACCACTAGACCACATAGCCACACAATTGTTCTTGATACAAAAAATAAATTGAAGAAAATCATATTCATACAAGGTGATGAAAATACGATATAGGAAGAAAAACAAAATATACAGAACAATGTACATAATAGAATTCCTACACACGAGATTCCTACACTACACACAGGACTGGAATGTTGTGTGTAAATCTTGTGTCTAGTTAGCCAGCATTATTTATTATTGGATGAAAGAGGAACAAGGGGAGAGCAATCATAATGACAACAACTGCGTTTGGACAGGGGACTGGGGGTCAGACAGTGCAACAACGTTTGGTATAATTATTTATTTATTCATTACTCCCCCCTACCCCCTCTCTTCTCACACCCCCTCCCCCGCCCCTTTCCCCCACACACAAACACATGCCACACACAAACAAAACATAAAAAGAAAAAATATTTTCAAAAGAAACCCCGAGACATTTGTGAACTAATTAATGTCTAAAAACAGAATTATGTCGGGGCTTTGGAATCGGTCTTTCGAAAAATGAATTTAGAATTTAAATGATGATAAGATACAAATATCGATATATATAAATCGATATTTGTATCTTATCATATATATATATATATATATATATATATATATATATATATATATATGTGTGTGTGTGTGTGTGTGTGTGTGTGTGTGAGCGTGTGTGTGTGTGAGTGTGTGTGTGTGTTTTATAATCACAATTCTTAATATCCACGATTCTGTCAGTGACGGTTTGTGTCCTCGCTTTAAAACCTGCTACAACCTACGTAGTAGGTGGCATTTTATCCATATGCTATGCGTGTTATTGTAAATATGAGTCATCGTCTCCAATCGCTATCTTTATGTTGGCGGGATTTTTATTATGCTTAAATAGGACAGACAAGCCGTGACGTCACACCTCCCCCTCTTCCGATTCAAAACTCCTTTGAATTGTGTAACTAGTCCTCAGGCGGATTAACAATGAATAAAAGGAATGAATTTGACATCATTCAGCTCTTTGTTGCTGTTTTTAGACAGCCATTTTTGTGATTAGTTCTCACTAAATTCTATCAATCCGGCTATAGATAGTATGCAGATGACGTCACTCAGGCCTTTGTTATTGTTTTTGCCATCCGCGTTTGTGAGTTGTTCTCACTAAACTGTATTAACCAGACTATAAAAGTTCATGGTTACACAGAGTTTGTGTGTTGGTCCGTTATACTTCCGGATGGCAATGTTGTGAACTCCTTGGCCAAGCGCATTCTATCTATAAACGTTCAATGTTACAAGTAGCTTTTAGGGGCAGCGTGGCTCAGTGGCATGGTCTTTGCTTTCTACCCGAAAGGTACCGAGTTCAATTTTATTGTGTGTTGGTAACTTATATATGGCTGACGAGTGTTGTGAGTGTTCTACTTAAACGCCAAGCACCAATATAACATTTGGGATGAATTTCTCTTCGATGTAGTAGAGAACAAATTAATACAATTTCTTTCCTTGCAATATATATATATATATATATATATATATATATATATATATATATGTGTGTGTGTGTGTGTGTGTGTGTGTGTGTATTTATCATAATAATGATAGGAAACAATAATCGAAAATACATCCTTAATGAACACAAACAAATACAACATATTGTTTAAAAAAAAAATCAAACACATAGATAACATTTCGACTTCAAAACCAGTTTTCAGCCAATGATAAAAACAGTAAAATTAGTAACAATAAATAATTGTGTTAGATAAGTCGTGTTAGTTCAGGTGAGAAGAAAAATCCTAGAATTGCTATGGAGAGAAAGATAAAGTGAGTATATGTGACTCATATTTAAGGGAACAACACAACAATTATACATCCCTTATAATATATTTGTCACATTTACTGACTTTATCTTTCTCTCCCTTTTATTGGCTCATTTTGGCACTTCGAGTTTTTTGTAGAATGGTTACCCTGACGCAAGGGAAATAACTCTTGTTATGTCTTAGAATCTTCCAAGGTCTTTGATTTTCACGACCATACTTTCTTTTGATGGTATGCGTTTAGATAAATTCTCACATGTTCTACACGTCGTATCAATTCTACCAATAGATAGTACGAAGATGACGTCACTCAGGTCTTTGTTATTGTTTTTTGCCATTCGCGTTTATGAGTAATGCTCACTGAACTGTATTAACCTGACTATAAACGTTCATGGATACACACAGTTTTGTGTGTTGATCCGTTATACTTCCGGATGGCAATGTTATGAGCTTCTTAGCCAAGCGCATACTATCTAAAGACAAAAAACAATGTGTAACCTTTAAAGTTTATAGAAGGAACGAATTTGACGTCATCTAGCTCTTTGATATTGTTTTTAGCCAGTCTTCATGATGATTAGTACTCACTAATATAATATCAGTAGGACAATAACCGTGCAAGGTTAAACATAATATCGTGTGTTGGTAATTTATATCTGACTGGGGGATGTTGTGAGTATTTTATCTAAACGCATAGCATAAATGGGCTGTTCGAGCTTAGCCATCGTTAAGTTATGGCCTGATACCGTGGCCTTCGTAAAGTTATGGCCTGATACTGACCAAAAAATGACGTCAAAATGCCAGTCTTTTGCCACAAAAGAAAACAAATCGTGAGTTGTATTCAATAGTTCAACCAATGAAATAACTTGTTTCCATGACAACTCACTAGGCGGTGCAAAAACCAGTCCTTTTGGATTTCAGTATCAGGCTATAACATAACGATGGCTACGGTTAGAGCGTAGCCATCTTCATAGCTTGACACGAGATAGAACCCTCTCGGACTTATAGTTTGACGTAGTTTTTTAGGTCTGTACAGCGTCTGGTGAGTTGTCGTTAATAGAGCTCAAGGAAACAAGTGATTCCATTGGTTGACCTATATATAGAACGAAGTTGAGGTCACTCAGGTCTTTGTTATTGTTTTTGTTTGTTTTTTTTTCCATCCACGTTTATGAGCAGTACTCACTAAACTGTATCTTAAACGTTCAAGGTTACAACATAGTTTTGTGTGTCCGTTGACAATGTTGTGAGTTTCTTAGACGCTCATACTATCTATTGAATACAACTCACGATTTGTTTTCTTTCGTGGCTGTCACTTATTAAATTCTTATTTTAGTAAGAACTGAATTCATCTCACTCCAGTTATATTTCGTTTGCTTAGAAAACTTCTAATATTAGATCATCTTTCCTGTTATAGCCTTCCCTCGAATTAATTTCTAATTAGCGAATACTTTTCGTTCTACATTCGGTCACGTAGCCACTTATTATAAAAGCTGATAGGTCTAACATTCTACACTCACTTCTCTCTACAATCTATGCCGGACGGCCAGCCGCTCCATTCCTCATACATCGATATATTTGAAGATTTTTTTCTTTTGGTACTTTGTGGATATCTTTATCTTCACCATCAAGACGCCGGAGCTTTTACCTTTGACAGTACAGGATCAAACCTAAGCCCACCGTCGGAGGAATCGATAATTCACCCCTTCTCAACTGCCTGGAAGTGGAACCTGACAAACCTGAGCCCGCCGTTGGTGAAATACATAATTCATCCCTTCTCAACTGCCTGGAAGTGGAACCTTACAAACTTGATATTATAATATTGTCATAAGTTACGTAATATCTCAATCTTTCTATTTGTAAATACCAGAATCCTTATTCATCTCATTTAATTAAATTTCATCTTTCTTTTTATTTAATTTAAACAAATTGTTAATTGTTCTTCATTTTAAAGTAACTGGTAAATTCTATGGCCTTATCTTCATATCTTTGTTTTATGCATAGTCGAGTAGCTCTTTACTCACTTGAGACCATGACAGTGGCCAAAGACTTGTCTTTTGACGTAATTCTTTGGTCACTGTCAGGCGATAGATAGTGTGCACTTGGCTAAGAAGCTCACAAAATTGCCATCCGGATATATAAGGGACCAACACAGAAAACTATGTGTAACCTTGAACGTTTATAGTCTGATTAATACAGTTTAGTGAATGGATGGCAAAAAAAAAAAATAATAATAATAAAAAAAATAACAATTAAAAAGACCTGCGTGACGTCAACTTCATTCTATATATATTTCCATGTGGCAAATGTTGTGAGTTTCTTAGCAAAGCGCATACTATCTATAAAAGTTTGTTTCTTGTTTTGTTTTGTTTTTTTTTTTTTGTTTTTTTTTTTTTTTTTTTTTTTTTTTTTTTTTTTTTTTTTTTTTTTTTTTGTCACGCTTGGATACAATAGAATTTCCCCAGAGTGAGGTCAGGTGTGCAAATGAATAGAGATCTACCTGGCCATATAAATAGGTGTACGTCATTTGGCATGGCCATTATCAGCTACCTTTGTTTCTCCTCGTGTCACTGTCAATTGGGCTAAAACCACTCATTAGTTTGCTACACAAAAATCTACAAACAAACAAACACACCAACAAACAAACAAACAGCCAAACAACATGTATAACACACATGAACAAATCGTCGTTGGTTTCAGGTTGTAAATCGATGCTGTGCGCTTGGCTAAGAAACTCACAACATTGCCATCCGGAAGTATAACGGACCAACACACAAAACTATCTATGTGTAACCTTAAACTTTTATAGTCTGGTTAATACAGTTTAGTGAGAATTACTCATAAACGCGAATGGCAAAAAAAAAAAAAAACAAAAAAAAAAAAACAAACCAATAACAAAGACCTGAGTGACGTCTACTTCGTTCTATCGTTTGACTGGAATATACTTCATGACTATACAGTTAGTTGTTATTTTTTGATGATAATGATGGGGGTTTTTTAATGTGTCGTTTACGATAATACGTAAAATCAACGATGAAAAGTGCCATTTATCAACTTCTTTTCCTTCTCTCACCTTCTATTGTTACCTTCCATCCAACCCCCGCCCCCCTCTCTCACCT
>NC_088371.1:2290958-2293458 GCF_034508935.2 Berghia stephanieae | reverse complement strand
AAGGTAAGGTAAGGATGTACAGATACAAAAGATGTGGACTGTAAAACAGTAATTGTGATTAGGTAAGGTAAGGATGTACAGATACAAAAGATGTGGACTGTAAAACAGTAATTGTGATTAGGTAAGGTAAGGATGTACAGATACAAAAGATGTGGACTGTAAAACAGTAATTGTGATTAGGTAAGGTAAGGATGTACAGATACAAAAGATGTGGACTGTAAAACAGTAATTGTGATTAGGTAAGGTAAGGATGTACAGATACAAAAGATGTGGACTGTAAAACAGTAATTGTGATTAGGTAAGGTAAGGATGTACAGATACAAAAGATGTGGACTGTAAAACAGTAATTGTGATTAGGTAAGGTAAGGATGTACAGATACAAAAGATGTGGACTGTAAAACAGTAATTGTGATTAGGTAAGGTAAGGATGTACAGATACAAAAGATGTGGACTGTAAAACAGTAATTGTGATTAGGTAAGGTAAGGATGTACAGATACAAAAGATGTGGACTGTAAAACAGTAATTGTGATTAGGTAAGGTAAGGATGTACAGATACAAAAGATGTGGACTGTAAAACAGTAATTGTGATTAGGTAAGGTAAGGATGTACAGATACAAAAGATGTGGACTGTAAAACAGTAATTGTGATTAGGTAAGGTAAGGATGTACAGATACAAAAGATGTGGACTGTAAAACAAATAAACAAACATGAATAGAACAGCTTCAAAAGAAACAAAAAAAAAGTCGATCAAAATACCAAACACGGAACGTTTCGGGCTCAAAACCATTCTTCAGCCTCTATTTGCTTTCTTTTGGTGATCTGTCCTTGTATTTTGACATAACGTTGGTCAGTGACAGGCTATGAGTTACTGCCAAAATGTGAAAATAGAAAGGCTTCGAATGGGAACAGTACAGGCAATGGACGTTTCGGTTACAAACGCTTCGTTACTCTCACTCAATCACTCAATCCTCTCCGGGCCTGCTGGCACTTGAGGCGATGCAACGGATCTCCACCTGGTCCTGTCAGCAGCTATTCTTGGGGCCATCTCGAGGGACAGACCTTTCTGCTTTAGGTCCCTCTCTACGGTACGTCTCCAAGTCTTCTTGGGGCGGCCTCGCTTCCTCTTTCCTTGGGGTGTCTATCGCAGAGCCTTCCATGCCAGTGTTTCATCAGGTCTGCGACAGACCATTGCCCAACCATTGTCATCTTCTCCTTTTCGTGAGACTCTCCAGAGACTCCACCTCCGCTCCAGCTCTCAGGTCCTCCGTTGTGATTGTGTTCGGCCAGAAGATTTTAAGATTTGTCGTAAACATTTATTTTGGAATACCATAAGTTTCTGGATGATACTCTCTGTGGTCTTCCAACATTTGGATCCATAGAGTAAACGCTCAAACACATTACAATTGTTCTTTACAAGACATAGGTGACATGAGAATGGATAAAATCAAATGTTACAACTGTAGATGGTCTTTTACGTCATGTTGATATCATTGGAGTGTGAGGAATGTGATTTTGAAATATCAAGGAAAAGTCAATCTAATATTAATATATTCTGTCTTCAGCGTAAACTTAGATTATTTAATAGCATGAACGCTTCTGATAAAGACAGAGAGAATTCCAAATGTCAAGTTTTTACCATCAATTTTACCCTAATATAGATATCGTTTTGTGAAGACGAATCATGTGTGTGCTGATTTGGCAAAACCCGTCGGACGTTGCAAGTTTTATAGGAGCTAGTTTTGAGATATGAGCTAATGAACATTAAAAATCGTTCTTTGCATTATATTTTCGCTTCATCGTTTTTATTATCTATTCAAAACTACATTCTCAGGAAAGGATTTAAAAATTTGAGCTTACAGATCTTAATTTAGTTTTATTTTTTCTGAGATCTATCGAAGCGTAATAAATTATGTCTTGTCTTTAAAAGTGATTTTCTCCGGGGGTTTTTAAATGTTTGTCCTCCCCTCCCTCAAATGTAAATAACTTTGGCCCCAATCGAGATAATTACAATAACCAGACTGCCTTATGTCCAGAAATAGCGCCTCTATTGAAATATGACATAATATGGGATTCGATTTTTTCAGACTTCCGACTGGTTTTGCCAAATCACTACACATAATGTTATGAAGTAAAAGTAATCTACTTTGTCAAAAAGTGAGAAAGGTATTATATCAAGGTACGCCAAATGTCTAGAGCTCTCCTGTGCCGTTTATGTGGAGTCATAAAAATACCCACGTCCCGAAATGGGCTCGTTTATCCAATTAACTCTCGTACTCTGGAAAAACACGTATTTAAACATTTGGCCAGAAAACTCGTCCTTCAAATATCGATCGATTTAAATGACTCTCATCTTGGCAAAAACTATCAAATCTAGGACCTCGCGAGCTCTTCGATCAAGTCCCAGGTTTGAAAAGTTTTGCCAAGATGAGGGTTATTTAAATCGATCTATATTTGAAGGACGAATCTTCTGGCCAAATTTTTAAATATTTGTTTTTCCAG
>NC_088371.1:2285958-2288458 GCF_034508935.2 Berghia stephanieae | reverse complement strand
TTGGTTTATTGAATTCATTGTGTGATCTGCCGACGAATGGAAAGGCGGCATATAAATAATATAAGGTTAAATAAACCATTTCAAGGCGGGTGTGGTGAGTATAGTAACGACATAATGATGATGACGCGTATTGCGTCACACACATGTCGTTAGCACGTAAATTATGTGTAGAAAATAACAACCATCAACACACCCGTTGACACAGACCTTGGCGGCGTGCGTACGTGGTAATTGATAAGTGTGTGACATCGGGAATACCCGTTAGTTCTGGCTCATTGGTTCCAGTGAACAAACCTGACGTCTAATTCCAAGTAGTTAAAACTACGATTTCATACGCATTTTCCCTAATCAGTTTTCTTGATCTCGTTCCCTCTGATCTCCCCGGTCAAGTAGTGTGTACTTAAAGTACCTACCATATTATTTGACCAGTTAAATGCCTGCCGTAATCTGCGCGGCTATCTGGTTGTGTGGTATGTCACAAAGTGCGCACGTAAACCGTATGCTTATGTAGCGCAGTTTGCAACCTTGTTTATGTGTGCTATATTCAAGCTACGACACCGATCAATAACCAAACACAATACGTTGATAAAGGTTTTGAACTAAATGAAGATATATTTTATTACAATATAACAAAGATATTATGAGATATGAAGATGAAATGATAGATGTAATAAGTATGAAATCAAATAGATGGATGACAAATTGATGGAGATGTGTAATGATGAATATGATATGAAAGCGATATGAAAATATATAATTAAATCAATTAATTATCAATACTTTACCAAACCGCTACCACATCAGACAATCTCACAGATAGGTTGCAACCATCACAGTCATACAGGCAACTAATAATTAACTAGCTAACTAATCACAATCCAGACGTGTGGAAGGAAGCCAAAAGAGTGTTCTTGATATTCAACAAAACTGTAAGGTTGTTCTAATAATGTTAATTTGTCTCTTCTTGAAATTGTTCTGGTTTCACAGTATTCATAAACAGATCAATTGTTTCTCAATGTTCTGATATTAAAATAAGCAAATGGTTCTTCACAGGTAACTTATAAAACAGGCAAATGTTCAGTTTCTATTAGTGTCAAGCTATGAGTGTATAGCCTAAAGTTGGCTTGTTAAAGCCCAGCCTCCAACGGCTCATTCACTTTAAAGAAAGAAAATGATTTTGTTATAATATGATAATCATACGAATATAACTCTATCTATATTCGAACTCACTCAATATGTTTACTTTAAATGAGTAAATATTATTTTACTTTAACAAATCAATTTATTAATGTTGATTAATATTGCTTTACTTTGTAGATATGAAATAATAATGCTTTATAGCAAGAAAAGCTTATTTTCTTTACAACACGAATATATTACACAATTAATTTCATTATCTGATTAATTAATTGAGAATCAAAATTTAAAGTGATATTATGATATTGATATCAAAACACAATCATAATTGTAATCACAACATATTATTCAAAATCTCACCAGAGCCGAACAGATTATTGAAATCACAAATTAAGTCTACACAAGACTTTAATCAAACTCTACACAAGAGTTATAACACAACTTGATTCAGCTCAAACTTTGAGCACCACAAAGTCTACACAAGACTTAAATCACACTCTACACAAGAGTTAACACAAAACGTGTTTCAGCTCGAACTTTGAGCACTACAAAGTCTACACAAGACTTTAATCCAACTCTACACAAGAGTTAAACAAATGAGCCTAAAAGACTCCGCTGTGGTTATCGCTTAGAGACTATGAGCCTAAAAGACTCCGCTGAGTGGTCTCTTTTGAGACAATGAGCCTAAAAGACTCCGCTGAGTGGTCTGAAGAAACTGCTCAAAACTCTGGCATTTATAGGCAAAAATCAAGCAAACGAAGCAAAATTCTACCCACACAACCGGATGTTAGTCATATCCGTAAACATCTGAAATTCCTTAAAACTCCCCCAGATTCCATAATCATGGACAACAACAACCCATCCTGATACCGGACATCCTCATATCAAGGATAAATAAATTCGTCAGCCCCATAGTTACGAGATATCAATCAAGCCATACCATAACAAAGTCACTCCCGTAGAATACAGGGATCCTACTTTGCTTATAAGTTTACGGAGAAAACAAGATTGATGCCTTTCTCACAATAACACCCACACTACGTAGTTTAATTCAAACTTCCGGGCCATAGGTGCATGATCTGATACGACCTGTATCAACAAAAGAAGGGTTGTTCCGGAGGGATTACAATAACAACAACAACTAATACTACGACGACGTACATCCTGTCGTAAACTGACGACTACACGGAAGCATTTCGTTACATGGTATGACACTCGCTTCCAGATTGAAATATCTTGGGTTCGATCGTCGCCATTGTTTACTTATAGATAGTTCGAAGATGACGTCACTCAGGTCTTTGTTGATGTTTTTTTTTTTTTTTGCCATCCGCGTTTATGAGTAATGCTCACTGAACTGTATTAA